>NC_089256.1:21746960-22064844 GCF_963930625.1 Muntiacus reevesi
AGGATATTCTGACAGCTACTGCAACATGGATGAACCTTGAGGACACACTGCTCAGTGACAGAAGCCAACCATGAAAGAACAAATACGATTCCTCTTACACGAGGTCCCTAGAGGAGCCAAACTCATGGGGACAGCAAGCTGGAAGGTGGGAGCCAGGGACTGGGGGAAGGGGTGGGAGTGGTTGTGAGAGTGAGCAGATCATGGGGGCAGAGTTTAGGGCTGGAAAGATAAAACCGTTCTGCAGATGGAGCCATGGCAATGGTTGGACAGCAATGTGAACAGACTGCATGTTACTGATCCGTATAATTAAAAATGGTCAAACTGGTACATTCATGTTTCGTGTGTTTTCATCACAGTTAAACAAATAAAGCATTCACAAGAGGAATAATGCACCAAACTGATCTCCACCCACCCCTGAATGAACGTCCATCCACATGACACCAACTTGGTTTGGGGAACAGAGAGACCACAGAATCAGGGGCACACCTGGGAGGCAGGTGAGGAAGATGGAGGCCCAGGGAGGCACCCTCCAGGCAACGGATGCCCCAGTGCCAGGCGTTGGGCAGGGGAATGGCCAGATAGGTCCACCGTCTGACTTGGCAGCCCCCAAGGCCCTGCCCCTGGCTTCCAGTTCCAAGTTCTAAGCTCTTTGCATCAACCTGACCCCACAGCCGCAGTCCCTTGTACTGGGAATCAGAGCAGGGTGGGGCCTGCGTTCTGAAAACTGCCCCCTTCACACTGGTCTTCCCAGGAGGACCCGGCTGAGCCCAGCTGACGGTGCCAACCTGTTTGCCTTCATTGTCGCAGAGAAGCGCCATTGTCACAGCCCAGGGAGGAGCCCCAGAGTAGGCCCTGCAGGAGGCCAGTCATCGCAGGTGTGCCCGTCAGCTCACAAGCTGACCCTGAATGCACAGCGGGGCACCGGAGGCCACTGCTTACAGGAAATCTACGTTGAATGGGTAATCGGTCGCTGTGTATTGAGTTCCGATTCTGTGCCAGTCACTGAGCCTGAGTATTTTGTGTATTTTGTTTAATTCCTATAGTCACCCAAGGAGGAAAGAACCATCATCCCCACTTTCCAGATGAGAAAACTGAGGTTTCCAAAGGCCAGGGTGCCTGTCCCGCATCATGTGGTCAGTTGGGAAGCCCCGTCCTTGGCCCTCTCAGTCTCTAGCACATTGGTTTGACCTCTGACCTTTGAGGGCACACGGGGGAAGCTCAAGTTCAGAACTTTGGTAGAAAATACTTTCTTTTATTATATAGAAATGTCCAAACTTTATCATCCACCAAAATCATTTGACCTGTAACTCTGACTTTTTATTGCCTTGAGACTATCCTATTCACTGCATTTTGAAAACAACGTAAGAAAGGGGACAATAAAACCAACAGAACTGAAATCTACATTTTCATTTTCCTTTTTCAGCTTCTTAAAACATATGCTTTAAATTAATGGCAAAAATCATTCAAGATTTAATTAAGAGTTATCTAGCTATGGATTTATAAAAATGTCAAAGTCTTGTTTTTGTAAAAACAACGAAAATTGTGTGTCATTTATCCTCTGGGAGTGTGAGATGTGTGTTATTTAAGAAAAGTTTATTATTTGAAAATAACAAGTACTTCTCTTTGTTAATTGAAAGTGACAGCCCCTCAGTCGTGTCCGGCTCTTTGAGACCCCATGGACTATATAATCCATGGAATTCTCCAGGCCAGAATACTGGAGTGGGTAGCCTTTCCCTTCTCCAGTGGATCTTCCCAACCCAAGAATCGAGCTGGGGTCTCCTGCATTGCAGGTGGATTCTTTACCATCTGAGCTATCAGGGAAGTCCAAGTAAACACTATTTTATTTTGTTTTGATGTAATTAACCTTGCTCATTTGTTTGTTTTTAAGATGTTATTTACTCATTTTTGGCTGCGCTGGATCTTCTTTGTTCTGTACAGGCTTCCTCTAGTTGCAGAGAGTGGGGGCTACTTTCCAGCTGTGGTGCATAAGCTTCTCATTTTAGTAGCTTCTCTTGTTGGGGACCACAGGCTCTAGAATGTCTGGGCTTCAGTAGTTGTGGCTTGAGGGCATGTGGAATCTTCCTGCACCTGGGATCGAACACATGTTCCCTGCATTGGCAGGCAGATTCCTGTCCATTGCACCACCAGAGAAGTTCAACCCTGCTGGTTTGTTCTTTTTAAAATTTGTGGTAATTCATTTAGGGTAAGGCTAGAATTTGTCTTTTCACTATCTATAAAAATAGTTTTGCTAAATAAAGTTAAAGTATAGTCAGTTCAGTTCAGTTCAGTTGCTCAGTCGTGTCCGACTCTTTGCGACCCCATGAATTGCAACACACCAGGCCTCCCTGTCCATCACAAAATCCCGGAGTTTACTCAAACTCATGCCCATCGAGTCGGTGATGCCATCCAGCCATCTCATCCTCTGTTGTCCCCTTCTCCTCCTGCCCCCAATCCCTCCCAGCATCAGGGTCTTTTCCAATGAGTCAACTCTTCGCATAAGGTGGCCAAAGTATTGGAGTTTCAGCTTCAGCATCAGTCCTTCCAATGAACACCCAAGACTGATCTCCTTTAGGATGGACTGGTTGGATCTCCTTGCAGTCCAAGGAACTCTCAAGAGTCTTCTTCAGCACCACAGTTCAAAAGCATCAATTTTTCGGTGCTCAGCTTTCTTCACAGTCCAACTCTCACATCCATACATGACCACTGGAAAAACCATAACCTTGACCAGATGGACCTTTGTTGGCAAAGTAATGTCTCTGCTTTTTAATATGCTGTCTAGGTTAGTCATAACTTTCCTTCCAAGGAGTAAGCGTCTTTTAATTTCATGACTGCAATCACCATCTGCAGTGATTTTGGGGCCCAAAAATATAAAGTCTGACACTGTTTCCACTGTCTCCCCATCTATTTCCCCTGTCTCCCCATCTATTTCCCATGAGGTGATGGGACCAGATGCCATGATCTTAGTTTTCTGAATGTTAAGCTTTAAGCCAACTTTTTCACTCTCCTCTTTCACTTTCATCAAGAGGCTTTTTAGTTCCTCTTCACTTTCTGCCATAAAGGTGGTGTCATCTACATATCTGAGGTTATTGATATTTCTCCCAGCAATCTTGATTCCAGCTTGAGCTTCTTCCAGTCCAGCGTTTCTCATGATGTACTCTGCATATAAGTAAATAAGCAGGGTGACAATATACAGCCTTGACGTACTCCTTTTCCTATTTGGGACCAGTCTGTTGTTCCATGTCCAGTTCTAACTCTTGCTTCCTGACCTGCGTACAGGTAAAGTATAATAGGACTCCACAATACGTATACAAGCTGCTTAGAAACGCATTATTTTTTTACTGACTCTTACTGACTGTAAAAATAACTATTTACAATGAGACAACTGGGAGTTTAACATAAACATACCTTTTTATTGGAAATTGTCTTTAATTGCTAGGTTAATTCTAATTACATGTACTTTGAAATTTAAAACTACATGTTTTAAAATAATGATGTTCACTTTCTATAGATTCACCATAGTGTTTCTCCAATTAGTCCATGTTGTTGTAGTTGTTGTCCAGAGGCTGAGTCATGTCCAACCCTTTGTGACCCCAAGGACTCTAGCATACCAGGCTTCCCTGTCCTTCACTCTCTCGTGGAGTTTGCTCAGACCCGTGTCCATTGAGTCAGTTAGTCTATATCACTCTTTAAACAAAAAATTAAAATGTTTGAATAGAAAAAAAAAAAAAAAGAAAAAGGTGAAGGTCCTTAGCAGTGAGCCCAGTGGTTAGCAGTGTAGCTCTTAAGCCTGTTCTGGAAGCCAAGCCCAGATGGAGCACCTCCTGGCACTCTTCGGAGAATGGCTACAGTTTCCAGCCCAGTGGGAGCTCCCACCCCAAATAGTGACTCTGGAAGTACCCGTCCGTACTGGGAGACTTAGATCAGGTTCCTGGTGGTGGTCTGTCCCACCCCTGAGGGAGCTCTGCAGAGGTCACAGCTGCCTGCCCTTAAGGAGAAGGCCAGTGACAGGAGAGCTGGGTCACCACTGAGCACTTATGCTGGGCATGCAGCGGACACGGGTGAGGAGCATAACCAAGAAGAAGGCGTGGGCTGGGTGGATGCTACTGATGGGAAAAGAGAAGGACATCTGCAAGAAGTTCGATGACAAGGGAAGAGGGACGATGGCAAGAGTGTAGCTTCTAGGGCCAGCATGTCAAAGAAGGGGTTATTCAGTGTAAGAAGTCTTGAGCAGCTGTTGAAGGTGGAGCCAGCCAACAGAGTATTAAATTGTGTCCTCCTAAGAGATACGTCCATCCCCTAAGCCCCAGTATCCATGAACATGACCTTATTTAGAAGCAGGGTCTTTGCAGATGTAATCAAGTTAACATGAGGTCATACTAGGTTAGCATGGGCTCTAAACCCAATCAGACTGGTGTCCTTAAAAGGAAAAAGAAATGTGAACACAGACACAGAGGGAGGACAATGCAATGAGACCTGGAGGAGACGATCATGTGAAGGTGGAAGCAGATCGCAGTGAGCCATCTACAAGTCAAGGGACGCCGGGGACCGCAGTCACCGCCAGAAGCTAGGAGACAGGATTGAAAGGAAGCCTTCAGATGAAACTAGCCAGCCTGACCCACACCTCGATCTTGGACCTCTGGCCTCCAGAACTGTGAGGAAATAAATATCTGTTGGTTAAGCCACCAATTTGTAACATTTGTTATGACAACCACAGGAAACATACACGAGTTAAACAGATGGGCTCTGATATCTCAGAACTGGACACAAAAATCAGATGTGACCTTGTGATCTGAGCAAAAGGACGAAAACAGGCTATCCCTGCCTTCCACGCACCCCCCTGGGGCAGCAGGGACCCGAAGATGGATGGGGGTGATACCTGCTGGAGAATCTCCTGTCCACCACTAAAGAAGGTGTGTCCGAGGAGTGTCAGGACAGGACAGGAAACCCCTGTCCGGTCAGAGAAGCTCCCAAATTCCTTTGCTGCCTAAATACCAGCATTTAGGTTCCACTGGGAAAGAAAACAGAAAGACTGCAGAAAACAGCAGGGAAAAGGAGAAGAGCGTTGGGTGAATGGTTTCCATTTTTCCAGATGTCTGTGTCACCAGTCCAACATGCTGGAACCCCTCATTTGTTGCCGGGTGTCTGCCGGCACAGCCATAAACCCACCTGTACCAACCCATAAACCTGCCAAAGCCAGGAGGCGACTCTAACTTAGTCACGTAAGCCTGTGCCCAGACTGTGTGTGCGAGTAAGCTGGCTCAGCGGCCAGGGCCATCGCAGCCACCGGACACGGGATGAAGGAGAATCTCAGGCAACCTAGGGTGCCTGCCCTGATGTCCACATAGCTGGGTTTGGGTTTCTAAAGCCAGCTCAGAGGGAGTGTTCAGATTTTCTCCTGAGAGGAGAGTTTGTAATTTTTATTAAGATGATTATTCCTTCCTTTTAAATTAATTTTTATAACATTCTTTTAAAAGTCAGTGTTGCAAGGCTTCCGTTTGTCACCACACCCCTTCCCATCTCCCATTCCCTCCCCATTGAGTTACTTATTTTCAAATGTCTTAACTGTTTTTATTTTTTAATCTTTACCTTCACATTTTTAACTAACATGATTACTACACTATTTCTTGTTTGTTTGCTCTTTCCATTTTAGCTAACTTATTGAAGTACCCTCCACCATCCTCCATACACTCTCAGACTCTTCCATGCTACTTATCATCTTCACAATTATATCTCAATCTTTGGTCAAATCAATGTTTAAGAGTGGTATTATTATGACTCCATAAATGTCGCAAGAAAGTCTCTTAGAGCACCAAGATACTCTTTCTTTTCTTGTGCAAATTTTTGTTTTTCCTGAAGTTAATTATTGACTCATTTTTTTTCATACACTTAGTTTTTTATGTACTATGGATCCCTTGGGCTTTCCTGGTGGCTCAGATGGTAAAGAACCTGCCTGCAATGTGAGAGACCTGGGTTCAATCCCTGGGTCGGGAAGATCCCCAGGAGAAGGGCATGGCAACCCACTCCAGTATCCTTGCCTGGAAAATCCCATGGACAGCGGAGCCTGGCGGGCTACAGTCCATGGAGTTGCAAAGAGTCAGACACAACTGAGCGACTAACACACATACATGGACCACTTCTCCCCCAATGTTAGAATCTGACAAAACTGAAAAACTCATCCCAACCAAATCACACGCATCAGGTAAGCATGCGTGTCTTGTTTTGTTTGTTTTTCCAGTGGAGACATCCTGTCTGGAGCTCCCTCCCATTTGTATCTGGACTGGCTGACTTTTTGGCTATGGCATAGCTGTCCTCCCGAGAGTTCCCTTCAACTTCAGTGAGAATGTCTTTGTGTTTTTCTGTGCTTTATACCATGTGTCCTGGGTTCCATGTCTTTCTCCTTCTAGGTTTATCTTCTTACTCAAGTGAAGCACACCCTCCAGGAGTTTCCTAAGAAAGGAGGCATGTGGGATGAAATTTTTAGTTCTTAAAAATGCTACATATTTTCAAACGTCTTTATTCTGTCCTTTGTTTGACAGTTTGTATAGATAAAGAATTCCAAGTAAAACTTTTTAGAAATTTGAAGGCATTGCCCCCACTGTTTTCTGCTTTCCAATATTATTAATACTATAAAACTATTGAGAAATTCTGATGTGTTGAATATCCCACTGTTTTTCTTTTATAAATGTTTTGAATTTTTTAACCCCCTGTGTTTTAAAATTTCAACATGATGCACCTTGTTTCATGTTTTATTGAGAAACTTGGTTCATGCTTTCAATCAGGAAAATCATGTCCTCCACTTCCAGTAAATTTATTTGTATTGTTCCTTTGGCAACTTTTTCTTCTTTTAAGCAGCAATGAAGACCCAGAAGAGGCAAAAGCAAAATAAATAAAACTTTTAAAAAATAAATAAACAGCTCACAATGCTAAGTGTTGGTGAGGTTGCAAAGCAAATGAAGTTTGCATAAATGACTGGCAAGAGCACAGATTAGCATAGCCACTTTGGAAAACAGGTTGGCAGTTTGTCGCTCACTTTTTTTTTTTTTTTCGTTGTGTCATGCAGCTTGTGGGGTCTTAGTTTCCCAAGCAGTGTCCCTGCAGTGGAGGTGCAGAATCCTAACCACTAGACTGCTAGGGAAGTCCCAGATTGGCAGCCTGCAATGCGAGAGACCTGGGTTCGATTCCTGGGTTGGGAAGATCCCCTGGAGAAGGGAAAGGTTATTCACTCCTATATTCTGGCCTAGAGAATTCCATAGACTGTACAGTCCATGGGGTCGCAAAGAGTCAGACATGACTGAGTGACTTTCATTTCTCCTTTCAGTATGAAGTTAAATATAGACTCAACAAAGGACCCAGCAAGTCTAATCTTAGATATTCACCCAAGAAATAAAAACCAATGTTTACAGGGACTTCCTTGGTGGCCCAGTAGTTAAGAATCCACCTTGCAATGCGGGGGACTGGGGTTCAATCCCTGGTCAGGTAACTAAGATCCCACATGCCATGGAGCAGCTAACCCCTCACTGCACTAGAGAGTCCATGGACCACAATGAAAGATCTCACATGCTAGCAACTAAGATCTGATGTGTGTGCATGCTCAGTCCTGTCTGCCTGTTTGCAGCCCCACAGACTGCAGCCTACCACAATCCTCTATCCATTGTATTTTTCCCAGCAAAAATATTGGAGTGGGTTGCCATTTCCTCCTCCAGGGGGTCTTCCCAACCAGGGATCGAACCTGTGACTCCTGCACTAGCTTTGCCACTGAGCTACCTGAGAGTCCCCTTAGGGCCTGATGCAGCTAAATAAATAATATTTTTAAAATAGTACTAATGTTTACACCAAAACTTGTATGCAAATGTTTATGGCAACTTTATTCATAATCACCCTATACTAGAGAAAACCCAACGGTCTATCTATCATCTGGATGACAAGGAAGACACTACAGACATGTACGTGCAACAACACGGACTCAACGCAAATGCATTATGCTGCATGAAAACGCCACATTCAACAGCCACATCCTGGGAGGTTCCATTGAGATGGCATTCTGGAAATTCATTCAGTGGAGACTGGAATGGTCACTGGTTGCCAGGGGCTGGGGCGGAAGCAGGAGGCTGACTGTAAAGGGGTAGAGATCAAAGAAAGATCCTGCATGCTGCAGCTAAGATCTGAGGCAGTCAAATAAGTAAATCAGTTTAGTAAAATAAAATATTTCTGTTACTTTCTAAAAAACAATAATATATAAGTTGAAGTCAAATACATGTGGGAAGTGCACCCTCACACTGTCTTTTGAGTCCTTGAGCGGATGAACAATCAAGGTCCTGAGCCGTCCTGCAGGACATTATCCAAGAGGATTCTCCCTCCCAGCCTTTTCCAAGTGACAGACTTGACACATGTCACACTCGATGATCTCAAAGCCCTGGTACAGACAGTCTGTGATCTTCAGGAGGTTAGGCCACACCCTGTCTAGAGGCGGTCCCAGGCAGCAGTCACCTTGCTTGGCATTTATGTTTCTTTGCAGAAGGCGGCCTCCTCTACCAGCTTCATGGACTGACTCAGGTCTTCTCCAGGCCAGGAAATGAGGAGGGCGGACAGGATGCCTGTGGTCCACACCCTCTGGGAAAGCGCAGCTCCCGCTGGGGAGGGACGCTAAGTGCCCGCCTGGGGACAGTGCGGCCCCCACCTGCAGGGCCTGTTGCGAGCCAGGGGACCACAGCCACCATCATGAAGGTGAACTCTGGTTCAGACTCAGACTGTGTCCATTTCACAAGACCACTTGAAGGAGGGGTGCAAGGTCTCCATGTGCAGTGGGGGCCTGCAGAGGAAGACAGAAATCAGCAAGCCTCCTTTAGACGCTTGCCTTTGGCCAACAGGGCGCCAGGGGGTCAGAGCCCGGTACCAGCCAGGATCAGAGGATCAGAGTGTGGCAGGGTCCAAGCCCCCTGCTCACTTTTCAATGCAACAGCCTTCCAGGAGTTTGCCAAGCACAGTTAGGAAGGTGACTCACTCAGCCCACGTGGGGGACGCTCACGCAGAACACAGGCTGCCGAGGATGGTGCCAGAGCATGTGGGCACTGTTCCTCCGCTGGCCCCATTGGGCGGTTGCCAGGAGGGCCCTGCCCTGCCCCCACCCCACGCGGAGGATGCCCCTGGGCCTACTACAGGCCAATCCAGCTGCTAAAAATAGTCCCAGTCTGCAGCCAGAATCAATAAACACCATCATATTTTCCACACCAGGCATCAGCACAGATTGACAAGGGAAATCATGGTGACTTTCCTAGTCTTCCCCGTGCAGACTGTCCCCGTGGCAAAGGGGAGCTTTTTGAACAGGACCGAAGACCCTGAATCTCACACTGCAGCTCCAAACACTTTCCAAAGTTAGGTCAGGCAGGACCATGGTGCCAACCTGGGAGAGGAGCTAGCCTCACACTTTTTTTCATATTCTGTGACATTTAAATCATACGTTTCTTATTTCTGAGAAGACCAAAGGAGTGACGATGTAGATAAAACAAGTCTACAAAATTGGTCTACAAAGGGATAGTTTCTTTTGCAAGACAAGTTCTTAGCAAGCGAACTTGTGAGTTTTGAAAATATACTGTTTTTCAGGACTTGGAGGTCCAAAGTTTAAGAATCCACCTTCCAATTCAGGGGATGCCGGTTCGATCCCTGGTTGGGATGCTAAGATCCCACATGCCCCAGAGTAACTAAGCCTACAGCTAGGAAAGAGCTGAAGCACAGAGACAAGCACCCATCACAATGTTTAAACAATAAAAAAAGAAAGTATATTCAGTTTCTCAAAAGTCCTGGTTGATGTGCAACTATTTCATAAATGAGAACATAAAATCAGGTGTAATATTACCCCTTGATTAAGGTACTATTTAAAAAGCTTTCTTCCCCCATGTTTGATGAATTAACTCCCCCTATTGTTTCCTAGGACTGCCTTAATATTGTTGTTGTTGTTTAGTCGCTATGTCATGTCTCACTTCCATACCCCATTGACTGTAGCATGCCAGGCTCTCCTGTCCTTCATTATCTCCCAGAGTTTGCTCAGACTTATGTCCATTGAGTTACTGATGCTAGCTAACCATCTCATCCTCTGTTGCCTCCTTCTCCTCCCACCTTCAATCTTTCCCAGCATCAGAATCTTTTCCAATGAATCAATTTCTTTGCATTAGGTGGCCGAAATATTGGAGCTTCAGCTTCAGCACAGTCCTTCCACTACATATTCAAGGCTTATTTCCTTTAGAATTGACTGGTTTGATCTCCTTGCCATCCAAGGGACTCTCAAGAGTCTTCTCCAACACCACAGTTAAAAAGCATCAATTTTTCAGCGCTCAGCCTTCTTTTTGGTCCAACTCTGACATCCATATACTACTACTGGAAAAATAAAGTACCATGAACTGGGACTTGAGCAACAGAAACTTACTCTTAGCTCTAGAGACTAGAACTCCAAAATCAAGGTATGAAAAGAGCCACGCTCTCTCTGAAGTCTCCAGGAGAGGGTCCTTCCTGGCCTCTGCCAGCATCCCTGCCATCCTTGGCTGGCAGATGCATCACTCAGTCTCATGGATGCCTTATCCTGTCTTCTCACTGTCTCCCTCTGTACCTGTCTGTCTCTGTCTAAATTTTCCCTTTTTAAGGATGCCAGTCATATCAGGGTAGGGTCTACACAATGCCTCATTTTCTTTCATTTTTTTTAAAAGGCTGCTATGTTGCTTTGCTCAGTTGCTCAGTTGTGTCTGACTCTTTGCAATCCCATGGACTGTAGCCCACCAGGCTCTCCTGTCCATGGAATTTCCCAGACAAGAATACTGGAGCGGGTCGCTATTTCCTCCTCCAGGGGATATTCCCAACCAGGATCGAACCCCCATGTCTTGCATCTCCTGCATTGGCAGGCAGATTCTTTACCACTGTGCCACCTGGGAAGCCCCTTTTTGCAAACAAATTGGTTGACTCCAGGTGGTGTAGTATTCAGGATAGAACAAACACTAAAGAACACACTCTGGCAGGAATATTCTGGGCTGGGTTTTTGTGCATCTCACAGCTGAGGCAGGAATGGCTGAGCAGTACTAAAGACAAGATGAGCCAATATATGATTTTTTTCCACACAAATTTATTATTCAATGGACAATAGGTTCCAAGACAACACTTCATTCTAGTATCAGCTCTAGGTGGCAACAGACGTTATGGCAGGACATCCAGGTGTTTAAACAAGAATGGAATGAAGGATTGTCATTGCCTTAGGCACAGGAACAGCTTACTTTATGCCAGATTTCTTAATTCCACCTGTGGTCAAGGGATATTTCCCCACAGCCTCTGCTTTCAGCTCCTAGAGTTTCTTCTATTCCTCCTTCTGTATCTGCTTGAACTCCTTATCTTGTCCATCTTCTTGGCTTTCTTCTGGGGCTGCTTCAGGGGCTTCTTCAGGGCCTCCTTCAAGGCTCGACGTGGTGCCTGCCATGCCTCATTTGCTTTTGATCACCTCTATAAAGACCCTGAATCCCAATAAGGTCACGTTCTGAGATATAGGGGATAAGAACCCCAACATGTCTTTGGGGGATCACATAAATCAATCCATAGCACTGCCTAGCTTCTCCGGGAGGAGCAGAGGTGGGAGAGGGAGGAGAGACATGTGGGAAGACGTGGGGAGAAGCCTAACCTGCTCCAGGCACGCCCGCTTCACTTTTGTGGTTTGCACCCATAAAACATGCAGGGCAGACGGAACAAAAGCATTAAAATGCAAAGTCAGAGCACAAACCCTCATGGTGCCAAAGATGCAGTGGTGAGAACATTACCTGAACAAGTTGTTTTTTTGTTGTTATTCTGTTGCTAAGTCATGTCCAACTCTTTGTGACCCTGTGGATTGCAGCACGCCAGGCTTCTCTGTCCTTCACTATCTCTCAGAGTTTGCTCAAATTCAGGTCCAATGAGTCAGTGATACTATCTAACCATCTTATCCCCTGCCTTCTCTTTTTGTCTTCAATCTTTCCCAGCATCAGGGTCTTTTCCAGTAAGTCGGCTCTTTCCATCAGGTGGCCAAAATATTGGAGCTTCAGCTTCAGCATCAGTCCTTCCAATGAATATTCAGGGTTGATTTCCTTTAGGATTGACTGGTTTGATCTCCTTGCTGTCCAAGGGACTCTCGAGAGTCTTCTCCCAACACCACAGTTCAAAAGCATCAATTCTTTGTCATTCAGCCTTCTTTATAGTCCAACTCCCACGTCCGTACATGACTACTGGGAAAACCATACATAGCTTTGACTAGATGGACCTTTGTTGGCTGGCGGCTTTTTTGTGATTTGTCTCGAAAGCGTTTGGGGTCTAAAGTCCATCCAGTCTGGGTCAAGTTTCAGGTGGGGCAGTAGGTCATGGGCCCTGGAAGAGCATCTGGCTCCCAGGGCACAGGCCTGGGGAGACCCACCCCCTGGCAGGTGGACCCCAGTGACTTTCCCAGGAGGAGAGAGGCATTGGTTCAAGGCTAAACGTGGCCTGCTCCTGACTCTGTGGATGGAGCACACTGTTACCATCTGTGATGCAGCGGGTCCTTTCAGCAGCACCATCCACGTTTCACAGCCCATGAGGCTGCCAGCCAGGCAGCCTCAGGTTTCGGAGGTATTGGCCGCTCTGAGGCTAGGAAGCCCCAACCTTAAAACCTGGTACCGGAAAAAACACGTACGAGGCTGTCCATTGGGGCCCGTCCATCCTCCCTATGCTGACGCAACTCAAGAATCACGTGATGCTTTGAGTGCCTTTGTTCAGGAGCAGCCCAGGGATGGCAGGGGTCACAGCCTGCTAGACTCTGGTTAGAAATGGTGACATCTGAGCGTCAAGGCGGCACCATCTGTTCCCAAAATCGGGCTCAGCAGAGTCACAGCTGATCCAACCTTGCAGTCCATCTTCTCTTCCAGGTTTCTCTCCGGTTTCCTCCTGTGTCCTCTGGGAAGGCGCCCCCCAGGCTGGCCAGGAGCAGTCATCAGCACCTGGCCGCCCAGCGCAGGGCCTAAAAGAGGACCCGTGGGCAGGCGTTGTTAGGGAGGACCCCAGAGCGCCCCAGCAAGGGGAGGAAGAGGGTGAAAGTGGAGGAGGAAATACAATGCAAGACACAGGGGAGGTGGGTCACGGGGACTTGGGCCCCCAGAGCATCAGAGTTGCCAGGTGAGGCCAGACAGGAAGCAGCCTTTCCTGTCCACCCCCAACTCCCAGAGTCGAGCGGTCACTCCCGCATCTCCTGGCGCCCCCTGCATGCCAGCTGGGCTCCACGAGGAGAAGCCAGGGGCAGGAAGTGAACAGGGCTCCCCCAGACCTGCTCCCATAGTGGCGGCTGGGACCCCGGGGACAGGGCACAGGAGGCGTTGGGGAAACCAGTCCCCCACAACATTCCTTCCCTGCAGGGGCAGAGATGGTCATAAGTGAGTGGGCAGGCCCTTGCAGTTGAGTCTGGGCCCTGGGAACCGGGCCTCAGCCAGCAGGGCAGGCCGTGGAGAGCAGCTGGAGGCAGGGCGGGGATGGGGGAGGCCACCTTGCCTCCACTGACTCACGGAGGCAGGAAAACTCCTCCCTGAAGCCATGGAAGGCCCCAGATCTGTGCCCTACAGCCACCAGCTGACCCCCAGCTGGTGGTGGGGGGCTTCCTGACCGGCCCTCCCAAACGAGTGCAAACTGGGTGTGAGATGATGAAAACACCCATTTATTCCGCACCTGCTATGAGGCTGGGGCTTCTTCTGTGGTATTTTATTGACCGTCCAGGATCCCTGCAGGGCAGGCGTGTGTAGGTCCCATTTTTAGAGGAGGACCCCAGGGCTCAGGGGGGTTGGCATCTCAGCAAAACCCGCACAGCAGGCGTGAGGGTCAGAATGCAGGGCTGTCCACGCTCGTTAGCCAGGCCCAGGCTGACCTGGTTTTCTGTGCTTTGCCGACACCCTGTCAGGACACCAGTAGAGGGAGTGCCCTGCGGGAAGGCGTGCAGGGGCCCTGCCATGGTGTGTGAGGGTGTGCACGTGTGTGCACGTGTGTATGCCCGTAGTGGGACGAGGAAGAGCCACACATCCTCAGAACCGCCTGCTTTGGTTCTCATTCAAACCTACGCAGGGAAAGAAACAAAACCAGGATGCCCAGTCAAACTTGCACTTGGATGTCAGAAAAACAGATATTGCATACGATATACTTTTACCAACACGTTATTTGTGTTTATCTCGAATTCACATTGAACTGGGTGTTCTGAAGCTTACCACTGGCTCTCATGAGCAGTCAGCTGGTCTATCCTCATGCAGTCAATTCTTCGCATTAAATACCATGTTGTAACCATTTAGAGGGGTTTCTGTATACCTAGTGGGATGCTGAGTTACACTCAGGGAAAATAACCTGGACAGAAATACACTAAATTGTTAATATCCCTTGTCTCTGGTTAGTGGGCTTACAGATGGTTTTATTTCCTTGTTTATACTTTTCTATGTTTTCTAATATTTTCAACTCACATCTACTTCACAGAAAATATTTTAATGACTCCAGTAACAATTACTCTCTCCTCCTTGGCACCTGAGACCAAAGGGCAGATTCTACCAGCGTGGGGGAGGGGAAGGAGTGGACTTTGGCAGCTGTGGGTCCCAGGCCACGTGAATAATTAACCCTCAAGAGGGAGCTTTGCAGGGCTGATGAGGGTCTGAGTGCCTGGAGAAATGGGGCCGTGATGAGAGCAGTGATTGGAAAGAATGGTTCAAAGGCAGTTCACGAATTGGCCACTTTGGATGAGAGGACTGTGCAGGGGGCCGCCCTGCCAGGTACAAAGGCTGCTACCCACCTGGAAATGAGGAAGACTCAGGATGCTCTGGTGGAGAGGCTGAACTGCACCCACCGAGGGGCACATGTGCAGTAGGAACGCCACTAACATCGGCTACAGAGGCATATTCCCTGACAAAGCTTCCACTTCTTCCCAAAAGAAAAACAAAGATCACAAGACCAGGTGTGGATTACAAGCTCTTTTTTTTTTTTTTTTTTAAGGAAAGGGCATGCATCCATCCACTCTGAAAAGAGTCGCAAGGCTATAAGCAAAATGAGAACTTGTCCTCTCTGGGTGCCTCTGCAGACTGGCTGCAGGAAATCAGGAGCTGAGAGGTCCCACACCCAAGCCATGGGGTTGGAGATGTCAGGTAGGCATCCTTCTAGGGGGCTGTCTTCACGCAAAGCCCATCCCTCTGCATCCCCTGGCAAAATGCTCCTTCTGCCATTTGAGACATCCATCATTGTAATCAGAGCTTCTGCTAAAAATCTCTCTGTCACTCTGTAATCTGATACATTCTTTATTACCTGACATACACTGCAGACATCCCACAGCAGTCATCTAAAGGAATGATGTGTTTTTCACCTGTTGGCCAAAGTCAGCCAATAAAATGAAAATTGCATGTTTGTTATTCACTTAACAAATTCAGGTCATTGATCCAGACATCATAGAGTTCATTTTTCACTTATTTCCGTATTAACTTTAAAATTACAAACAAACAAAAAAAATAACCCTGTATATTTTTGATATAATTCAATAAAAGACTTAAAAATTAAAAAAAAAAAAAAAAAGAATGGATATCCTGAAGCTCCAGCTAGGTCCTGGCCACTGGCTAAATACAGTGGGCACCTCCTTCCAGATTGTGCCAGGTGGTCCAGTGGCCAAGACTCCACGCTCCCAGTGCATGGGGCCTGGGCTCAATCCCTGTTCAGGGAACTAGATCCCACACGCCACAACTAAATATCTCACATGCATCAGTGAAGATCGAAGTTGCCCCATGCGAAAACTAAGACTTGGCACAGCCAAATAAATAAATAAATATTTTTAAAAGAAAAGGAAAGTGTGGGGCA
The DNA here is from genome assembly GCF_963930625.1 of Muntiacus reevesi. Classification (NCBI taxonomy): domain Eukaryota; kingdom Metazoa; phylum Chordata; class Mammalia; order Artiodactyla; family Cervidae; genus Muntiacus; species Muntiacus reevesi. The sequence goes on from NC_089256.1 coordinate 21,762,801, forward strand.
GGATCTCAGAGCCCACGCCTCACTCATTCCCCAGGGCCTGGGGAAGGGGAAGCCCTGATTGCTTCAGTTCTTGCTGGGGTGTCCACTCCTGAGAAGGGGTTAGCCTCACACCTTCAGAACTGCTTGGACCAAATGTGAGTGTGTACGTGTGCACGTGAGCGTGGTGGGGGACACAGGCCATCCACCGCAGAGATCAGACGCTTCGGGAAGCTCCCTGCCCCCGTTTCCTTTTCTTTAAAGTGCTGGAGTGTCTGACAGTGGCTGTGTGATTCTGTTCTGTCGGTGAAGTCACCTAGGGCTTCTGGACAAGGTGATACAGAGCTGTGAGAATAGAAGCCCTTTGCCACCTGCCCCTCCCTGTGTTGGGTGTTGCCCTCGGAGTATGTGATTTCTGGAACTCCTGCAGCCATCTTGTCACTGTGGGGAAAGCCAAGAAAATCTCACCAACTCAGTGCCTTCCTTCCATAGTTTGTGAAATGATTGAAGGCATTACTATACTTCAGTTTTTAAAATGAAAAAAAAAAAATTTAAAGAAACCTTTGCTTTCGCTTCTGAGAGTTAGAGATTCTATTATTTATGACCAAAAGCACCCTATGACTACAGCCGTTCTGTTGACAGACAAATAAATGGTCAGGAGGCCAGCTTAGTCATCTGGGTAGAATTTGGCTGAGACCTGTTCTGACACCTTTCTACTCAGGTACTATAAATGAAAACTTTGCCCCTTGATGTCTCCCCAGCTCCCCATTCCCACACGACCGTAACCTTCTGTGTGTGAAATGATTCCCGGTTGCCATGGGGACCGGGACACCTGCATTGGAGACAGACTGCACAGAGGGGTTGAAGGTCAGTCTAGGAGTAGGGCGTGGGAAGGCGGATTCTCCTGGCCCTTCTCTTTAATGGCCTAATTGTTATTTCGCACACAATAGTCTAATTATTTCCCTGAGGTTGGGGACAGCGGCTTGCCTGGAACGACTTTCTGAGTTGTCACAGGTCCCTTCCTCCTGACTCCTGCTTGTGCCTAGCAGGGGCGCAGCAGCCTCCCTGGCAGGCACTGGCTTAGCACCCCTGGAACAGCAAGGGGGGGCCAAGGGGAAGCCCCCCTAATCTCACCCTCCACAGGACTGGACCTGGGCAGCACAGCTGGAGGTGTAAAGGTTCTGTTTCTAGAACTCTTCAACCTGCCTGCCGAGCTCCAAGTCTCACGGCAGGCAGGCAGGTGGGCATGAGTACTTATGAGATGCCCACTGTATTCATCATCCACCCCACTGCTCTTGAAGCAGGACAGGCTCTTATAACACTTCCAGGACCAACAATCAGGCCTAGATTTGGTTTCATCTGACCCCTATTCTTTCATTCAACACATATTTATGGAGCATATTTCTCTGCTCTCAGGTGGGGATGCCTGCGGTGGGCAGAATAACCCCCCTCCACCCACCTCCCACTCCCCCATCTAGGGATGATGATCCTGGCCCTGGGACCTGTGTCATTGCTTCTGGCAGCAGGGACCCTGTAGCTGTGGTTCAAGTAAGGATCGTGAGCTGGGAGATCATTCTGGATTATCCACATGGGCCCAACGTCAACCCAGGGGAAGAGAGTCAGAGAAGGAGACCTTTAGGGAAGCAGAGAGGGAGGGATGTGATGGCTGGCTCTGAGGCTGGAGGAAGGGGCCAGAGGGCCAGGAAGGTGAGCAGCTTCTGGAAGCTGGGAAAGGATTCTCCCCCAGGATTTATAGAAGGAACCTCCCTGCTGCCACTTGACTTTATCCCAGCCAGACCCACATCAGACCTCTGACCTCCAGCACTGAGAGCTGATAAATGCAAGCTGTCTTAAGCCACGTGTAACAGCAGCCACGGGGAACCAGCCCGGCGGCCCTCTCACTGACCTCCATTCCCGGACCCCGCCCCCTCCCTGTGCTTCACACCTTCCTCCTGCCACCTCTGAATCCAGACTTTTCTCTTCCAATACAGCGTCTGATCAAACCAGTCAGTCCTAAAGGAAATCAACCCTGAATATTCATTGGAAGGACTGATGCTGAAGCTGAAGCTGAAGCTCCAATACTTTGGCCACCTGATGTGAAGAGCTAACTCACTGGAAAAGACCCTGATGCTGGGAAAGATTGAGGGTAGGGAGAGAAGGGGATGACAGAGGATGAGATGGTTGGATGGTATCACGGATTCAACGAACATGAGTTTGAGCAAACTCCGGGAGATAGTGAAGGACAGGGAAGCCTGGCGTGCTGCAGTCCATGGGGTCACAAAGAGTTGGACATGACTTAGCAACTGAACAACAATTCATATACCACATAATTCACTCATTTAAGGTGTTCAATGCAATGGCTTTTAGTACATTCACAGAGTTGTACAACCATCTCCCAACCATCTCCATGGTCAATTTTAGAACCTTCATCACCTCCAAAAGAAACACTCTACCCTTTCACTAGTGAAGTGTTGGTCGCTCAGTCGTGTCTGACTCTTTGCAACCCCATGGACTGTGGCCCAACAGGCTCCTCAGTCCATGTGATTCTCCGGGGAAGAATACTGGAGTGGGGTGCCATTTCCTTCTCCAGAGGATCTTCCCGACCCTGGGATCGAACCCTGGTCTCCTGCACTGCAGGCAGATTCTTTACCATCTGAGCTGCAATTTCCGTCAGCCGCCAGGCCCTGGAAACCAAAACACTTACTGTTTTCTCTATGACTGTACCTGTTCTGGACATTTCATATGAGTGGAGTCTTGTAACACATGTTCTCACCCTTCCTTTTCCTCCCCGCCACCTCCAAGCCTCCACCTCCTGTATCCACCTGCCTGGCACCATCTTCTCTCGATGGGGCAGGAGGGGAGGGCGTGTCACCTGTTATGGGTGTTATTGTTGCCTGTCCTGGTGGCTGGGGGAGAGGAGTTGGGGAGATGCTTTCACCGTTTCCTCCAATGCAGACACTGGGGAGAGTCCCACGGTGAGGCGGGGCATCGTCCTATTGGCCCCAGTCACACCTGGACGTGGGGAGGACTTCCTGGAGAATGTGGCCAGGACTGTGTGGAGGAGGAGGGGGGTGGGCAGCAGGCCAGCCAGGAAGCTCCAGGAGGAGGGGCACGGATGTGTAAGAGGGGCTGCTAGCCTCTCAGGGGCCAGGACGGAGGCCCGGGATGGTAACTGGAAGTGCGGCTGGACACAGGCTAGAGGGAGCGGCCTTCATGGGGGCACAAGGACCGCTGAAGGGCCTGGGGGTGTCAGTCCTGGGAAGGAGAGTCATGTTCCTTTAGAGGCCACTGGCTGCTGAAGGGAGAGAAGACAGAAGGTAAGATGGAAGGAGGCCTGGAGCCTCTCAGAGGGACATTCCTGGCTGGTGTCCTGAATTAACCTCATGAGTTAATTCATGCTCAGAGCACGGAAGAGGCCAAAGTTCCTATCAGGCGCCCCGGTGAGCACTCACAGCCACCTAATAGAGTCCTCTGCACTTTGCACCCGGGACCTCAGGGACTCTAGCCAGCACCCCCAGCAGCCCACACTCTCCCAGTTCCCTCCTGGATGCTTTCTGGGTTCTGGCTCCACCCCAGGTGCTTCACCACTGAGTGCCGCACCCACTGGGGGTACCTGCAGAGGGGGCCAGGAACCCCCACACCTCCCCCAAAGTCCTTGGTCCCAAAGCGGTGGCCAGAGACAAGAACAAGCAATTTAGCAGATTGGAGAGGGTCCTATTCCCTTCATCTCCTGGGTGGCTTTGCAAATGGCAAAGCATATGGTCTTTGTAATGCAAGAAATGTAAGCTCTTTGCTAATGGTCATGACCCTGATGCTGGGAAAAATCAAGGGCAGGAGGAGAAGGGGGCAACAGAAGATGAGATGGTTGGATGGCATCACCAACTCAATGGACATGAGTCTAAGCAAACTCCAGGAGACAGTGAAAGACAGGGAAGCCTGGCGTGCTGCAGTCCATGGGGTCCCAAAGAGTCAGACACAACTGAGCAACTGAACAACAATAATGACGTCTGTGGGTTGCAGTAAACCCTATACGATAAACTCACTTGAGAGAAATTCAAATACTGAACTATTTAAAAACAAACTCTTTTTGGGGGGATAAATTAAGAGTTTGAAATTAGCAGAAATATATATATATATGCTAATATTTAAATTACAATATACAAAATAGATAAACAGCAACTGTATAGCACTATATTAATTATCTTATAATAACCTATAATGGAAAAGAATCAGAAAAAGAAATATATATATATATACAGGAAAAAATTTTATATATAATATAAAACTGATTCACTGTGCTATACACCTGAAACTAACCCATTGTAAATCAACTATACTTCATTAAAACAAAAAATAAGAAAAATTTCAAAATTTAAAAGATAGAAACACAATTTTACACTCTCAAAGAACCAAGAAAAAAATTACTAAGAGGATGTTATGCAAGTAAGTTTGCCAGATAAAATGCAGGGCACCCAGTTAAATGTGAAATTCAGATCAGCAACAATTTTTTAGTACAAGTAGTCCCTGATAGCTCAGTTGGTAAAGAATCCACCTGCAATGTGGGAGACCTGGGTTCGATCCCTGGGTTGGGAAGATCCCCTGGAGAAGGGAAAGGCTACCCACTCCATTATTCTGGCCTGGAGAATTCCATGGACTGTATAGTCCATGGGGTCACAAAGTTGAACATGACTGAGTGACTTTCACACATACCCACAGTCATAAATAATAAAGTATAAGTATAAATTATAAACATTTGTGTGAGCTACTCATCATTTTTTGTAAGTCCCATGCAATGTTTTGGGTATACTTGTGCTAAAAATTTAGCACATAATAATTTATGTGCTAAATTATTATCATTTTCTGCTGAAATTATTATATGCTTTTATTATTTTTTATTTTTATGCTTTTATTATTTTTATTATTATTGTACTAAAATTATTATCATTTTTAAAATTTCAAACAAAACATTAGCAAAATTGAGAATTGTACATTTAATAAAAATTAATAAACTGTATTATGGCTAACTTTTTATTATGAGTATGTCTCATGCAATATATGGGATATTAAAAAGTGATCTTGGGCAATAGCTTCACCTCTCTGGGGCCTCGAGCTTTTCATCTCTAAGGTTGCAGTCCAGCGTACACACTTCCATCCCCACTTAATCAGGATCCTCCTCGTCCCCCGGGAGTGATGATACTGCTTCAGTTTTAACCAACATGGTCAGGGAAGTTGGCCCCTGGCTGTGATGCTTTGACTCAGGTCATCCTGGAAGCCCCCCTCGAGGGGGTCTTGGGACCATAGAGAGTCATTCCTGGGGCTGAAGGTTGAGGGAGAGCTGGGTTGTGAGGGAGGACGATGGGGAGGCCACCCCAGGAAGGTGTGTTCAGGTAGGTCGAGGTGATGATTTCCTGTGGCAAGTCCCAGCAGGCCGTTGCTGCCTTTGATGAATGAAGGAAGAATGTGGCCAGATCAGCAGAAGCCGTTTCCTGTGACTTGGCATCCTCGGCGTTGCTGTGGTTGTCTGCATTAACCTCTTCCCACCTGATGTTTCATCTCCAGAGAGGATGTGTGGTCCGGGCCCCTAGTGGACTGCCAGGCCACCCTGCATCCCGGGGGAAGCCAATATCTTCAGTCTTGTGAGTTTACCTGGATGCAAGGTGGGGACAGTGACATTCACCCAACTGAACAGCGTTCAATGGGAACCTAGTGATGCTGAGGGGGCTCTAGCACCCAGGGCTGCTGGTAAGGGTGAAGAGAATGTGATGTTTCATTCTATGCATCAGCTTGGCTGGACCATGGTGCCCAGACATATGGCCAAACACTTTTCTAGATGTTACTGTGAGAATGCTTTTGGATGAGATCAGCATCTAAATTGGTGAACTTGGAGTAAAGCAGATTGCCGTTTGTGGTGTGGGTGAGCCTCACCCAATCAGTCAAAGAACCCAATAGTATAAAAGGTTGCCTTCCCCTGAAAAAGAAGGCTGCTGTAACAGATGACCTTTGGACTTCAGCTGGGTCTCCAGCCATCTGGTCTACCCCATGGGATCATGACTTGCCAGCCTCCATAATCTCATGAGCAAATTCCTCATGATAAATCTTTTACACATTTCCACATCCACTGTTCTGTTTCTCTGGACAGATGTGATGAATGCAGGGCGCATCGGGCCCGCCCCCTCTCCCAAGACCAGGACAAGCTGACAAGCATCAGATACACAGTTCCCCAGGCTCGACCTGGGCTGGGAGAAGCCTTCTGGAGGGGCTAGATTTGGGCCAAACAACTGTCAGAGCCCACAGAGCCCCAGCTCCTCCTTCATGGGCCAGCTTCAACCCTCCATCTTTAACATGGCTACGGCCAGGGTGTGGAGATCATTACTGCCACCAGCAATAATCACCAGGAAACTCCACCTAGACTGGCACCCACACAGGGCTCCACAACAGCCAGGCCTCCCCTGGCTCCTTGGAAGCATCTCTGTTTTGCTGTTTCAGAGTTGCTCCAAAGTGCAACTCTGGGGGCCCACAGCCTGAGATGCCTCTGCCTCAGGAAGACGTGTCCTGTGAGTGGATGGTCATGCACGGGTCCCATTGTGGTGATTTCCCTGGGGAGGGAGCCCTGCCAGCCAAGATGGAAATGGTGGAGGGCAGGGTGGGGGTGGGGGCCCCTGGACAGTCTCCCCGGCCCCAAGCCCAGCTCTCCAGCCCATGAGGCCTGGTCCTAGGAGCTCGTTCAACTTATTGGGAAGAGGCCAGGATGGCTCATTCCCACGCTGGGGCCCCAGTGTTCTGAGCTACTGCCTAGCCGACTCCAAAAAGGGGCAGCATAGGCTGCTCCCCGTGTCTCCGCAGCCCCTGTTTCTGACCGGCATCCAGATCACTCCCAGCACACCAGCCCATGGCACACCTCATTCCATTGTTCCCACCTGCAAGGGGTTTCCTGATCTCCCTGACCTCCCAACACCATCACCTAGCCACCTGAGGGCCGACTCTCCAGGCAAGGAACTTACAGGCCTCCTCCCTCCCCTCCTCCTCTGGGCTGGCTCCCTCTATCTCCCACTGTCCTCTAGAAGGTGAGCAAGTGTCAGAGATGCTAGAGGACTTGGTGCCCTTTGTGACCGGGAGAGCAGGAGGTGACCCACACTGCTCGGTGGGAGCTTGGTCTGTGCAAACGATGGAGGAAGCGAAGGAACAAAAGACGGACTGAACGGATGCCTTGGTCTGACATGTCCATGCCGCACAGCTTCATTACATCTATAAAAGTGATGCAGTGAACCGTAAAACAAGACAGAAATCAGTGTAAAATAAGGACGCACCAGGCACCACCCAGGTCCTTAGCGGGACTAGAAGAGGAAAACTCAAACAAGCGGCCCCTCGCTGGCCTTAGCTCAGGGCCTGGCAGCTGCAGGGCTTGCTTCTGTTGAGGGACCTTTTTTGATGTATTGAGATGAATGCACTCAATATAAGATTAGTCATGTTAGAGGCAGCTGAGGAAGCATCTAACACATTCACAGTGTTGTTTCAACCCCGTGTTTCCTTCCCTCCAAAGGAAAACCCCTGGACCTCTCAGCAGTTTCCCCCCAGCTGCCCTCCCTGCCCCCCCACCCAGGCCTGGCTATCACATCCAGGACTTTTCCTATCCATGGAATCTACAGTATGTGACCTTCGTATCTGTTGTCTTTCTCTGGACGTAGTGACTTAGAGGTTCACTCACGTGGGAGCGGGCACCCATCCTTCCTTCCTTCCTGGATAACACACTACTGTGTGGAGATGCTACATTGGGTTGATTCAGGTACCCACTGATAGACCCTGCGCTGCTCCCCGCTTGCTGGTTGTGAACGAGCTGTTCTGAGCAGAGGTGTGATTGTACTTCTCTGAGTCTCCGTTTGCAACACTTGGGGTGTACACCACCAATAGTTCAGTGCTCACGTGACTGTGGATATTCAGTTTTCAGACATCATAGCTTCACCAGCCCATAGTCAGGAGCAGAAGGCCGGCTTTGTACCCAGGTCTCCAGACTGCGTGCCATTCTCCCTCCAGGTTGAGGCTGCTCTGATGGTGAAGAAAGGGAACAGAAGGTGTGTCCGCTTGCCTTAGCAGGTGGGCAACACCCACCAGGCCAGGCCGCAGGCAATGTTGTTGGAGGTGGGGCCCACATAACCTGCCACCACCCACCCGGGCCACATGAAATACCAGGTTGGTCCACATGCCAGGGCAGCTAGAGGAAACCTGTTGGCCTCAGACAGAGATCAAGGTTCAGCGTCCCACGGAGAAAGGCAAAGCCCGAGTCTGGGTGGAGGGAGGGAGGGGAGCGGGAGGAGTAGGCTCATGAGTGAAGCCTCACCCAGTTAGTCAGTGGCAAGTAAACATAGTTATTCCCACTCGGGGCTAAAAGAACGAGAAGGAAAGTTCCCTGATGATGCCACCATCCCGAGAAGCCACCATCAGCCTCTGAAGGTGGGTTTGCATGGACAGGAAAATCTGTGTGGGTTAATTACAAAGACAGTGGGTCAGATCTCAAGTCAATAGAGAAGTCTTCAGGGTCGATTTCATGGACATCGCTGGTGTGCCTTTTCCTTTATCCCTCATGAAAGCCCAGAGGGTCTCAGCTCCTAGCTCAGGTGCTGGCACTTGGGAAGATCTGAAGAATGCTTGTTGAATGGATGCTGAAACTCCAGGCAGCTGCCTTAAAAAGTAAAAGCAGTGCCCCCAGAATCCTGCACTTGGGATCTTTCAGAGAGATGGGTCTCTACCAAGATACCCTGCCCTGTTCATTCCCAAGCCTCTTGGGGCCCTCTCATCAGCAAATCAACATGTGTAGGCATATGTATGTTGTTGCTGCTGTTCAGTCACTAAGTTATGTCCGACTCCTCGCGACCCTACGGACTACTTTGCGACCCTATGGACCCCAGCACACCAGGCTTCCCTCTCCTTCACCATCTCCTGGAGTTTCTCAAACTCTTGTTCACTGAGTCAGTGATCCCATCCAACCATCTTATCCTCTGTCGCCCTCTTCTCCTGCCCTCAACCCTTCCCAGCATCAGGGTCTTTTCCAAGGAACTGGCTCTTCACATCAGGTGGCCAAAGTATTCCTTGTGTGTTTTTTAATCAGATCAGTAAAAATACACAGTGCATAAAGTAAAGAGCTCCAGACGAGGAAGCAGAACACAGCTGTCCTTACTAATCGCCCACTGCCGAAATCCAGCTCTCACACAGTGTGGCAGCCACATTCAAGTCCTGAAGTTTGTGACTTCCTAGTGGTCTAGTGGTTAAGAATCCAGCTTGCAGTGCAGGGGACATGTGTTCAATCCCTGACTGGGGAGCTAAGGTCCTACAGAGAAACTAAGACTGTGCGTCTAAACTACTGAGCCCACACGCTCTGGAGCCTGAACACCACAACTAGAGAGTCCATGTACTGCCACAAAGATCCCACATGCTGAAACTAAGATGGAGGCAGTCGAGTAAATAAACACGTTTTTAAAAAACTTGAAGTTCAAATCTTTAGTGTTCATCCTGTCCTAAGTGGTCACTGCTATTTGTTTGTGTTTTCTGTTTAAGTCTTCAGTTCTGACTACAAAAGATGAAGATTTAGCCCTTTCATAACAACCCCACCCACACCCACAGTCACCGAGGGTGGTTATGTTACCAGCCACAATGAAATTAAAATTCACTCTTTGTACATCACTATGCCTAGGTCAATAGGCTTGGACCTGCCCCTTTCCTGTGTGGACCAGACAAGAAGACTTGCCTAATATACAGTTACAAATGTTGTGTAAAATGTGAGAATCCCTTTACGTGACTATCTAAATGTACCAGAAAAAAAGGGAGCAAAATTTCTAGGCACCAAAGGAGAAGAGAGAAATGAAGACCAACCTGGTAAACGTAGCTGCCAGTCTCCATACCTGGGGAGTTGAGTCAAACATCCCAGGACACAAGATAAGGCTGGGGCCCATTCAAGGCAGCTGTTGTAAGTGAGACCCTTGACAGCTCCCTCCAGAGGAATATATCTACCCACCAACAAAGAGAGAAGACCTGGAAACATAGCTATCTCAGCCTGTGCCAGAGAAGAGAGAAGTGAAGTCACTCAGTCATGTCTGACTCTTTGAAACCCCATGAACTGTAGTCTGCCAGGCTCCTCTGTCCATGGGATTTTCCAGGCAAGAATACTGGAGTGGGTGGCCATTTCCTTCTCCAGGGAATCAAACCAACCCAAATATCAAACCCACATCTCCTGTGTTGCAGGCAGACTCTTTACTGGCTAAGCTATGAGGGAAGTCAGCCTGTGCCATGGGTGGTTTAAAAAACCAAGCAAAAAAAGCAAAAACAAAACCAATCTGGAGAATTTGTAACGGTGAGCCTGTCCTTTTCAGGTGTGAGATTGAAATGTGTACTACATGCATAGTCTAGGACTCACAAAGCCCTGAGATTAGCATGAAAACAATCATTTACTGGCAATACAAATGAGAATCTTGCAAACACAAAATCTCTCAGGAAAGACACATCCTCAGCTTAAGCACAAAATATTCCCACAGGCAGAGCCCTGCTGAAAATGAGCTCACAATCCAAAACTGCAAGACATGAGAAAACAATCCACCAGCAGACCCCATAAACAGGGAAATGAGATTCCTAAGAACCTCAGGTAATAGGACTATCAGATAATAGCTTTAAACAAACATGTTTAAAATGACTATAGATGTAAAAACAAGGAACTGAACCCAGGTACTGCTGAAAAAAACAAGCAAGGCATATTCAGAAGGAATGAAATAGAACTTTTAGAAATAAAAAGTACAATGAATGGAATAAAAATGTCAATGGATAAGCTAATGACAGGTTGGACACAGCCCCATTCTCACAAAGTCAGCTCCACTCTGCAACTAGAAGGCACAGCTCCTATACAGGGGCCAGTGATTCAGACCATAGCGAAGGGAGAGAAAAAGATGGAAAGACAAACAACATTGACAATTAAAGGAGAAAATTCACAGGAGTGCTAGACTGAGAAACTAGCTTCCAGGGGACTTCTCTGGACGTCCAGTGGTTAAGACTCTGCGCTTCCACTGCAGGGGCGTGGGTTTGATCCCTGGTCAGAGAACTAAGACCAGATGCTGCTGGGCACAGTGAAAGAAAGAGAGAAAGAAAGAAAAACACTTTCCTTAGAATGCTGCCAGCACTGTTCTCTTGTCTTCCAATTTGCCCTTTGTTGTCTAGACGTCCGATGCCACCTGACTTAGAACCCCCCGCCCCGATGCCCCGGCAACCCCCTGGAAGTTTCCAGCACCATCGCTTCATCCCCATCCTGACCTTCCAGGGTGCCACGCTTTGACTAGCTGTCCACGCAGACATCCCTGCACCATGAGATGGGCCTTCTGTAGCTGAGGCACCTGTCCTTACTTTGGGTGTCTTTGCTTCCTTCTCTATTTCTGGACATTCTCTCATTGGGATGTTGGGCCTCCTGGAATGATTCTGACCTTCTTTCCTTCTTTTAAGAGTTTCATGTCTCCCATCACATTTAAAAAAAATTTTTCAAATTCTGTTCTCGAAATGTTCATGCACACACACCTGTTCCGGTTGCCATTTGTTTGAAGTCTTCTGCTTTCTCTCTGAGATAATTGTAGATTTTAAAGTTTTCCCCTGCTCCATACTTTGTTTTCTCTGCTTGTTGGGCTAGTTGGGGGTGATGCCTTTCTTTTTCTTTCTTTTCTTTTTTTTGGCGGGGGGTACTGTCTTTCTTTGTCTTTCTCGTGACAGGCTCACTGTTTATCTTCCCAACATGAGTTAGTAACCGAAGTCTGGCAGACCTGTGTGGAGGGGCAGGGCTTGCCAATGAGCAGGTGTCTCTGCAGGATGATGGAGGGTGGGGACCTTTAACTGTCAGGGCCAGAGAGCTTTTCCTGGCTAGAGGTGCTGAGTGCTGAGAGAAGGGAGAGAGGCCTGGGGGAAGAGGGGAAGGGAAGGCACAGTTCCTATTTGTGAGTATAGAGAGTCACAAGGTCCAGGCACAACTGGTTCAAACGTGTCCCGTGTTCTGTCTTTGATGGAGCGGGGGCAGGGCAGGGAGAGGTCTGGGTCTAAGGGTTCCTGGCAAGAGCTGAGCAGTCCACGTGTCTATCTCTGCCTTTCAGAGCCTGGTACCTTCACCCCTGAAGACTGATATTTTTAATAGCAGATTCAACATATCCAGGTGGCTTTGCTCCTGGAAGCGCAGGGAAAGATGGACAGGCAGTGAGGTGCCTTTCCTCCTAGGGAACTGGCTGGTTAATTAGCAGGGCTCTTTCAGGTGGCTCTAGCGGTAAAGAACCCACCTGCCAAAGTAGGAGATGCAAGGGACACACGTTCAGTCCCTAGGTAGGGAAGATCCCCTGGAGGAGGGCATGGCATCCCACTCCAGTATTCTTGTCTGGAGAATCCCATGGACAAAGGAGCCTGGAGGGCTATAGTCTATGGAGTCACAGAGTCAGACACAACTGAAGTGACTTAACATCCACGCACACACAGCTGCCCAGGAAAGACCAAAGAAAAAGGCCACAGCCCGCGGAGGAGGCAGCACCTGCCTGAGAGCCAGTTTTCCCTCAAGCAGGGGCCACCTCCCCACCAGCCACACTCATTGTCCCCATCAGGTGCCACTTCACCCTGGGCTCATCTTCCCAGTGGCCCCGCTGGCCCAGGCAGTGACTCAGGAGGAAGGAAGGAAGGAGACCTCATTCCCTTGATTGCCACAGAGGCACCCAGGCTTGACAAAACCTTCAGGCTGTGAGGCAAGTGGCAGCAGCATCTGACTCAGACACGAGTCCTAAAAATTGAGTGTCCTCCGCCAGCACCCTCGACCATCATGCTCTGGGGCAGCACCCTGCAGACTCTGGGAGCATCCTTCTGGAGCTACATGCAACTATTGCTATCTAGTCACTAGGTTGTGTTGCACGGACTCTTTTGCAACCCATGGACTATAGCCCGCCAGGCTCCTCTGTCCATGGGATTATCCTGGCAAGAACACTGGAGTGGGTTTTCATTTCCTTTTCCACGGGATCTTCCCGACCCAGGGATTGAACCTGCATCTCTTGGGTCTCCTGCATTGGCAGGCAGATTCTTTACCCACTGAACCATCTGGGAATCCCACATACAACTATAGTTATTCTTTTCCCTACAAGTACTGGTAGGTATGAAATGCCCAGCAGGGATGCCTCCCGCCCTAGGCAGGCTTGTCTCCTACTGCATGTTTTCTCATCCTTATCCAGCAGCTAAATGCTTTTTTGAAAAATGTGGGTCAGCTGGTAAAAAATCTGCCTGCCAATGTGGGAGACATAAGAGACACCGGTTCGATCCCTGAGTTGGGAAGAACCCTTGAAGAAGAAAATGGCAACTCACTCCAATATTCTTGCCAGGGTAATCCCGTAGACAGAGGAGTATACAGTCCATGAGGTAGCGTGCTCAGATGACTGAGCATGCACTTGCATACACACATACGTTACTTATTTTAGGGCAAACATTTTTATTGCAGATATTAGCACTTTCCAATAGTCATGGAGGACACTTACTCTTTGTGTAACCCCTTCATCATCATGGCCCACAGCCACCTGGGAGGTTCTGGATTGTTCTTCCCTCCCGAAGCCTGCAGAGGTGGCCACCTGAGCCACCTTTCTGTTATTCGGTTGCTTCATCCCCTTCAATCAGGTGGGCACCCTCTCAGGTCCAGCTTGGCTTAGGGCGGGCAGGGGCTCAGTAACTAGGGACAACTCTTCTTCCCTCAAGATATGGTGGGAGTTCACAGAGCCTGGGAACAGCGGTCCTCCCCCACCTCTGATGCACCAAGATACTCTCTCTGACCCACTGGCTGTGGCTTGGAAGCCACTGGGTACCTGTCCAAAGACCAGGCCAGTGGTCCTGCCAGAACATCCCTGCTATCCTCCTGGGGTTTCAAGAAGGGCCTGGATCAGGGAGACTTCTGTCCAATTCCTGAGATGCCCAGACACACATTCCACAGATATCTCAGGTCCCCAGGTGACCAGCTCTTCTGAGGGCTCTCTGTGAGGGTCCCTGTGTGGGGAAACCCGTGTCTGCTAGTTGTTCAGTCGCCAAGTCATATCACTCTTTGTGACTCCATGGACCACAGCATGCCAGACCTCCCTGTCCCTCATTATCTCCTGGAGTTTGCCCAAGTTCATTTCCACTTAATCAGTGATGCCACCCAGTCATCTCATCCTCTGTTGTCCCCTTCTCCTCCTGCCTTCAATCTTTCCCAGCATCAGGGTCTTTTTCAATGAATCAGTTCTTCACATCAGGTGGCCAAATTATTGGAGCTTCAGCTTCAGCATCAGTCCTTCCAAAGAATATTCAGGACTGATTTCCTTTAAGATTGACTGGTTTGATCTCTGTTTTCCAAGGGACTCTCAAGAGTCTTCTTCAGCATCGCAGTTCAAAAGCATCAGTCCTTCGATGCTCAGCTTTCTTTATTGTCCAACTCACATCCATGCATGACTACTGCAAAGACCATGGCCTTGACTATACAGACCTTTGTTAGCAAAGTGATGTCTTTGATTTACAACACAGTGTCTAGCTTTGTCATAGCTTTCCTGCCCAGAAGCAATCATCACTACCCAGCCTCTAATCCACCTTTCCAGCAGGAGTGTCCTGGTTTTTCTTTAGCAAACTACCACCCCCAAGTTCGGGGTGAGATCGACTGCCTGACCCAGCCTGGGGTCCAGGGCATTCTCTTCCCCTGGCCACCACAGTTTGTCTTGGGAATGGGCACAGCCAGGCCATTCCTAAGGGGAACGGCCACCGTACTACATCAATTCTGAGATGCTGTGAATGATAAAATGTACCCTTTCTAGAGCATCTCCAAAAGAGAAAAAAATGTTGCCAGCTTCAACTGTAAGATGCCATCCACTCTTGCAAGAGCAGTTAAAATGTGGAGAGGAAAAAAAGTAAGTTTCTATGTACGTGTGTGTTAGTCCCTCAGTCGTGTCCGACTCTTTGCAACTCCACAGACTATAGCCCACCAGGCTTCTCTGTTCATGGGATTTCCCAGGCAAGAATACTGAAGTAGGTTGCCATTTCCTTCTCCAGGAGATCTTCCTAACCCACGGATCAAACTCATATCTCCTGTTTTGCAGGCAGATCCTTTAGCATCTGAGCCACCAGGGAAGCCCAAGTTTCTATGAACGACATTGAATTTGGGGTTTGAGAAGGGACAGCGATGACGAGAACTCTTTCTACTGGGATCCATGGGCCGAGGTTAAGTTTGGAGATGCCAGAGCCATTTGTGTTTTTGAGCATGGAGCCTGCTTGCACCTTAATGAAATCAACACTGGGGAGGGGTGACTGTTGTGAACACTGGGTCCAGCCATTGTTCACACTGGATCATGGTGAAGCATATTTTTCTTTGCCAGTTGGGCCCAGAGTGATGACTAACACCCCTGCATGGCACACTGCCCATTTGGTGCCTCTCCTGACTCAACAGTCCCCACCAGAGCCACATGTCCCCGATCACGATGTCAGTGCGTGGATACAACAGGAAGCCTGGAGCTCCAGCACCTGCTGGAGTGGCGGATCCTGACTCCCTGACCTCATACAATGATTGTAAAAGAAGGCAAGAGAAGGGAGGAAAAGAGGGGGATACGGATGGGAGGGAGAGAGGAGGGTGGGGGGAAAAGAATGAGGCAAGTGGGAGGGGAAGAGGGGAGGCTGAGTGGGGAGGGACCCTTGCCCAGGGTTAAGATCAAAGTTTTCCATAAGCTGGCCACCGAAGTGAAAGCCCAGGGAAAGGATGCTGAATGGCAGCTTCCCCGACACCGGTTTCCGCTCTGCTGCTGTGTCAACAAGAGGCCTGAATCAAACCGCCCGCCACACCCAAGTAGCTGAGGCTGGGCAGTGAAATGCCTCTAGCCAAGGCCCCGAAGAACCGGCACCAGGGGTGGTGACCTGGAAGAAGACGGCAACTCTGGGTGAGTCAGCATAGGGTGTGGAGCGCCTAAGTGGAAAACCAGGGGCCCATGGTACCCAGGCCCGCGTGCAGGAGCTGATGGGTGGCGCCCTCAGCCCAACGGGGATTCAGAAGAAATTTGCACCCGTCTCAGAATGTCCTCACAGTCGTTGGACACAGAGTCTGGAAACCACAGAAATGAAAGGGCTACACGGGTCATGGTCAGGGGTCTGAACTCTGCTCAAAGGGAGGCAGCAGGTGTGTCTCTAGGGTGGACACAGTGAGAATGAAGTCATGAGACACCTGAGCCCACAGGAGCACTTCTCCAAGGCTGGGGTTGAGACACAGCAAGCAGATACTGTGTGCTGGGTAGTCCCCGCCCTGGCTATCCTGGTCGGTAACAAGGGAATGTTTGCTGCCAGGTCACCCCTGCTTCTGAGCTCAACTCCAGGCTGCCCTTCCAAAAGGGCGTCTCCACACCACGTGTGACCGCCTCAACCTCTGGTCTGCAGAAATCCGATTATTTGAGCTCATGTATAAAAAGATGTAGTCTCACGGCTTCAGAGAAGTAGGAAGAGAACTCAAGCTTTATTGACATTAAGCAGACTTTCTTCCACGTGTTCTACATCCAACAGTAATACAACATAGTAAAGCACAAGGCATATTAAAACATAGCCAGTTCTAAGCAGTCTGGATATTTCCTGTTATAGAAAAGAAGTAACCTGCCCACAGATTCACATTAACATACACGGTACATTAATATCAATCTCTGCTTCATACACCAGGTCAAGGGGCATGTGTACATACAGGCTGGCGTCCTTCAGCAAACTGACTCTCACGACAGCATCAGCGGGAGGTGTGGGACACACTTGACAATGAAAGAACAATCCTGGAGTTGTCTCGGGGGTCACAATCTGAAAGCTGAGGCCCCTGCACAGTGAAGCTGTTTGTAAAGCAAGTCAGGAGTCCCCTGGGAGACCCCAACACAGCATCACTCGCCACAAACCACCGTCTCTCCAAAAACAAGAACTGGAGAGAAAATGACGTGAAAGGTGGGTCACTGAACTCGGTAACACTGTTGAGTCCAGAACTGAGGCTGTCAGTTCATTTTTCTTGACTTTTGGACAGCTGACTTTAGAGTTCAAATATTTTACACAACATGAAATGAACAAAGGCAGGTGGCATGGTTGGCATCTGTGTGTGGCCACCCACAAGGACTGAGTGATGGACAAACTTGGGTGTAAAAGGGCCAGTAAGACGACTGCTTTTGTTTTAAAAAACCAACTTATCAGTTTATGCTCGTTGCCCACAGACTAGATTACCTACTTTTTATTTAAATTTTCATTATCTATTTGGCTGCGCGATGTCTTAGTTGTGCATGCAGGATCTTCAGTTGTGGCATGAGGGATCCACTTTCCTGACCAGGGCTCAAACACAGGCCCCTTGCATCGTGATCATGGAGTCTTAGCCACTGGACCACAAGGGAAGTCCCCAAAGTGCGTGCTTTTAACAGATCTCAAGCGACAGCTGACACTCTTCATCCATTAACGATATTCTATAAAACACGAATCCCACTCAAACTTTCTCGAGCAAGCTTCTTCACTGCTGCAAATGGAGACAAAAGACTCAGCTCCCCCCACACCTGTGTTCCCGTGCACTCCAGGCAGCCGCTCAGGACAGGTGGGCTCACGGCTCTGTCACCCAGGGACCAACATCAGGAGTGAGGGACAACCAAATGCCTCCGGCCCACCATCCCTCCGACACGGGGTGCCCACTGGCAGCAGCCAAGCGCACTCTGACCAACCTCAGGGGGACGATAGGTAACACCTAAGCTCGGTCAGTGTCCCGCAGGCCACGACGGGACGAGCAGAGTACAACGCTGGGACAGGAACCCTGCTGGGCCCCGTCTCCGGGGTCAGCAGGCTAGGTCTTGCTCCGCCGGAGGAGCGTGGCGGTGGGACTGGGGCCGCCCTGGAACTTGAGGCTCTGTAGGTTGACGTGGGCTCCGTGTCTGAGCAGAGTCTCCACTGTCTTGGCATGTCGGCCCCGGGCGGCCAGGTGCAGTGCGCTGAGGCCCTGCTCATCAGACAGGTCGAGCACGTCGGCACTGACCAGCTCCTCCACCACCTCCGAGTGCCCGCCGGCAGCGGCCAGGTGCAGCGCCGTCTGGCTGCGGGGGCCCCGGGCCAGCATGTTGGCCCGCTCCTCCACCAGCAGCTTGACGGTCGCCAGGTGTCCATTGCGGGCGGCCAGGTGCAGAGCGGTGCAGCCCTCTGCGGTCACCGCCTCTCTGCGGGCGCCCCGGTGCAGGAGCAGCCTGGCCGTGCTCGTGTGGCCCGTCTCCGCAGCCACATGCAGCGGCGTCTGGGCCAGCAGGTTGCACACGTTGACGTCAGAGTGTAGGTCAATGAGGACGCGGGCCACACGATAGTGCCCGCGCTGGGCAGCCAGGTGCAGGGGTGTCCTCCCGTCCAGCGTCTGGGCGTCCACACTCACTCCCGGCTGCTTGGCCAGCAGCTTGACGATGGGCAGGTGGCCCTGCCAGGCAGCATAGTGCAGCGGCACCCAGGCGTCCTTCCCCGGCAGGCCTGCATCCACGCCACGGCGCAGCAGGATCCTCACGACGCCCTCCTGGCCGTGCTGGCAGGCCACGTGCATGGGCGTCCGACCCTCGCAGTCTGCCTCGCGCACGGAGGCATTCTTCTCCAGCAGCAGCCGCATGCTGCCCTCGTCCCCATTCTGGGCTGCGAAGTGCAGGGCCGTCCACTGGTCCTCATCTGCAGCGTTGATACTGATCTTCCGGGCCAGCAGGAGCTCCACGATGCCCCGCACCCGCTTCTCCACGGCCACGTGCAGCGGGGTGGAGCCCCTCCTGTTGGTGAGGTTGGGGTTGGCGTTGTTGAGCAGCAGCCACTTGACACAGTCCTCCTGCCCGGCCTCCACGGCCAAGTGCAGCAGGCTGGCGCCCCCGTCCAGGACCAGGTCCACGTCCTGGGGCTGCAGGATCTTCATCAGCCTGCTGGTGTCCCCACTCATGATGGCGTCCACCAGCTTCTTCTTCTGGATGTCGGTGGTGCCAAGATCTGTGGGGAGAGCAGATGCAGGGGTCAGACAGGGCGGCTCCCGAGGTCTGGCCAGTGTCTGAATGTAGCTACGGTTTACCTGAAATCGCTAAAGTGTTTACCCATGCGGTTTAATTTAAGATCTAGTGGGGAGACCTCAGGCAAGTCAATGAATATCCCCAGGGTGCTCTTTCGTCAAATTGCAAAATGAAAATCATTCTAGCTATCCGATAAAGTTGTGATCAAATGAAGGATAGAAAATTCAGGCCCTTGCTGGTGCTCAGCAATGGCAGTGACTGCTAACAAGGGAGAGGGGGCGGTGAACACAGAGCAGGCAGGAGCCCCCGACCCACCGGAGAGCTGGCAGCTCCCACCCCGGGGCACCCCTCCAGGGTCAAGCAGCTGCCTGCAGCCCAACCTCCAAACGGTGCCTCTTGTCCCAGTACCACCACCTAGGAGGCTTTCTAGAAAAATCCTCCAAGGACTGAGGCTCTCACTTTAGAAGGACTGTTACTCATGATGTAAACATGTACATGCTTGATTGGCAGAAAAACCCCACTATGTTGTCTGGGGCTCTGATATGCATGAAACAAGACACCTTCATAGGAACCACGCTCAAGGGGCCTTGCACAGCAGTGGGGGGTGACGGGTGTACTAAGAAAACAGTAAACGCAGTTGGGACTGGGTGTTTCAGCACAGGCTCCTGAGACAGACCGGTGACTGATCTAAGCATGAACACGTCACCTGAGGGTATCAGACCCTGAGAAGAGAGCGTGCTAATGACTTTCTCCGTGGGAAACAGGTGCTTCTTTCTTTCCAACCTCAACGCTGACTGCTCACCTCCGATGCAGCCAGGCCTTCCCTACCTCTGCATCTTGCAAGATGTCTCCTTACCCAAAATGCTCTCTTTAATCCCAAACACACCACTCTAAAAATCCCGGGAGGTCCAAGGCATCTGGGCAAGGCCCTCATTCCAGGAGGAATTCCCGATTCCCCAGGAAGAGCAAACTCCCCTTTCTCCTGAGGGGAGGACCCTCCCCATGACCCTCTGGCCACCCCTGTACTTCAGCCCTATGCATGAACATCCGTTTTTTCCTCATGGAAAGCAAACCTCACACATTGTCCTCACCGGAGACGCTGTGAGGCCCTCATAGGAGGGCCCCCATGCCCCAGGGCCAGCAACTGGGACAGGGCAGGGGCAGGGAAAAGTGCCTTCCAGAAAGAAAACCCAAGGTGTATAGTCAGGACCAGGCAGTTATGACCTCCAATGACAGTGCACCCATCAACACACACAGGTCCAGGAAACGGGAGCCCACAAATAGGAAAGAATGGTAAGTGTACCCAGCGTTGCCTGAGAAAGGGGGTACAGGGCTGACATTACAAAAGAGAGAAAGGTCTCCAGGAAGAGGCGGTTCATCCGTTCACTGGACTACCTGGTACAATCCAATTTCTTCAACCTACACACCTGAGGCCAGTCCCTGCACGCGGTGTCGGCACAGGTGAGACCCTCCACACAGCCAGGGGCATGACCCACTCCCCTTACACCTAAGAGACACCCGCTCAGCCTGTGTGCACCCCCAATGTGCACTGACACCCAAACCCAATAAGCAAAGAGCTGCCGAAAACACAGAAGAACTACAGCTGGCTCAAGAAACAAGACGCCTGATGCTTTTCAGTTGCTCACACCCTGACTGGCCCCCCCCAAATGAAACCCATTATTTCCCAGTTGTGAGGGCCCCTGCTCACCACCCGTTGAAGGCTCCCGCTCGAAAGACAAGGACAGTGACCCTCGGGAGGAGAAGGCGGAATCCACAGAGGACACCCCCGAGAGCCTCTTGCCGCTGCTCGCCGATGGAAGTTTGGATTCGGAGGAGCTGCGGCTGAGCTCTTCCGGGCCCTCAAGGGTCTGGGAGATGCCGGAGTCCAGCTGGGACAGCAGCTCAGAGAGGCTGTAATCGTTATCGAAAGTGGGGGCAGATGCACGCTTCAGCGGGGTGGGCACGGGGGCCTGCGGAGACAAGCAGACAGAAGAGATGAGGCTCCGTCCGTGACCCGATGGGGCAGGATCAGGGGATCAGAGAACTTAACTCCTGTTCCCAGACGGTGCTGGTGCTAAAGAAAGTGAAAGTGTTAGTCACTCAGTCGTGTCCCACTCTTTGTGGTAAAGAACCCGCCTGCTAATGCAGAAGACCTAAGAGACATGGATTCAACCCCTGGGTCGGGAAGATCCCCTGGAGAAGGAAATGGCAACCCACTCCAGTATTCTTGCCTGGAGAATTCTATGGACAGAGGAGCCTGGCGGGTTACAGTCCATGGGGTTACTAAGAGTTGGACTCAACTGAAGCAACTTAGCATGCAGCACAGCACCCAAAGACTCCAGCAGGAGGACATCGTAAGACAAGATGGTGGGAACAGATGTCCATCACCATGCTGAGCCCCAGTGCACCACTATACAGACCGAAGGTGAATAAGCTGCAGGAAGTGAAGCCTGCATGCCAGGTGGGTCCACCCAGGACAGGTCACTGCTGACAGGAAACAGGAAGGAGATGGCCTCGGGTAGGGTCCTAACACCCTGAACCCTCTGTGGGGCCGTGCAAGGCTGACTTGGGGGCTGAGGGTGCACAGGTGAGGTGTGGGGCCCAGCCCTGGGGACAGCGCGGCGTTCCAGCTCAACCCGTGCTAACGGGCCCTTCACAGGCTCGGTCCTGACAGTGAGGAGAAAGGCAGGTCCTGGTGAGGGATCAGAGCCTGCGAGGGATTCACGACCCTTCCCCATATCCTCCGACCCAGCAGCCTGGTGCGCTGAGTCACACCCACGTGCTGGGCCGCTCTTTTCCTTATCGGGGGCCAGGTCCCCTCCACCGTCACTTTGCCCTCTGACCTGACACACACAGCCCTCATGCTCAGATAGCAGACACAACCATAAACGGTTACTTATCTGCTGGCCTTACACCCAGCCAGGGATGATAGCACCAGATAACACCTTATAAAGTCAGTTTATCAGCCTCCAATTTACAAGTCCTACTGCCTTAAAGGTATTTAGTTAGTTAGCATAGTTAGAATTTCTTACCACATCTTATATAACCTGTGGGGCGCTCGTAGAGGAAAAACATTTATGGGCAGTTAGAAAGGCGCCAATCCCCAACCTCGAGGTGCAGAAAGACACCCAGACCCCTGGAGCCCAGACCCCTCTCTCCAGTGTGGCCCAGCGGGGTCTTCAAGCAGCTCCCCTGGTTCAAACAGCATCCAACCCGGACTTCCCTGGAGGTCCAATAGTTAAGACTGTGCCCCTTCAATACAGGGGGTGCGGGTTCTGTCCCTGGTCAAGGAACTAAGATCCCACGTGTTGTGCAGTGCAGTCAGAACACACACACGCACACACTCACAGAGTATCCAGACGGCGGCTACTTAATGTCAGCCGTGGGCCCACACTGACCTTCCCTAGGCACAGACAGGAGGTGGGCACGGGATACTGTCAGGCAGGAAACCAATCTGGTGCCAGCACACCATGCACCTACCCCCGCCCTGGGACAGAACCCTGCGGCCGGCCCAAGCCTCAGAACCGGGCGAGTGGTCCAGGCTGGCAGGGCGTCTGCAGGAAGCAGAGACTCAATCCCTGAAGCTGATGTGGTGGAAACCAGGCCCGGGGAGGGTCCCCATTACCTCGGCCTCGGCATCAGGTGGGTCTCTCACATCTGGGTCTTGAGTCGTCTCTTTCACCTCCTCATCAGGTTTTTCGCACAGGTCTTCAGTTTCAGAAGTGATTTCTTTGGAGGGAAACACAGATGGGTGTGTCACTCAGACAAGGAATTAGCAAATGAGCTACTTAAGCATGTGGCCTTGGAGGGGACCAGTGCCTGCAGTGTTCAGTCTGACCGGTCAGTGCTGCCCACGCTGCTGGCCCCTGGCTGGGCTCACAGCGGACCCCCAGCACCCCCGTCAGCAACCAAAGGCAGGGTCCGGCCAGACTCTAGAAGGAGCCACCGTGTCCCTGTTTCCCCAAGAAGCTTTCGTCCAGGGAGCCCCGCTAGCCAGCCCAGCCAGAGCTCATACCCCAACGGCCAGGGCTGCCAACACCAGCCGAGAAAGCCCCCACCTCGTTCACACTCCTTTTCCTCATGTTTTAAACGTCATGATCAATTCCAGTGGCATCAGGATCACTCTCCTAACCAAAGGGCACAGCTATTCCCTGGGAACGAGGCCCCAAGAGAAATGCAAAGAAGGCCACAGGCCAGTGGTCACGCGGCCCCCAAAAGATGCACTACTATATCTGAACCCGGAACACCAGGCTCCTCGGGACAGCAGGCCGCAGCTGGAGGTGGACAGCTGGAGATGACCAAGTGGTTCCAGCCGCCCCTCCCTGGTCCTGGGAGCTGGAGGGCCACAGGCGGGGGCCCTGGGCGGGCACAGCCTGCAGGAGGCGGGCTCACTCTGGCACTCCTGTCTGTGGACAGCCTCCTCGTCCCGGCTGCCGCCTGTCCCCTTCCTGGTCATCAACTCCATTCCCTGGGATGACAGCATGAGCATCAGGCCAGCAGGGCTCCCGGAGCCCAGGGCGGGTGCTCACCTTGGAAGCTGGGCCGCTCCCGGGGGTCCCCGTGCCAGCAGCGCTGCATGAGGCGAAGGAGGCTCCTGCAGGCACGCGGCCGGGGTCTGCAGACAGGCGGCAGCTCTGGCCTGTGGCCCTTCACCACTTTCACCATGATGTGCAGGATGTTTTTCTCGTCTGCAAAGGGAAGGCGCGCAAGTCAGGGCAGCTCCCCGGAGTTGAGGTCGGATTTCTTATCTTCGGGAGGAGCGACGACGACCATGGGAAAGTTTGGGCGCCCGCCCGGGAGACACAGTATTATTTCCTCTTCAAAGCACAGAGGTTTCTGAAATCCTTAACCTTGCTGGACACACCTGTCCTCTATTCTCCAGATGTTGGAAACCACCTGTGATCTACCGAGGGGAATCACTCTCTTGTATCACAGAGATCTTTCTGTGCAGTGAACTCAAAGAAAAATCAAGTTCAAAGAAGAAAAATATCTAACGGGGCAGGTTCCAAAGGGGCCCAAACAGAGGAAAACTGAACCGTGGAGTCACACTGCCCAGCCCCCAAGTGGCCCATAGCTCCCTGCAGCAACGAAAAAGTCTTTCTGAATTCCTACCCCAAAGCACAGGTGCCTGCCGATGAGCCAGCCCCAGTGATGGTCACACATGAGCTGTGTAAATGGGGACCCTTCTCCTGCAATTCGTAATGTGGGGCCCCACCTGGCCTCCTTTCCAAGCCCCTTCAGAAGCAGGCACGGACCCCTCACAATCATCATCCTGGTCACAGAATGAAGGGCCCAAGGCGATCCTCAGGGCCCAGATTTCCTCAGCCTAAGACCACACCAGCCAGTAAGCAGGAGCTCAGGCTTCTGGTTCCCACCACACCCACGCCAGGGGACTCCCGAGATGCCGAGCCACAGGGGTGGAAAACTGGCCCAAAGTCCCCGATGGCTGCCAGGAGTCTGCTCTGATGTTTTGTCCCACTTTCCCATTAAATCTTCTGTAACAGCGAGCTCAGGTATCTACATGTTATCTCCACAATAACTCAGATTTCCAAAACCCAGCAGGTCCTCTGAATAAAATGTAAGTCACCTAAACACCTGGAAGGGTTTCTGCTGCCAAACACAGATGGAACAGGTTCATAAGCGGCCTCTGCACACCCTGGATGTCCCATCGACCAAGCGACAAAGCACAGGCACCTCAGCTCCCACGTTCCTTCCCATCGTGTGTCTGACCCCGGGGGCCATGTCCGGCAGATGGCTGTGGTCAAACGGGCACACGGCCACACTGAAAAGAACCCAGACCCTGGACCTCTGAGGAGGAGGCAGCGTCATGGAGACAGGGTAACAACTACGGACAAAATCCCACAAGGATCCTACTCTGCTTCTCAACCAGCAGACCTAGGGCTGCACACTGACTCTGATCTGCATTTTTAGAACTTTTTGGTCAAACCAGAAAAGATGAAGTAGCCCAGACAGGCTTGGAGAGGAAGAGGAAATCTTTTCCAGTAAACCAAGTCAAGGTACTGAAATCTCAAGGCCAGAAATCCACAAGGTGGGTGCCTGGTGGGTGGGGTGGGGGGAAGGCGGAAAGGCCCAGCTCTCAGGCCGGGTGGGCTGACCCAGGGACTCTGACCTGGGGGCACCCCTCTGCGGCAGCATCTACACAGTGATTCTGGAGACTGGCTGCCCCACAAGGAGAACACCCTTCACAAGACTGCACCATACACTTCAACACGGTTCTGGTAGTCATTTCTGTTAGACATGTATTTTACAACCAAAAATTTTTTTTAAAAAGCTAACTGGAAATAAGTACAACAGACAAACCCACAGAAACAGAAAACAGGTGAGTGGTGATCAGGAGCTGGGGGTAGGGGGTTGGGAATGACTTGCCTCACAACTCGGGGTCCAGGTGGTGATGATTGTACAACACTGTGAGCTTAATGCCACAATGTATAGCTTAAGTGATTAAAAATGGGAATTTTAGCAACTAAATGCTAATAAAAATTATTTTAAAACATTGTAATGGGAATTATATGCTATGTATATTATGTCACACAACACAGAAGAATGAGCTGATACCTAGAAAGATCCACTGACTGGACCCCATCAGATCTGTGTCTTTCCCTGTATGTGAACTGTATGGCAAGATCCCCTTCTTGGTATATGTGAAAGCCCGCAATGAGGTGGGGCGTGGGGCTCCCTGCTGACCTGCTGGGCTGGACAGAGCAGCCTCACCACCCCACCCGCCTGGACAGCCCACCAGCTCCACGACCCAGGGCAGCCCCCTCTGCGATTGGCAGGCCCGCTTTACACAGAGCACGCCCTTCACGGAGCCAGGAGAGACGGCTGCACCACCCCCGACACGTCCACTCACCTGCAAACGGCTTCTTCTGCGTGAGCACACCCCAGATCACGATGGCAAAGCTGCAAGGAGACGGGCATGTCTGCACGTCAGATTCTCAAACAAAGCCAGAGGCACCCCCCCGCCTCCCCTGACACTGCAATAAACTCAGGAAAACCACTCCCTCAACCAGAGTCTTCAAGAGACAGGGGGAGAGACAGAGAGAGAGAGAGAGAGAGAGAAGACAAGGAGGTATTTTTCATGAATTTTTTTAAATGGGCAAATACTCTTATGGTGGGACAAGGCATGCTGGAAGCTCAGATGTCAGACAACAGACAAAACTCCATCGACTGAACTGTTGGTCCAAACAGCAGGAAGGGGCCCCTGGGAGGGAGCCACCCTGTCCCTGGACCACCAGCTTGAGAGGAGAAGGGGACATCTGCTTCATTCACGTCGTGTTCTTGCAGACACGTCCACAAGATGCTGACTACAGCTCTAGGTGTCTTGAGTAACCTGCCCACTGATGTCATCCAAGTGCACGGAAAAGATGAGCAGGCAGCCAGCTGAAATTTCCACAGCCCTTTGTGCTGAGTAGGAGCTACATATACTTGTGTGGTAATATATATATAAATGGGCTTGGCCAAAAAGTTCATTTGGGTTTTTCTGTAACATCTTATGGAATACGTGAATGAACATTTCGGCCAACCATATAAATATACATAACATAAATGTGTATGTGCATATATTTTTATATATGTACACATATTTATCGATATATATAATACATACATATATACACACATATACATACATGTGTATACACACACACACATATCTATCTATATAATTGCTCTGGATATACCCCCCAAAGAGCTCAATCTGGTAAATTTAAAAAAAAAAAAAAAGAAGAAGAAGAGGTCCAAACTTGGGCTATCAGCCTGCATTGGGTTAACAGTACCTGTTTAGAGAGGCACAAAAAGTCCTCAGTGAAAATGAAGTGAAATCTGCCAGTTCAAAAACTGAAACTCTGAATGAAGAGAGAATCTTGTTCTCCCCGAACCCTACGAGCCGGGCCCAGCGCCCCCTGTACTGCTCGCCCACAGACGGACAGGGAGAAGTCCAGCAGAGCGCAGACGGGGCGGCTGTGGTCAAACCCGTTGGCCGGGACTCCAGGCGGCGGCGATGACAAAGGCAGGGCTTGGGGTGACATTCATCCGTGTGGACAAGAACCACAATGACAGGCTGAAGTGCCACTCGCACCTGCCCGCCTGCTTTTCTTCTTCGAGAGGTCTGAGGGATTAAGACCATGACAAGTTGGGAAAGGATGCCACCACGTGATTCCTGATTGTTCTCTGGCTCGGAAATCCCCGATGCTGGCTTGTGAACATCCTCTAAGTGTCCATGTGCCTGTCACAGGTCAGTGATGCTAGGAAGGGTAAGTTCTGAGCCAGACGGACTAGATTTGGGAGCCTGAATTCACATGCAGATAGCCACACAGACCACCGAAAGCAGGCTCTCTCAACAGTCAAGTGAGAAAGCCCACCTTTTCTGCAAACACCAAAGCTCTCACCAGGCGAGAACTGCCCATCCGTTACGTAACCGGCTGACTGACACCAGCCATTCACGACCTCCACCCTGGGCGGCATCACCCACAGCAGAGAAGTTCCTCTTGTAAGAAAGTTCTGGGGTTGGGACTTGCCTAACAGTCCCTGGTTAAGACCCTGGACTCCCCATGCAGGGGGCATGGGTCCGATCCCTGGTCAGGGAACTAAGACCCCCACATGCTGCCCAGCGCAGCAAAGAAAGAAGGAAAAAGAAAGTTCTGGGGTGGCTTGTGCCCACCGACTAAAAGCCCTCTCATCTGGACTGAACCTCTTCTCTGACGGTGCCCGGGAGCCCTTGGGAAAGCCCCCTGCAAACCCGAGGAATGGAGGTGCAGAGCCGGGGGCTCCACACCTGTCACCCACCTGTACACGTCATGCTTGGTGTCGAAGAGCCGGCTCTTCTCCCGGATGCGCTCTGGAGGGAGGTAGGCGATGGTGCCGAACAGGCCGTCCATGCTGAGGTCATGCGAGTGGGACAGCCCGTTGCACTTGGCCAGCCCGAAGTCGGAAATCTAGAACAGAGTGGCGAGGAAGGGGCTGGTCAGGTTTGGCTGACAGCGTGCCGAGCGAGGCAGCCCGGCTGCCGCTTGAGGATGTTTATCATCAAGTCCCTTCAGCAGTGTTGGGGGGCGCGGTCCCCCGGTCTGGCTGTGCAGGCCCCTTCACTAGTCAGGATCAGAGTTCTCACGTCAACTGCGCTCCCCGAGTAGGTGGGACGGCCCAGTCGGTCAGGGAAGAACCAAGCCTGAAGACATTAAGAGCTTGATGGACTGGGAAAAGATTACACGATCAGGAAGGAATTCA
Source organism: Muntiacus reevesi (assembly GCF_963930625.1). Lineage (NCBI taxonomy): Eukaryota > Metazoa > Chordata > Mammalia > Artiodactyla > Cervidae > Muntiacus > Muntiacus reevesi. Next base: position 21,791,030 of record NC_089256.1, read on the forward strand.
CTGGGAGAGGGAACTGAAGAATTACAGCTTGTCTGTGGGGCGTTGCGTCTGCCCTGTCGCACAAAGGGAGGAAGCGGCCCTCCGTTTTCAGGTGTTGGGGCAAAGCAGTTATGCAATCTCGCAGCTGGGGAAGCAGGCAAGTGGCGGCATGTCCTTTAAAGGGAAATATGTTTTCAGAAGCCCTTTAAAGCAAGCAGAACACACGCGGCCAATCTGTCCTCCACGCGGAACGTTCTGGGGACAGACACTGGCTGGCCGCAAACACACAGCATCCCAGCTTCCCGTGACTGGCTCGTACATGGCAGAGCCCTCCAGTCCAAGGACACCTGTTCCCAGGGACTCGGCTCTCACACCCCCTCTGCCTCCTCGGCTCCAGGGACAAAGGCGCCCACCCTGAAGGTCTGGGGAAGCCACAGAGGGGAAGTCACTGCAGGGACCCACCACCCTCCAGCCCCCCACCCTGGCTGTCAATCAGAGCCCTTGGTGGTGTTAAACGCCTCTTGCAGTTAAGCCACACTTGCTGGCCGTTTCCTTTATAAATTCTCCTCTGAGGCTCATGGATTTTTCTAAGCCTTCTAATTAATTCTGGGCTCCTCCTCAAACACACCTCTGGAGTGATCGGAAATGCGGCTGAGTCAGGCCTTTAGTTCTGGGCTCACCTGCCCACAAGGTGAGCCAGGGGCCTGGTGTCATCACCATTGAGCAAGGGAAGTTCATGACTGGGGACCCAGTCCTCACATCTGCAGGGGGTGGGGTGTGGTGACGGAAAGAAAGCCTGAAAGACTGGACCTGGGCCCCTATTTCTGCGGCCAGGCTGTGCCGGCGTGGGCGTGGGTCCATGCGAAGAAGGCCAATCTGGCCATTCCTGGGCACCCGGCAGCTGTCCGTTCTCTGGCCTCCAAAACACTTTCCGCTCTGGAGAGCAAAGCGCCAGCTCCCCACAACAGACTCATCTCCCAACCCTGCAGCTCGGGACCGAGGAGACAGCAACACAAGGAAACAGCTGGATGAGTGGAAAGTGTCAGGACCAGACTCTCAGAAGTGTGCTGGCTGCCCTTTCTTTTTATTTCTGCTGTTTTCAGGTACAGCCAGCTGCGTCATGATATACGGGGTGAAAAGAAAATAAGCATAATTCTATGTGAAAGCCCTGGCACCAAAATCAAACTCAGGAATGAGAACCCAGTGATGCCCACTGACCCTCCGGCCCACCAGACTTCTCCACCTGACCTTTCTCATCTCCCCGTCTGTCCCCAGGTTCCTGAAGAGAGGGACAGTGTGGCAATCCCGGTGACCAGCAAGTGTCTATAACTCACAAATGAATTCACGCTTAGTGTCCACCTTGGTACTGCCCGGAGCCAGTGTTCACACAGGCCCTGAGACACAGCCCTTCCCCTGCCGGACCCAGCCGGACGAGACTAACAGAGATTAACTGAGGGCAGCGCCAGGGCAGCACCATCTTGGGGAGAAGGCCATTGTGGGCCACAGAGGACAGGACCCTGGGGGTCCCCCTGAATACAGTCTGGGGTGAGCAACCTGGGCCTCAAGTGTAGCCTGAGGTTTTAAATGAGTTATTTCATTATGAAATTGAAATGGGTTTACTGCTTATACTGAAATTAATATTTTAGTAGTGACACTTCATATACTTAATATCAAGTATTCATTTAATATTAAGCATCTTGAATACACATTCCAAAACATAGTGGTTGCTGTAAAATTTTCAGTTCCAATCCTATCTATGGACATAAATGTAGTCTGGAAGGATCAAGGGAAGGGGATGGAGTGACAACTTATCATCTTATTTTAAGACTGCAGATTCCAGTTATATTGCTGCAAATAACCATCAACTAAGAACTGCCCAGAAATCCAGCAGATGACTTAGAACCTCAGACCAAGCTCCCACTGAGCCATTCCTGAGGATGAAAGAAATGCAGCCCGTAAGTACATTTTCTGCTGGTCTGGGACTGTGCGTGGTGACTGCCGCCCTGCTTGAGAAGGGCGTCAGGGAGAAGTCTGTTCCTGACCTCTCCAGGGAAGTGAGGTGGTGCCCTGGCCGAGTCCTCAAAGTGGCAACATCCCCTCCCCACCTCCAGGTCCCCAGTGACAAGCCACACAGTCCTTTACGGAATGTTCACCCACTTCCTAAAACTGTCACAAAGCGCCAGGCCTGCCAAGCCAGGGGCTGCCAAGCGGAGGAAGAAGAAAGCGGAGGGAGAAAGTGCTCAAACTGAGGAGCCTCAGAGCCGACGCAGAAACACAGAGACCACAGGGACACCAGCCCCAGGTGCCACCCTGCTGGGCGAGTGTTCGGTCCTCCTGTGTGCCCAGCATCGGGACCATCCCTGGGTGAAGATGGAACGGTACGGACAGAACAGAGGGACTGTGTCCTGGCTAATCCAACTCCCACGGGCCAGGCGCGGGGACCCCCCAACAACAGGGCCATCACCCCACCCACCACTGGCAGAGCGCGGGAGGGCTGTGCTGCTGAGGAGGGTGCTGGGAGGAAGGTCACCGTGGTCCTACAGGGCGTGGCCTCCTGCCCCAAACGCGGCTATCAGCAGAGCAACCTGCACCGTGGGAAGGGAATAGGCTGAAATGCAAGCCCTGCCTGGCCCACTGTGGTCCATGATGCTGAAAAGACAGCTCTGAAGGCCGGGCTGTGCCCACTGGGGACCCCCTGAGAGAGGCGCATTCTATTCCAGCGATGGCTCAGCAACCCTCCCACACCCTGTATCCTAATCCGACTATGCCTGTTTCCCCTGCCCCTAAAACCCAGAACTTTCCATGACTTCCTCCACCAAAAGGCTATTGCGTGTGTTGCCCCAATCCTGACTGGCCCCTCTGGAGACCAGCCCCATCAGGGACACCCCACCCTGAGCTGTTCTGTGTGCCCCCACTCCTGACTGGTCCTCTCTGGAGACCAGTCCCATCCAGGGACATCCCACCCTGAGCTGGAGTTACAGTGTCTCCTCACTGCAGCCCAGGGGCTGCCTGGACACCTACCACCACTACCCACTCCACCCCCGCATGACAGAGCGTGCCACCCATTATGTCTGTGAGCATCCCATGAGTGGCAGCGGGTTGGCTGAGGGAACAAGTGCTCCAGGGCCCCCGAACCTGGCTCTAACCTCTGCTCAACCATGTACAGTGGGACAACACCAGCCCTTGACTCAACCCTCCAAGCCCCAGCTTGGCAGGAGCCACCGTCCACTTGGTACTTCCCCTGGGAGAGGCGGCAGCTCCTGCAGGTAGGGTCCTCTGCACACAGCGGGGACCTGTCCTCACCTCCCTGTTCTTGCGCATATTCAAGTTTGTGATCCAAGCTCCCACACGGATTGAGTGCCCGTGGACCCCAGGCTTGCAGTCACAACCCTGTAACATTCATGGGGGGCAGAGGGTCCACACGTGACACCAGCACCCCAACTAGGAGGAAGCAGGACTGCAGGGGAGTGAGACCTGGGCAGACCAGGAACCACCCACCTGAAGTCTGTTTTCTCAATTCCCTGCTTCACTTTAGCAGGAGCATACTTCCAATTTCTGCTAAAATCTGATCATTGAGCGACACCTCCTTAGGGACACATTGTAACTAAATGTCTGATGTGAAAACTGATTTCCCTACCCGCCACAGGTGGACTTGGCCTGAGTTCTGTGCCTGTTGCAGAGTTAGGATGTGGGGGTGGGTGCAGTGTGCAGGGGTCCAGCCGTCCTTCCAAGGGTGAGTGAGGATGCCAAGGAGCCAGAGGGGACCCAGGCCATGGCGTGCGGGTTTTCCCACCCACTTGCCTTCGTAAGGCATGGGGAGACCGTGGTGGCTGGGTGAGCCCTAGGACCCAGGTCACCTCATGCCCTCCATGGACAGAGATCTTCAAAGAAATGCAAACCTGACCACACTAACAATGGCCAATTCCAGCAGGCGGCCCCTGGTTTTTAGTTATACCTCATGCTTTTCTGCTTTATAAACTTACCCAAAGATCAGAACTAACAGGCCTTGAGTGAAGACAACAGGAGTCCCTCCAGGGCTTCTCTCTATGACACCCCGAGACTCCCATCAATCACCCCAGGAACCACCAACGGGAAACACAGCCCCACCCAGCCTCACACAGAGACAGCCAATCCGTGGCTCACTTTCTAACCTGATTTTGTCAGATGGCCAATAAGCCCGGACTCCTAGAGTCCTGATCCAGAATGGGGGGCAGGGTGACCTGTGTTCCTAAGAGCCCATTTTCCAGTTACACCATCTGTGGCATTTGGACCGGCCACACCCGACAAGAGTGGGGGTCCTGATGCTGAGAGAGCCTCTGCTTCGAGTTCTTTCCTGCAGGAGAACCACCTCCCCTACCCCACCCCCAGAGCACCCAGCCCACCTTGACATGGTAGTGGGCGTCCAGCAGGATGTTGGCGGGCTTGAGGTCCAGGTGCAGAAGCGGCGGGGTCATGCAGTGCAGGAAGTTCATGCCCACGGCTGTCTCATGGATGATGCGGAAGCGCAGGTCCCAGGGCAGCGGCTCAGAGGCCAGCAGCTTCTCCAGGGAGCCAGTCTCCATGTACTCCATGACCAGGCCCACAGGCTCCCGGCAGATGCCGTACACGGGCAGGATGTAACGGAACTTGGCCATCTCCATCTTCTTGGCTTCTTCCAGAAGTTCCATGCGCTCCCTGGAAAAGTTCAAAGACATGAGGAACATGGCGGGCAGCGGTCGCCTGGCCACAAACACGGACACCGCGGCCAGGAGACAATCAGCTCCATACGGCTGACCAAACTGCTAAAACGCACATACACATATGTACAAATGCATGGATGTGTGTGCACACATACACACAGGGCTCACTTTAGTGTCAAATACAGTGAGTCCCCTACATACAAGAGAGTTCCTTTTGAGAGCGTGTTCGTAAGTCCAACAAAGTGAGCCTAGGTACCCAACTAACACAATCGGCTATATAGTACCATACTGTCATAGGTTTATAATACTTTCAGAAATAATATATTAAAAAACAAACACAGCTGAGAAAGAAAACATTTTTTAACCTTACAGTATAGGACCTTGAAAGCTCCAGTATACCGCACCACAGCTGGCACACGGGGGCACATTCACGTCTTTGAAAGTTGGTAACTTATTTGTATGTAGGGGGCTTACTATAATAAAATTCTGGGCCCTCCGATGCCTTCAGTTCCATGGTTATTCAAACACATCTACATGTTTTGGGGTTATTAGAGGTGAAAACAGAGACTGATCATGATCTGAAAACGCTCAGGCAGCCCTGAGCCAGTGCAGGCTCTGGGCTTCAGATGGGGCAGCTGATGCTGACAAACCCTTCTCCTGGGATGACAGAAGGGACGTTCAGGTTAAAAGCTGTAATGAACTGTCCACCCAAAGAGCTCAGTCCCCTCCCTTCTTTGCGAAGCCCATCACTCCAGCTGGCCTCATCATTCCTGACCGCAACCCCACACTGAAATTCACAGAGCACTGGTCTCAAGCAGGGTCTGCAGAGACCACTATCCAAAAGCCCCCTTGTCTTTAAAGCCACTGTAGCAAACTACATGTAACACAGTATTTATAACTGTGACCATTCACAAGTGTGCAATTCATAGGCATCAATATCCATTCACGAGGTTGTATAATCAACACTACTCTCTCCACCTAAACTCTGTCATCATCCCAACAAAAACCGACAAAAACCTCTGTGCCCACCCCAAGAGGAACCCTCCTCCCAGCCCCCAACCTCTTTTCCACTTTCCAGGACCTCTATGGACTTCACATAAGTGGAATCATATAATACCTGTCCTTTAGTAATTTGCTTATTTCACTCATCATATTTTCCCAGTTCACCCAAGTTGGAGCACACACCAGAACGTCACTCTCCTCAGAGCTGAGTAACATTCCATTGTAGGAACCGACATGCTATGTTTATCTGCTCATCTGCCGATGGGCACTTGGATGGTCTGCACCTTTCAGTTACTGGGACTGTATATTTATACACACAGGTGGTTCAAGTCCCCGCTTCTACCTCTTGGATACACTCTGAGAAGGAGAGTTGCCTGGTCATGTGGTATTTCTAGGTCTAACCTTTTGAGAAACTGCCGAACTGCTGTCCACGGCCAGCTCCTATTTTGTAAAGGAGCTCTGACTGGCTGGGAGGCTTGCCCATCCATTCATGTCCCGGGGGCCGGGCAGCCTCCACACTCAAGGCAGAGATGCGTGGCCACAGCCCAGACTCCGTGGGCTGCAGAGCCTGAAAGATTCGCTCTCTCCTGTCACAGAAAGTCGGCCAACCCCGCTCTACGTCACTTCCCGGTGCAGCCCACGGCCTTACAGCCTAGCGCCCAGGGCCTCGGTCACGGTCAGTGTGACGGGTCAAAGTCTCAGGGTGCATTCAGGAGAAGAGGCTGAGGCGCAAGAGGACAGCGTCTGGCCACCTCAGAAAGGACCCAGGAGCTGGCTAAAATGCAGATTCCTCAGCCCTGCTCCTGGAGAATGGGCTCCGGGTGGGTGCCAGGAACCTGTTTTCTCGGAAGTTCTTAAGGGACAGTTCAGAAGCCCATAGCCCACGGGGCGCTGGGAACTGAGGCAGGAAGTGGCGCAAGAGGTCACAGGGACCACCCCCCTCAGAAGGCAGACTCCCACACCAGCCACCAGCCCAGCCAGACCCAGGATGGCTCGTTCCCACCGCAGGGGCTCTTCTGGAGTCTGCGCGCACAGGCCCAGCCCGCCTGCACCTGGTCCCGCTCCTCAGCCTGCTGGAGAATCAGAAACCACCGAGAAAAACGAGTCTGTTTCTCACTGACCAGCCTCCTCTCTGTGACCACAGCTCACTCCCAGGCTCCTGTCACAGGTACAAGAGCACTTCCCAGGGTGGGGCCGCCAGCAAGGAGGGGCCGGGACACGCTGACACCGGCTCTGCCTCTGCCCTCGGCGGGCTCGGCTGGACAGCATCTCAGCACTTCTGCCCCCCTGTCCAGCCCCTGCATTTGGGAGCGGAGCCCCCCGCCCCGTGAACACTCACCAAGGTGGGCGTCTCAGGGAGAGGATCTCTGGGTGTAGACCAGTGGTTCTCACCCAGGGGCAACTCTGCCTCCGGGGACGCTGGGCACTGCCTGGAGACACCTGGGTTGTCACAGCTGGGGGCTGCTGGCATCCAGCGGGGAGAAGCCAGGCGCACCGCCCGCCCCCTACCCTGCAGTGCGCAGGACGGCCCCCAAGGCCAAGACTCATCAGCCCCCAACGCCAAGGGTTAAGCCTGACAACCCCCACCACAGAGCTAATGCATTTTTAGCCAAATTTAAAATAAACCACTACAGCCTGGAATCGCCCACTTCAGTACTCCCAGCATTTGCTTTAATTTTAATCTGTATCCAATTAAAATTCATTTATTGACATGTATTTACTGCACATCCTCTACATCAGTTAGAACTGATGACAAGAGACTTTTCTCCCTGCCTTCAGGGTATTTACCTTCTAGGGGAGATGGAAAATTACCCCCAAAAAAGAGGTGTCATTGAAAAATCCGAGATCTTTGAAGGGAAAGAACAGGGACTTGGGAGGTTTAAGAAAGGGGGTCCCTAACTTGGGTGGGCAGAGGGCAGGCAGTGAGGAGGTCACAAGCCCACTTCTACAGGGGGCCTCAGACTAGGAACCATGGGAGCAGAGGGGCTACACACACTCAGGGTGGGTGACACACCCAGGGAGGTCACCGGGACCCTGGCTGCCAGAGTAGAGGGGGAGGAAGCTGGTCGACGTGGGGCTCATTTCTGAATGAGAATCATTCAGGCTTGGTGACTGGATGTGAAGAGGGAGGGAACAAGGATGGCCCTAGAATGCTACTGGGAATCACTAGGCGGCTCCCCACTCAGGGAAGCAGCAGGAGGTGGGAGGTGAGAGGGGTTGGGGTAGGCTAGTTCTCAACAGGTTCAAGGAGCAAGAGAACCCCACTGGCCTCAAACACAAGTGTGACAGGTATCAGGAGTAAATAAAGACAACAAAAAATAAATAAAGACTACAAAACAAAACTGAGCTAACTGGCCTCAGTTAGATGCACTTCCTTAGCACTCTGGTTAAAGAGCCAATGAATGGACAGCGGGATGCCCACAAGAGCCCCTGTGGGGGCCCCAGGCTGGGCTGAGCCTGGGTTTAGATGCCTGGCCCCAGCCAGCCCCTCCCTGCAGCCACAAAGCTCACTGGGCTCCAGGAAGACCTGCAGACAGACCCCAGCCCTGTACCCAACCTCGAGGGACATCTATACCAGAAAAGGGCTGAATCAAGCATCATTTAAAGTAAAGGTAGTAAAGGACAGGGAAGCCTGATGTGCTGCAGTCCATGGGGGTCACAAAGAGTTGGACACGACTTAGCAATCGAACAACAACACAAATCTCTTAAGGATGGGAAACGCCACCCTTGGCCCATCTCCTTCTTCCTCCTCCAGGAAGACCTCAAGTCACTTACACTAACCAGTTCAAGCACCCTCCTCTGACACTCACTACCCAGTGGTGAGGATTAGCACTGGGGCCACTTCTGTTCCCTACTGAGGAATCAGTTTTGTGACTTGTCTGGTCCTCCTGCCTTCCTTCATATTCTTTCAAAGTGATTGGTGTGCCACCGCTCCCCACCAGCATAAGTCCAGCATGCAACGCTCACGTGGTCCTCACATATGTTTGGCCATGGGATGGACAGAGACACACTTCCACCGGGAGTCCCCCCAGGCCTGCAGGCTTCCAGGCATTGCTGGTTCCAGAGTTTACAGGCCAGTCACTCAGGGACATTCTGCGAGCCAGCCCCAGCCCTCCCCCCCACCCCCCCACCCCCCCACCGCCAGCCTGACAACAGTCAAGGAGGTTGTCAATTACACTGAGGCTGAAGGTCTTATGAAGAGCGGCTCTGTGCCTCTCAGCAAAAGCATTTGCTTCCATTTGCCCAAAGGGCTGAATACGTAAGACCCAGGTGACTTCTGATGGCTGAGATGTTAGGCTCAGAGGAGCCGCTGGCAGCAGATCACTCACCACCCAACCAGCCGAGGTCAGCAGGTTCCCGGCTCTCTCCCCTGCCCCAGGCCCTTTCCACCAAACTGAGACCCCCCCCACCCCCCCCACCCCCCCCCCCCCCCCCCGTTAACTTTACTTTATTTAGTGGGGGCGGCCCTGCAGCTGTCTGCTCCATAAAGTTGACTATGGCTGGACTGTTTGAAGACAGCCTGTTTTGTACCCTTTCGGGAAGCAACACCAGGCAGGCTTTGGGACTGACACAGGTCAGTGTGACCACTGACCACACGTCTCAGGACAGTTGGAGGAGGAAGGTGGGCTATCCCGGAAATGAAGTCTGCGTTTCCAGGGACAAGTCACCTTCTCCGTGACAGCTCAACCAGAAACGCCTTAAAGCCGAGGACCCTACCCTGGCTGTACCCACCAGAGAGGGGAAAGGGGTTCCAGGACCGCGCAGCAGGGAGATCAAGGGAACCTGGAAGGAGACCCTCACACGGACCTGGGGCGGGCTGGCCGAGCCCCGTAACCACCCTCACTGTTCAGGTTCAGGAGACACAAGAGGTGTCCATCCCATTTATCCTCTAGGCCGCTCTTCACTGGGCCTCTGGTACCCTGCCAGGACCCCCCACCCTACCCCACTCCTGGCAGTATCAGCAGTTCAATAAGTCAGGGCTGCGCTGGGCTGGGTCCTTTCCGGGAGCTGTTGGAAAAGACAGGAAAGTGCTTCTTACACAGGATGAAACCACCACTGTGTTTTCGTCAATTTAAATGCACTTTTCCTCGAAGCAGTGTTTCCAGTTTATGCTGATGACAACACACAAAGGATGGAGATTGGATATTGTGATGGCTGCTATTACTTAAGGACCAGGAGAGATTGTCAAACTGGTCCCAGAGCCCAGGTGCAAGAACAGGCCAGGGGCCTAAAGGTGCCTAGACTCCTCACCATCAAATCCCATTCCACCCAGCGACGGGTGAAGCTCCAGCCACTAGAGTCCACTGACATCAGTCTTCATTAAATCCCAAAATGGTGATGTGCTAAAAGCGTGTCTACAATTAGGATAATTCAGTAGGGCTGGTATCATGTTTCTCTTCTATAATCATTTCAATCACATCTTTCTCCCATTTGGGGAAGGGTTCCTGTCTCCCAGCAGGAATGGGGGAAAGCACCCCCGCCCCACCCCCTCTGAATACCAAGCTGGGGTCCGATTTGTTAACGACACTTAGGTCAGTATATTTAGGTCAGTACAATTTTTCTTCTGGCTGAAACCCACTTCCCCCACCCCAGAGAAGTTGTGGGGTGGGGAGAGATGAGAAATCTCACCAGACTGATCATTCTTTTCTTTCTTTTGATATTTATTTGACAGTGTGGGGTCTCAGTTGAGGCATGAGGGATCTTTTGTTGCAGCCTGAGCTGAGCTGCCTTTCGGCTCCTCGGATCTCAGTTCCCTGCATCAGGAGTCTCGGCCACTGGATCACCAGGGAAGTCCCAAACTGATTATTTCCAAAGGACCTTTTTTTTGGAGAAGCCGTGGGGATCTCCTCCAATCTCAGGCAGAAATTCCAAAGACATCCAACCATACCTGGAAACAAGTACCTTAGAGGGAGGAGGGGAGAAAATGGGTCTTGGGACTCAGCCTTCTGAAAAAGGAGCAGCAGGAAACTGCGGGCAGAGGAAGAAGGGTGGAGGTGCAGGGAAGGGCATCTGGTAACAAAGAGCTCCTCAGAGAGAGCGAGCTGGGAAGCACCTTTGGGAAGAGGCAGAGGGAGCACCGTTTAATCATTCCCGAGTCTCCCAGCCAGGCTTCCTTTCTGTGCACCAACGCAGTTACGTTCCCAGGGAGCCTGCAAGGGGTTCCCACACTGCTATTTTTAAAACTGACAAGAACCGGGCTTGTCGGACTGTCGGCTCTGTATGTACAAACCTGGGGTTTGCTCAGGCTCGCCCCAACGAGCCTTGGCCAATCACCCAGCAGCTGCTGGTGCTCAGCTATCCTGGGCTTCCTCTTAGCCAGGGGTGGGGGCCAGAGGAATGGGCCTGCAGGGCTAGTTCTCATCTAAATGGGAATGCCCACCTGCCCCCCCACGACTAAGCTCTACCCGAAACCTCTAGATCCCCTAATGAGGGTCAGCCGGGGGGCCACACATCTGAGCTACCAGATGTCCCCATGAGAGGAGGGGGTGCAGAAGAAGGGGGCATCAGTTCTCCCAGGTACCCCTTGGAAACTACCTGGCAGGTGATCCTCTGCCTGCTTCGAACTTCAAGGGGTGTCTGGGACCAGGCCCTTGGTCTTTCTCACAGAGAAATACCTGCTCACATGGTCTGGGGCAGCCTGCTGCTCTGAGAAGCCTGGCTCCTGAGGGGCCAGGAGACCCCAGACTCCCTAGAGGGAGAAGCAGCTGATGAAAATGAGCCCGCACCTGTACCTGCAGTGGGTCCCTATGTAACCAGTGGAAGAGGCCCTCGGAAGGAAAAGGTCAGGCCCTTGTGGAAGGGTTGAGAAGTACCACCCTAAAAACAGGTGAGACAAGACTTGGCCAGGAGGGGCATGGGGCTGGGGGCTGCACCCAGGAACCTCAGTCAAATCAACTGCCCGCTCCAGGAAACATCTTGCAAACAGGAGGGTCAAGATGGTGTGCAGCTCATCAAAACAGCATGGAACCAACCTGTGGAAATCTGGCAGGACACTCCACCATTCCAAGATAGGGATGAAAGTCTGCTTCCTCTGCACCACTGAGGGAGGGGCATGAACTCCGAATGAGAATCTCAAACCCAAACCATCAATAATTAACCCTGAAGAGTTTTCTTTACAAACAGCAGGGATTTGACCATCTTCTCAATCAGAGGAATCCACTGCTAAAGCAGAAGCCAGCCTGCTCCACTCAGCCTGGCAAAGCACAAGAGGTGAATTCTTCCTGCTGGGCAATGCTGACCTCGACCCAGCTGCCCAGCACATGCCTCCACATGCCTATTTCAGGCAGGGCAGGAAAGCCTTCCAGTTACAGGACAAAATATTTTTCAACCAGGCCATGCAAGATCCTAAGTGGCCTGCCTCACGTGGAGAAACCCGACCGCCAACTGGGCCACCCAAGAAACAAGGGGTTGGACGCTGGAAATAACAGATCCTAGGGAGGGCTGATGAGTCAGCCTGGGGACCTGCTTGTTTACTCTGCTCTTCCAACACAATAAGGTGATGTTAAAAGCCTTCGCTGATGAAGAAAACTCGGCCGGAAGACTCCAGCAGACAAATAAATGCCCCCGAGAGCGTAAAAATATCTACACAGCGGCAAGAGTCTTACCTTTCAGGATCTAACTATTGGCTGGCATTCAAAGTGGTTCAGATTTCATCAAAATAACCACAGTGCCCTTCCCAGACTGAAAAGCTCCCAGGATCCGAGGCGCAGCTTCTCAGGCAGCTCACCTTTGAGCTGGTGATATTTCCATGACACTTGTCACCACTCTACTGAAATTTGAGGCTTAGAGCAAAAAAATCACCAATAGCTCTGCTGCATAATCTCTTAGGCCAGGATGAAAATGCAAAGCCACTGGATGTCCAGGGCTTCCTCCTATCTAGGACCACGGGCTGTGGCAGCACCAACTGTGATTCTGAGTATCTCAGTCCAGGGAACACACATGGCCACCCTGGAAATGAGCACTGCCACCACTGGGGAGGAGGGGGATGGGGGGTGGAGGGGGAGGGGAGCTAGAGTTTGTAGGCCCCATCACTCAATAAGCCGAGGATTAGAAACCAGGTCTCTGAAATAGCAAAGGAGTCACCTTTCTAGTCTGTGTCTGTTCAGGGCTGACTATAGAGACAGCTCTCCAAGAACCCACCTGTCAATGCAGGAGACCAAAGAAACACTGGGTTCGAGCCCTGAGTGGGGAAGATGCCCTGGAGTAAGAAATGACACCCCATTCCAGTATTCTTGCCTGGGAAGTTCCATGGACAGAGGAGTCTGGCGGACTATAGTCCGTGGGGTTGCTAAGAGCCGGACACAACTGAGCAACAAGCATTGCATGGCATGTCTCCATACAAGACACAAATGCCAGACAACTCCCATGTTGAATGCAAACTTCACCAAAGGATACGTAATTTAGACGCACTCAGTTAAAGCTTATAAATTATTAAAATGCAACTATAAACAGTGAACAACCCCCAGTCAAAAAGAGCTGCTTTTCAAGAATCCCACCTCCCTCTCCCCTAAAATTACACAGAGACCATAATCCACCGACTGAATTTAACTGGGGCAGCTCTGGTCCCTTCCAACTGTCTTTATTTGAGCGCCCCTGTTACCTAGGGACAAGCAGATGTCTTCCCAGCTTTGGATGGGGAAACCCGGGTCTAGGAGGGCGCCGTGGCCTGGCCACAAAGCGGGTAAGTGCAAGGCCGCTCCCCAGAGGCTTGGCCTGGAAATGAAATCTGCCTAAAAGAAAGTGTGCGACCAGAGAGCGCTGAGTATTGTTAACAGGGCTCCCGGGCCGCCTGCCGGACCCCACCGCCAGGCCCAAGCCAGGTAGCGCCGACTCTCAAGTGCTAGGGCGCCGAGGAAGCCTGGCCAAGCCAAATCCAGGGTTTCCGACCGAAATAATTACAGTCTTACACCAATTTGTGCTCCAAAGTAAATTACTAAGTAAGTCGAAGGGAGACTAACTCACTCACAAAGCCCAGATCCCCACACGGCAATTTTTCTAAGCCGGGCGCAAACCGCAGCGCCAGGGTGGGACCTGGGCGGACCGGACGCGCCACCGAGGGTCGGAGACGCAAGGCGAGCCCGGGACCCTGAAAATCCGGGGTTCACCGGAAGCCGGGTAACAATACAAGGCATTTAACAACTCCTTAGGCGAACGCAGCTACCCGAGGTTCTCCCGTAGGAGCCGCATTCCGGGACCCCGGCGGGAGCAAATAGACCCGGAGCTCGCCAAGCCGCCCCCCGCGTCCCTCCCACCAGGCCAGCGGCGCCGACCCCGCCGGGGGCTCACGGCCTCTCCCGGCGCTGGGTTTTCCTGCCGAGGCTGCTCCGGAGGCCATTCGGGTGGAGAGAACGGGAACGCCCGGAACCCAGGCTCCCCACCGCCCGCCCAGCGCCGCCGCCCCGGCCCGGGCCGCTGACCTGTCGTCGACGTGCAGGCTCGGCGAGCACTTGATGGCGAGCCACGTCTTCCAGTGGACGTGGCGCACCTTGTACACCTGTCCGAAGCCGCCCGAGCCGACTTTCTCCCAGCCCGCGAACTCGCCCGCGTCGAAGGTGCGCAGCAGCCCCAGGGCCCACGGGCCCCGGCTCTCGCCCTCCATCGCGCGCGTCCAGCCGCCGCCCCGCGCCGCCGCGGCCGCCCAGGTGCCCAGGTGTGCGCCCCGCCCGCTGACGTCACGTCCGCCGCCAGCCCCGCCCCCCGTCGGCCCCGCCTCCCGGGTATCAGGTTGGGCCGAACGACCCACCCGGCAGGTGAGGTCGCAGGGCGCCCAGCGTGAGAAGGACCTGGCGGCGCGCGCGGCTGCGGGCCTGCGTCTGTGCGTGCGTGTGTGTGTGTTTTAGATCATCGTAGAGCCATGCGCAGTTGTAAAAAATAATTCACTCTGCCAAAGTGCTATCACTTTACAACGTTTTGCAAAAATAGAAAAAAATAGATATTGACTTTGATACAATCCGCCCATTTTATTCAGATTTCTCCTATATTCTTTGTTAGAAAGAAGTTTTATACAATGTTACCACTTGTGTAGATTCGTGTATCCACCAGGACAGTCAACATTTGGGACATTACATCACGCGGGAACCCCTCCTGTGGCCCTTTTATAACCGAACTCCCAAGCCCCATCCACCACTAATTTTCTATTTCTAAAATCTTGTTATCTCAAACTACCTTATGTTCCCACACAGGAATCACAGCTTGGGAGCTTTTGGAATTGGATTTTTGCACTCAGCATAATTCTCTGGAGATTCATTCCTCACTTTTTCACACCGAAGTATCCACTTTGAAAGTAACTTATTTTGTTTTGTTTTTCCATTACCCCAGCAGAAAATCTAGAGTGCATTCCTAAGACAGCAGAGGTTCCCATCTTTTCCTAGAGAGCAGCATCTTTTTACATATAGAAGCGGCCACTTGAAAAGATGCTTTTCCACCTTTGGGAGAGAAAAAAAGAATTCCCCTCCTGAATACTCCCTGCTCTTGGAAAGATACCTGGATCAGAGGTCGAAAAGCGTGATTGTGAACTTCCATGCCTGAAATACCACTCATCGAGTGTATGGCTATGCGGTGACAGATTTATTTTTGGCCAAATAGATGAATAATGGGGGTAGGATGGGGGAGATGAGAGGGAGCATTTTAATGACATCAACTGTATTTTTGTGTTAGTCACCAAAAAGGAGACGTTGATCTTGGGCAGCATATGGAGGCCTTAGCTTTCACAGACCTTACCTTCCCATAGGCACATAATCTTAGTTCACAGCCAGCACCTGATCCCCATTTTATCTTCTCTTTGGCAAATAGTCACACAGTGAAACAGGGCAGTACTTGTTCCGGGGCCTCTTGGGAAGATCAGGAGACCGTATCCTTTTCCATATAATCTTGAAATCAACATTGATCTCCTTGAGACTAGAGTGACAAATAGTTAACTCAAGTTTGCTCATGGCAAATGTAACTAACATTTTAAAAATCATTGAGATTTAAGTTGAAACATATAACATGGTCACTGTTTTGAGGGGGAAAAAAACAAAATTGGGTAGAAAATGAGTCTCTTGGGCTCCTTCTGCCACCTTTCTCTCAACTTCCTATCAACTCCTGAGTCTCACCTACAGGAAGTTCAGCAGGCTTGGTGACTAACAGTCCACACCAGTCTAGTAATAAAACACACCAATTTCATTTCTTTAATCACCCGCTTGCTTCACTTGACAAATATTTATGGAGTGTCTGCCGCAGGCTCAGTGTTGGCCTCCTGAACTGGGGATTCAGAGCCCAGAGGGCCCTGCAGAGCCAGCCCCCAGCTGCAAGTAGATGGAGCCAAAGATTTGGGCCAGGGCTGGCTGGACTGGCCCGGCTGCTCCTCCACTTGTACTGGGGTCCTCATGTCTGCCTCTCTGAGGGTCAGGTTTTTCATCTGTAAAATGAAAACAGTTTCCTTTACATGAATTGTGAAGACAGGTGGGTTCTAGACCTTTGGGGAATATAGGAGAGTAATCATTGTTTATGTTAATGGTATTTATGTTATTTATGTCATTTATGGTATTTATGTTAATGGCAGGTAAGGCTGATATTTCCAAACGTGACAGTAACTATCAAAAACAGACTCATATATATATAGAGAGAGAGAACCAGCTAGTGGTTACCAGTAGGGAGAAAGGCAGTAAGGGTTAGGTGATTAAGTGTCAGTCTCTCAGTCTTGTCCGACTCTTTGCGACCCCATGGGCTGTAGCCTGCCTGGCTCCTCTGTCCATGGCATCCTCCAGGCAAGAATACTGGAGTGGGTAGCCACTCCCTTCTCCAGGGGATCTTCCTGACCCGGGGATTGAACCCAGCGATCGATCCCGGTCTCCTGCATTGCAGGCAGATTCTTTACTGTCTGAGCTACCAGGGAAGCCCCTATATGAGTTAAGCATATACAACTGAAACGCAAAACTTTTAATGTTAGCTTTAAAATACAATAAGCCTTATTAGAATATTACATAAGAAATGCATACTGGAGTGAATTTTCCATCTTAAAAGAGCTGTAGTGAGTTTCTTAGTAAACAGAGAAACCTTATCTGTATTTTGTAAGCATTCATATTCAAGGATATGATTGAACTCACTCCAGCTTCAATACTTTTTATATCACTGGGAATTTTTAATCAAAGCACCAACTTTCACTTTTAATACATGTTAGGTAAAAGTAGAAGTGGATTGATTTAAAGAAAAATATTAGGTGGATAACAGTGCAAGCCTTGCATCTCGCACTTGGCAAGTGGTGATCGTGAGGGTCCCGGCGACCGCATCTTCGCAGTGCCTGGGTGCCCGATGCGGTAGGCAATCGTCAGCCCAACGGTGGGCGCCCCACCAGGGCGCTGCGCCGTGCACACCGCAAGAGCTCCAGGCGGGAAGTTTTTTTGTTAGCAGAGCCCCGAGGGCTTGATTCTCAGATAAGAGACAGCTGACTCGCCTGGGCGCCGAGCACGGGTGAGCAGGGGAGGGGCAGTGAGGAGGAAACCCACAGGGATGCTGCTGGCCCTTCTCACTAAGAATTCCTAAGTCCGCTTCCTCCTCCTCAGGTCCTCGGCCGGTGCATCTCAATAGGCGGTCCCTCGGGTTGTGCCGGGCTGTGAGGAGATGTCCCCTTCTCCACGTGGCCATTTAGCACGGCGTGCTGACCTTGCGGGCCAGCCTGGGGCTGCGAACGGCCTCTGTCCCACCGTGGGGACAGGCCGGCCCTGCAGGCAAAGGACGAGCAGCTGCGAAGATTCTCCCGGGGCAGGGTCCCAGCGCCGCTCCTGTGGATGAGTTTGCGGGTCCCTAAAGTGTGGGTGCCTGCCTCAGGTTGGCGACGGTCTCCAGGGAGTGCGCATGGCAGATACCTGCTGAAGGATAAACTGTGTCGGTTATTTGTTACTTCTCAGCCGCGTGTCGGCTCCGAGAACGTACACCTCTCTTTGTCCTCCTTAGGGTCCCCGGAGCAGCGCGCGCCCTGACACAGCCTTCCCAGGCAAATGGCTCACTTAGGTCCTGGAGCCAAGCTGGGACTCACCGTGGTCCCCGGGCCCAGAAGGAAGCCAGAGCCGCTAACATCCTCCCGCGGGACCGGCCCACAGGGAGAGGGAAGCGGAGCCCCGGTCACGCGGCGGCATCCTCCACACCCCGTCCACCCCCCACCATGCGCCCCCCTGCCCCTCCCCCTCCCTCCTCCCACTTCCTCATCCTCCCCGCCCTCCCAGGGGCTCCTCCCAGGCCTGCCCCTTCCCCCTCCCCTCCTCCTTCTTCCCCCACCTCCTCTCCCCCATCTTCCCTCTCCCCTTCCCTTCTCCCCATCCTCCCTGTCCCTGCTCCCCGGGGCTCCTCCCAGCCCTGCCCCCTTTTCCCCTCCCCTCCCCTTCCCTTCTCCTCCCCACCCTCTCCCCTCCCCCTCCTGGCCCCCACCCTCTCTCCTCCATCCTCCCGGAGGCTCCTCCCAGCCCGGCCCCTTCTCTGCCCTGCAGGCTCCTCCCTAGGAAGGTGTCCTCGTTCACCTGGAACTGGAACTCCTGCAGCAACCAGCGTGGCCACTGCGGAGAATTCCCGGCATGATTTGAAAGCTATTTGCAAATAGAACCTAACTTGTTCGCTGCCAGCGATACTGCCTCCCTGAATTCTGAAAAGAAAAAAAAAAAAAGTGATTTGGAAGAACAGTGCACCAGGAGCCAGATTCCTGGCAAGGATTTCCACAGCCGCCCCAGGGGTTGGGGTAGAAAGGAAGGAGGGGGAACTGACTCCCAATTTCTAGCTTTTCTCAAGCTACTGTGTTCTTTTTACCCAAACTCCCTTTTCAGAGACCACCTCCTCTGACCCTAGAGGTCCTGTATATGTCCTCCCTCGGGTCTTCCTGTGAGGTCAGGGTCAACGCCCTGGTTGGCCCTCAGGTGGAGTGCAACATTAAGCACTTGTTTGTTGAATTACACTTGTGATAGTGCTCTGCCCACTGGTATTTAAGTGGTGGGCTCCATCAAGCCGCATCTAGGCCCTCTTCTCCCTCACTGGATATTCCTCTCTTTATCCCTAGTCATCCAGGCCTCAGTTTCCATCTACTCAACAAAGACTCCTATATTCATAACTTCAGGCCAGACCTCTCCTCTGAGCCTCAGATCCCCAAATCCAGCATGGCACCCACACTGGAATGTCTTTAAGCCACCTCAACACATTTGAGATGAGCCTATAATTTTCACCCTCAAACTGGTTTTTCCACCCATCTCTGTGAATGAAATGCCTTGTGTTCTGAAGTCCTGAAACAAAGAAGTATGTGAGAATCTCATGCACTCTCCATCCTACAAGATCCAGTCCATCGCCAACAGCTCCACCCTACACATGGACCACAGAGCTGCTCCAGAGAGCTCCTGTCTGCCCTTCTTGGGCTTGCCCAGGGCCAGGAGAGGCTCACCCATTGGCATCAAGCTCTGGGCATTTGTGATACCAGAATTCTCAGCCCAAATGTCCCCATGCCCACTCATCAGCCCCTGCATGGGTCTGTCTTCCGGAGAATGACCCTACTGCTGAGATTTGCCAGCTGGACTTGGGCTCTCCAAGGCCTTGGGAAGATGGGTTTTTCAAAGCAGAAGGACAGAATACATTTTTTAAAAAATTATTTTATTTCTTTTTGGCTGTACTGGGTCTTCACTGCTATGCAGGCTTTTCTCTAGTTGCAACAAGTGAGGGTTACTCTCTAGCTGTGGTGCACAGGCTTCTTATTGCAGTGGCTTTTCTTATTGTGGAGCATGGCTCTAGGGCATAAGGGCTTCAGTAGTTGCGGCACATGGGCTTAGTTGTCCCAAGGCATGTGGGATCTTCCTGGACCAGGGATCAAACCTACATCTCCCGTATTGCAAGGCAGATTCTTAACCTATTCAGGGAAGCCCCAGGATACATTTTATTTAGTATTTTGGTAGCATGACTTATCATCTTCACCAGTTTAGACAATTAGCATGTAGATTTCAATCTGAACCTGTCCCTCGAAGAAATGTCAGCCTAGTCTGATCACTGACAGTAGCTCTTCCCTCCTGAGAATCTCCCAAGAGAACGCCTTCTCCCATACTAGCCTCTGAGCTATTTGGTTATTTCCCAGCAGTCATTACAGTCCCTTCCCATCTTCATACTGTAGCTGATGTTTTGAAAACACAAATCCAGGACTTCCCTGGCAGCCAATAGTTAAAACCAAGCCTTCCAACCCAGGGGGTGCAGGTTTGACCCTTGGTTGGGGACTAAGATCCCACATGCCTTGCAGTCAAAAATCCAAACATAAGAAGCAATGGAAGCAATATTGTAGCACATTCAACAAAGACTTTAAAATAGTCCACATCAAAATAAAATCTTAAAAAAAAAAACCCCACAACCCCAACCTCACTGATTGAGGATGGAAATGAGCCTGCCCTTCCAGCTTCATCCTCTAGCTCCCCTGCTCTTGTCCTTGGTGCCCCCCCCCGCCTCTCCCAGGTCCTCTGAGCCAGTCTCCCCAGGGCCTTTGCACGAGCTGCCCTGTCTGTCTGGAAAGTTCAGCTGATGCCTGATTCACTCCCACTCAGCACATCTCTCTGTTTTCCCTGAGTCCCAGACTCGGTCACATGGTCCTGTTACAAGCTCATGGGGCATGTGGCTGGGTGTATCATTGTGTTTACTGGGGGGCTGCTGATTAATACCTGGCTCCTCCACTCTGGGCCCCATGGGGACAGGGCAGCCCCTCCCCCTTCCCTGGCAGAGGCCCATGTCTAACACCATCCCACCCACTTGTGTGGGTTCATCACTGACCACCACCCCTCTCTGTCATGGCCACTGGCCTATTCCCCTCGACCCATTGGCAGGTGGGGCTCTGGGTTCTAGGTTGCTCTGGCCCTAATCCTCAGTGGGCCTCACCTGCCTTCACCTCTTTCTGTTCAGTATCACCACCTCACTGAGGCCTTCCTGTCCACGAAAGCGCTGACCCACTGTACCTGGATGGCACACCCTCCAGCCATGGGGGATGCTAGACTTTGTCATCTCTCTGCTGACACTTGCCCTTAATGAGTTCAGTTACTCAGGAGTGAGTCTTGCTTACCTGGCCTCCAAGCCTCTAGTGCCTGGATGATACAGCTCCCTAAGTCAGAGGCCCCCAAACTTCTTAATATCTCAGCGAGCCCCAAAGAAATGCCCTGAAGTTTCGTGTATTAAGCTTGCATCAGACAACTTAAGAAGTATTTATGGGAAAAGCATATAATCTAGCAACTTCACTCCTAGGTATATACCAATAAGAATTGAAGACAAGAATTGAAATAAAACTTGTACACAAAGGATCCTAGCCAGGAGGAAGCCACCTCCAGTCTCCACCACCCCCCACCCCGCCCCCACCCCTCCACCCCGCCCCCACCCCTCCACCCCGCTCCTCCCCACAAACGCTCACTCCCTCGGCTCCAGGGCCCACATCCCGCGTTTGCGTTGCACCAGGGTCTGTCCTATCGCTGCTCCAGATCAGACCTCAGCAGTCAAGGCTTTCCTCTCCAAGATATCTGTGTGGAAAGGAATTCTCCTTGGGTCTTGCTTCTCACACACGCCCAGGTGGCTTCGCCAAGTTCTGCAGGGAGCGTCCCGCAAGGTGGACGTCTGCCACCTGTGGGCCGAGCGCGGGAACTGCAGCGGCGGCCGCTGGGGACATCCTCGCGGTGCGCGGCTGTGTGCCGGGCACCGCTGTGTGCACGGGTGGCCGCGGCCTCACTTTGGCCCTCTGGATCTCTCAGCCTCGGCTTCAGCGGGCCGCACGGGCTGCCCCGTGGTGTCCAGGCCTGCCTCGCCGCCTTCCAGCAGGTGACAGAGTTTCTCCCTCTATAGGAGGAAGGTGGAACTGCGGCTTCCGACCGCTCAGGACTGAGAATTCAATAGACGTGACCCCAGGACAGTGTCAGCAAGAGTGTGGGCTCTGATGGTCTTTTTTCTTTCAGTCTGGGCTGCTTTCAAGGGCTTTCAGTGATGCACTGAAAACCACTTCTGTTAATTCCATCTGGTGTGTCTTCCCATTGAGAATAGGTTTCTGTTAAAATATTGCAAAAGCAAATTGTTAAAATTTGCAGAAGCAAAACATTGGAAGCAACCCAAGTCCCCACTGTTGAGCACTGGGTGAATTACTGTCACTCATCCCCCCTGGATGGGGCTTCCCTGGAGGCTCAAACAGTAAAGGATCTGTCTGCAATGCAGGGGACCTGGGTTCAGTCCCTGGGTCAGGAAGATCCCCAGGAGAAGGGAGAGGCTACCCACTGCAGTATTCTTGGGCTTCCCTGTTGGCTCAGACAGTAAAGAATCCTCCTTCAATGTAGGGGACCTGGGTTCAACCCCTGGGTCGGAAGGGATTGAAACCCTGGAGAAGGGAATGGCAACCCACTCTAGTACTCTTGCATGGAAAATCACATGGACAGAGGAGCCTGGCAGGCTATAGTTCTTGGGGTCAAAGAGAGTCGGACACAACTTAGGGACTAATACACACTGGTCATAGCAAACACTCTCTTCCAACAACACAAGAGAAGACTCTACACATGGACATCACCAGATGGTCGACACCAAAATCAGATTGATTATATTCTTTGCAGCCAAAGATGGAGAAGCTCTATACAGTCAGCAAAAACAAGACTGGGAGCTGACTGTGGCTCAGATCGTGAACTCCTTATTGCCAAATTCAGACTTAAATTGAAGAAAGTAGGGAAAACCACTAGACCATTCAAATCAAATCAAATCAAATCCCTTATACAGTGGAAGTGAGAAATAGATTCAAGGGACTTGATCTGATAGAGTGTCTGATGAACTATGGGTGGAGGTTCGTGACATTGTATGGGAAACAGGGATCAAGACCATCCCCAAGAAAGAGAAATGCAAAAAAGCAAAATGGCTGTCTGAGGAGGCCTTACAAATAGCTGTGAAAAGAAGGGAAGCGAAAAGCAAAGGAGAAAAGGAAAGGCATACCCATTTGAATGCAGAGTTCCAAAGAATGGCAAGGAGAGATAAGAAAGCCTTCCTCAGAGATCATTGCAAAGAAATAGAGGAAAACAATAGAATGGGAAAGACTAGAGATCTCTTCAAGAAAATTAGAGATACCAAGGGAACATTTCATGCAAAGATGGGCTCAATAAAGGACAGAAATGGTATGGACCTAACAGAAGCAGAAGATATTGAGAAGAGGTGGCAAGAATACACAGAAGAACTGTACAAAAAAGATCTTCATGACCCAGATAACCACAATGGTGTGATCACTCACCTAGAGCCAGACATCCTGGAATGTGAAGTCAAGTGGGCCTTAGGAAGCATTACTATGAACAAAGCTAGTGGAGGTGATGGAATTTCAGTTGAGCTATTTCAAATGCTAAAAGATGATGCTGTGAAATTGCTGCACTCAGTATGCCAACACATTTGGAAAACTCAGCAGTGGCCACAGGACTGGAAAACATCAGTTTTCATTCCAATCCCAAAGAAAAGCAATGCCAAAGAATGCTCAAACTACCACACAACTGCACTCATCTCACACACTAGTAAAGTAATGCTTAAAATTCTCCAAGCTAGGCTTCAACAGTACTTGAACCATGAACTTCCAGATGTTCAAGCTGGTTTTAGAAAAGGCAGAGGAACCCGAGATCAAATTGCTAACATCCACTGGATCATTGAAAAAGCAAGAGAGTTCTAGGAAAACATCTACTTCTGCTTTATTGACTATGTCAAAGCCTTTGACTGTGTGGATCACAATAAACTGTGGAAAATTCTGAAGGAGATGGGAATACCAGACCACTGGACCTGCCTCTTGAGAAATCTGTATGCAGGTCAGGAAGCAACAGTTAGAACTGGACATGGAACAACAGACTGGTTCCAAATAGGAAAAGGAGTACATCAAGGCTGTATACTGTCCCCCTGCTTATTTAACTTTCATGCAGAGTACATCATGAGAAACGCTGGGCTGGATGAAGCACAAGCTGGAATCAAGATTGCCAGGAGAAATATCAATAATCTCAGATAGGTGGATGACACAACCTTTATGGCAGAAAGTGAAGAATTTCTTGATGAAAGTGAAAGAGGAGAGTGAAAAATTTGGCTAAAGCTCAACATTCAGAAAACTAAGATCATGACATCCAGTCCCATCACTTCATGGCAAATAGATGAGGAAACAGTGGAAACAGTGGCAGACTTTATTTTTGGGGGCTCCAAAAAATCACTGCAGATGATAACAGCAGCCATGAAATTAAAAGATGCTTACTCCTTGGAAGGAAAGTTATGACCAACCTAGATAGCATATTAAAAAGCAGAGACATTACTTTGCCAGCAAAGGTCCATCTAGTCAAGGCTATGGTTTTTCCAGTATGTGAGACTTGGGCTATAAAGAAAGCTGAGCACCAAAGAATTGATGCTTTTGAACTGTGGTGTTGGAGAAAACTCTTGAGCATCCCTTGGACAGCTAGGAGATCCAACCAGACCATCCAAAAGGAAATCAGTCCTGAATATTCATTGGAAGGACTGGTGCTGAAGCTGAAACTCCAATACATTGGCCACCTGATGCGAATAACTGACTCACTGGAAAAGACCCTGATGCTGGGAAAGATTGAAGACAGGAGGAGAAGGGGATGACAGAGGGTGAGATGGCTGGATGGCATCACCAACTCAATGGATATGAGTTTGAGTAAACTCTACAAATTGGCGATAGACAGGGAGCCTGGTGTGCTGTAGTCCATGGAGTTGCAGAGTCGGACACGACTGAGCAACTGAACTGAACTGAACACTTACTTATCCCTGTGGAGGAGCAGCAGGCAGTGGGGAAGAGGGAGGAAGTCAGTTCTGAGAGGTGGCCCTGGGGTGATCACAGAGATCTGTAAACAGAACAAGGGGAAGGAGCTAATGAAGCCCAAAGTGTATATCACAGGTTTTCCAGGACAGGTGGGGAACAGGAAGGCGGTCAGCTATCATCATAATACCCATATATCATCATAATCAATATATTGATAATATTTTTTGTTCAGTGGCTAACTCGTGTCCAACTCTTTGTGACCCCATGAACTGCAGCACGCCAGGCTTCTCTGTCCTTCACTATTTCCCTGAGTTTGCTCAAATTCATGTCCATTGAGTCGGTGATGTCATCCAACCATCTTGTCATCTGTCATCCCCTTTTCCTCTTGCCCTCAGTCTTCCCCAGTGTCAGGGTCTTTTCCGGTGAGTCAGCATTTTGAACCAAGTGACCAAAGTATTTCAGCTTCAGCATAAATCATATAATCATTTCATATAATCATAATCATTTCAATCGGCTATGCTGTTGTTGTTTAGTCTTTAAGTCATGTCCTACTCTTTACGACCCCATGGACTGTATGTAGCCCAGCAGGTTCCACTGTCCATGGGATTTCCTAGGCAAGAATATTAGAGTGGGTTGCCATTTCCTTCTCCAATCAATCAACTGTGCCTCAATTATTTATTATCTACCCATCAAGATTTATCAACTGTCTATCAGTTCACAGCTATCTATCATTATCTGTCAAGTATTTATCAACTTGTTATTGGTATTATTCTGGTGTTATTATTCTGGGACTGGTATCTGTCAAGGGATACAGCAAATGAGATATTCAGATTCTGTCAATACCTGTGATGTAGAGGTTTTTGTTTTGAGAGGGTAGAAGTTAAGGAGCTCTGAACTTAAAAGGAATGTTAGCACAGGGTCATCAGCAAAATTAATCAAAGGATAATGGAAACACACTCCAAATCAGGCTGGTTAGCCATCATAAAGTAGTGTATTGGGGAATCATTCCTTCAAATAGCAAAGGGTTCTCCTCCTCTGCTCCTTGTGTTAACTATGTTTATATACACATAAGACTCCCATTACTAACAAAATGAGAGGCACTGTTTACTGCAGTGAAACTTCAGGCCATCCTAAGAATAAAGGGTGAAATAGATTATTCAGGGTTTGCTTACAGTCTCAAAATGCCAAAACCCTCCCCACCTGATTGGTTACTTCTATCCATGATCAGCAATGAGATTATCATAATTTTTAATTTTTCACTATTAATTGTAAAAGTCAGCAAAACATTCACTTTCTAGAATAACATAGCATTTGAAAGCTATCAAACAACAGTAGGTTACATGCAACCTGTAAAATCATTCTGCAGAAATCAGGGTTTTTATGCTTTCAGTAACTGACTCCCCTTTGGATCCGAATTTCTAGGAGGGGACTGAGATGAAATTCTGCTGCTGATCTGAGAAGGCAGGTCACGTGATTTCCCACATGCTCACCTAGGGCAGCACGTGCAGTTGTAAAGTTGGAGTGAACTCAGATGAAGGTCATTAATGCCATCCTTAAATGATTCTCAGACTCACCTCTGCTTTATGACGTCATGTCATTTGTGATTTAAAGATTAAACAAATGCTGCCTGATTTAAATGCTCCTTTTTGATTTGCAGAGAGAAAAGTCAATGTTAATTATTAAAGATGTGACTGAGATACAAGTCCTGTCTAGTGGGAAAGAGAAAACATCAAATGTGTGACTGCAGAGTGCTTGACAAAATTAGCTAACTTTCATAAAAATTTATCCTTAAACTGCATTCCTTCCTAAGGTCTAGAGCACTTGTCTTTCCCCTGTGTGCACACATGCGTGTTTGTGAGTGTGAACTCAGATTCCCCAGGACCCCCTCCCCAGAACACTGTCACCGAGACAGGCCCCCACACCCAATCCCATCACACAGATGACCCCACACTCTACACACAGCACTTGGGGGCTTCTGGCAAGGGACTAAGGGAAGAGGCCCAGCTCACACCCAAAGAACCTTCCAGACTGGCAGAGATTTGAGAAAAGCCTCCAACGGGAAAGCAGTAAACAAGTTTAAAAAGGGAACTCAGAAGACACGGTTCAGAGACAGCTGTGTGGGGTCCAGGGCGGAGGGGGGATGGCTTAAAACAGGAGACTTGCATGTAACCTTAGGGGAACAAGATGTTTGCACCCGTGAAGTTAGAAGATGGGGGTGGTAAGTAGAAAGATGACTAGGGAACCAGAAAGAACTCTTAGAAATTAAAAACATTTGTAAAAGCCAAGGAAATCTTCTAGATAGTTCAACAAAAGGCAGAGATAAGAGGCTGAAGGAATTCCAAAACAGGAGGAGAGAGAAATGGAGGGATTGAAAGGTTATCAGAGAAAGAACAGAGAGAACTGCCAGTGGACATTCAGTGGACATGAATCTGAGCGAACTCTGGGAGGTAGTGAGGGACAGCGAAGACTGGCGTGCCGCAGTCCACGGGGTCAGAAAGAGTTGGACACAACTTAGTAACTGAACAACAGCAACAGCCAGTAAGTTCGTCTTAACTAATAATCTAAAATTAACATTTAAATTAAGTGGTTACTGTTATTAACCTCACATTGAAGACAGATTTTTTCATTTTAGGATCCATTTTTAAGTACTTTCACTTTCTGTGTAAATTGCTTTTTCTGCAACCAGCTAGTCTCCATGTACAAGTCCATAGCATGCAGAAGGCAAAGAGGTGGGTGCCTGGATGGGAGCCAGGAGCACCTTAACTCAGTAAATATTGACAGGCTGGTGCCCAGAGGAGACGTCAAGATCGGCTGCAATTCCCTGAGAGCCCTGATACACCCTACGTTTAGGGTCCAAGAACAGGTTCCTGCCTTACATGCCGAAGGCATCTATAAGCTCTCCTTGGAGATAATTTTGAGTGCATTACATTAAAAAATACTCATTTTCTAAAGGTGTCTGGCATTAGCGTATACCTACTATAATATATGATAGGCACTTCCCAGGTGGCTCAGTGGTAGAGAATCTGCCTGCCAATGCAGGAGACATACAAGAGATGCAGGTTTGATCCGTGGGTTGATAAGATCCTCTGGAGAAGGAAATAGCAAACCACTTCGGTATTCTTGCCTGGGAAATCCCATGGACAGAGGAACCCCATGGGCTACAGTCCATGGGGTCCCAAAAGAGTCAGATACAACTTAGCAAGTAAACAACAACAGCAACAGTATATAAGATAGATCATCAACAAGGACCTACTGTATAGCACAGGAAAAACTCAATATTCTTTACTAATCTATAGGGGAAATGAATCTCAAAAAGAATGCCCACTTCTTCTGTGTAACTGAATCACTGTGCAGTACGCCTGAAACTAACACCACATTGTAAATCAACTATACTCCAATACAAAATAAAAATTAAATCCAAAAAGGTATGGCATCTAAAATAAATCATCATTATGAATGTTAATGGAGAAAATGTTAAATTATATAGCCCTTTGCCTTTCTCTCTTCTGTTGGTTTTGTTCCATATCAACATTAGATGTCAAACAAAAACTTGATATTTTATTAATTCAGATTCATATGATCATTTTCATACTTTAAGACTGCACAATATAAACCAGAAACACTTTTAAACCTTTCCATCATATCTGAAACTTGAAGTGCTAAAGATCATTCTTTCCTTCATTCAATAAAGTCTTATCGAATTAAAAAAAAAACTATCCCATTTACTTTTCTTCAAGCTGGTAAGAAGAATTTGTGTTATAATTGAGCAGATAACACCTCCCACGTGTATGTTTTCCTGGCTTGCTACCCATGTTCCCTGAGTATGTACGTGGGTGCTAAGTCGCTTCAGTCGTGTCCAACTCTGTGCAATTCCATGGACTGTAACCCACCAGGCTCCTCTGTCCTTGGGACTCTCCAGGCAAGAATACTGGAGTGGGTTGCCCTGATCTCCTCCAGGGTATCTTCCCTACCCAGGGATCGAACTGGCATCTCTTTCATCTAACGTGATTGTCAGGCAGGTTCTTTACCACTGGCACCAGCTGGGAAGCCCTCAGCTACTTTTGTCTAATTGTCTTCTCCTTGATTCTGTCTTGTTATCACAGAAACCAGAATTCAAGAGTCATTTATCTCAGAGATGAGACATCGACACAAACCACAGTGCACAACAGCCAGCTTGAGTAGCTAATGAAAAAGAAATCAGTAGGAAAGTTAAAAACAATCCTGTTTACGTGAGTCAAACACCTTAATTCTTCTATTTGCAAAACAAAGCAAAAGACTTTGCAAGCACCCTCCATGATGTTTGCCTTACTTATTAAAAGGTAATTTGGTAGCAAAGAAGTTTAAAACAATGTCAACTGTATTGAATAAATACATGTTCTGTATTCAACAAACCCCAACTATTTGTAGGGCACTGTGGCAGGTTTTACAGCAATGGTTTAAAATACGTTAACCTACAGCCCCAGTGGACCAGCATTTCCAAGACAGTCTCTTCAACAATGATCAGGGTGGGCTCCGGACCTCCCTCCTGCCCCCCATGACCCCATGCTGGCTTCCTGTTCCCTTCCTCACATTGACGATGGAAGGCTGGACAGGATAGGTCCTGCTAGCTGCCAGAGGCTCTCCCCGGCAACTCTCATGTGGGAGAATGAAGAGTCCCACACATTGTAAGAGATTGCAGATGGTCTTGGTCAGAGGTAGGCATTGAAAGCAATTGTAGTTGCTATGGAAACCATACACTTTTCTATGCTAAACTGCTCAGCATCAAATCATGGCCAGGTGTCCAAAAATGAAAATCACCAGAAAAAAACCTCGTTACAAGGAAATTCAGAATATAAAAGTTCCTCTTGTTTGTTTTTTTAAAGATGAATTTGTCATATGAATCTCTAGGGATTCACTTCCATTTTTCTTTCCTCAGATTGGGTAGATTCTAATTAATCAAATTCCCAAACTTGATTTTTTATCCGTTTCAGAATAGACTAGCACATGATTAAAAAACAACATATCTTTTTGAGTGTAAATTTAGAAATCTCCATAAAGTGACCTGTGCATTATAAGAAAAATATGAACAAAGCTAATGGAGGTGATGGAATTCCAGTTGAGCTATTTCAAATGCTAAAAGATGATGCTGTGACAGTGCCGCACTCAATATGCCAACACATTTGGAAAACTCAGCAGTGGCCACAGAACTGGAAAACATTAGTTTTCATTTCAATCCCAAAGAAAGGCAATGCCAAAGAATGTTCAAACTACCACACAACTGCACTCATCTCACACACTAGAAAAGTAATGCTCAAAATTCTCCATCCTAGGCTTCAACGGTACATGAACTGTGAACTTCCAGATGTTCAAGCTGGTTTTAGAAAAGGCAGAGGAACCAGAAGTCAAATTGCCAACATCCGCTGGATCATTGAAAAAGCAAAAGAGTTCCAGGAAAACATCTATTTCTGCTTTATTGACTATGTTAAAGCCTTTGACTGTGTGGATTGCAACAAACTGGAAAATTCTTCAAGACATGGGAATATCAGACCACCATACCTGCCTCCTGAGAAATCTGTATGCAGGTCAAGAAGCAACAGTTAGAACTAGGCACGGAAAAACGGACTGGTTCCAAATTGGGAAAGGAGTACATCAAGGCTATATATTGTCACCCTGCTTATTTAACTCATGCAGAGTACATCATACGAAATGCCAGGTTGGATGAAGCCCAAGCTGGAATCAAGATTGCCGAGAGATATATCAATAACCTCAGATATGCAGATGACACCACCCTTATGGCAGTAAGCAAAGAGGAACTAAAGAGCCTCTTGATGAAAGTGAAAAAGATGCCTTAAAACTCAACATTCAAAAAACAAAGATCATAGCATCCGATCCCATCACTTCATGCCAAATAGATGGGGAAACAATGGAAACAGTGACAGACTATTTTTGGGGGCTCCAAAATCACTGCAGATGGTGACTGCAGCCATGAAATTAAAAGACGCTTGCTCCTTAGAAAAAAAACTATGATCAACCTAGACAGTATATTAAAAAGCAGACATATTACTTTGCTGGCAAAGGTCCGTCTAGTCAAAGCTATGGTTTTTCCAGTAATCATGTATGCATATGAGAATTGGGCCATAAAGAAAGCTGAGTGCCAAAGAATTGATGCTTTTGAACTTGGTGTTGGAGAAGACTCTTGAGAGTCCCTTGGACTGCAAGGAGATCAAACCCGTCAATCCAAAAGGAAATCAGTCCTGAATATTCATTGGAAGGACTGATGCTGAAGCTGAAGCCATAATCTTTTGGCCACCTGATGCAGAGAACTGACTCATTGGAAAAGACTCTGATGCTGGGAAATATTGAAGACAGGAGGAGAAGGGGACAACAGAGGATGAGACAGTTGGATGGTATCACTGACTTGATGGACACAAGTTTCAGCAAGCTCCGGCAGTTGGTGATGGACAGGGAAACCTGACATGCTGCAATCCATGGGGTTGCAAAGAGTAGGACACGACTGAATGCCTGAACTGAACTAGGTTTCCCAGGTGGCTCAACAGTGAAGAACTCATCTGCCAATTCAGGAGACGAGGGTTCGATCCCTGAGTTGGGCAGATCCCTGGAGAAGGGAATGGCTACCTATCCAGTATTCTTGCCTGGGAAATCCCATGGACAGAGGAGCCTGATAGTCCATAGGGTAGGAAAGAGTCAGATGTGACTTATGACTAAACAACAACAATGTTCTCTGTCTCCATACTGATATTGATAAATATATGCTCTAAAGTTAAACATAAGCTCACCAAAATGAGCCATAAAGTCTTAAATAGAGTATGGTTTAATAAGTGAAAGTGACAGTCACTCAGTCGTGTCCAACTCTTTGAGACTCCATAGATTATACAGTCCATGGAATTCTCCAGGCCAGAATACTGAAGTGGGTAGCCTTTCCCTTCTCCAGGGAATCATCTCAACCCAGGGATCAAACCCACATCTCCCTCATTGCACGTGGAATCTTTACCAACTGAGCCACAAGGGAAGCCCAAGAATACAGGAGTGGGTAGCCTATCCCTTCTCCAGCTGTGTCTTCTGGACCCAGGAATCAAACCTGCATTGCAGGTGGATTCTTTACCGACTGAGCTATGAGGGAAGCCTGTGGTTTAATAAAAGATTCTCTAAAAATATAATTCATAATTCATATTTTTCCTGAAAAGCTACCTGAAATGAAAGTAAATACTAATCAGCCCACACAGAAAGGAGAGTTGAGCACAGAGAGAAAGAATTAAAATAAAATAAAATCGCAATGAAAACATTTTAAATATAAACTATAATAATGATCAGCAAATATAAATATTTCAGAAGACATTTCTACCTACACTCTAAAGTACTTTTAAACACTCATTTGCAAAAACTTGCTAAATGAAAATGAAAAATAAAAATGTATTCTAAAATGCTAACTGAAAATCTTGAACGTGAGTTGCATGTATGAATGTGTGTGTGACAACAGAAGGAAATGTTTTCTTATCGCAGCTGACATTCTCCTGCAAGAAAAGTTTCCTGTGAGCAGGACCTCAAATTTTGGAAGCAGAACTATGCCAGCAACAGATTTTAGTATGGGGCATGAGAGCCTAGCCATATATTGCTGATCTTATAATGTGCTCCATATGCTTGCTTTTCATTTGTTGTTGTTGTTCATGTGCCCATTCGTGTCTGACTCTTTGTGACCCCATGGACTGCAGCACGCCAGACCTACCTGTCCCTCATCATCTCCTGGAGATTGCCCACATTCATGTTCATTACATCGGTGATGCCATCCAGTCATCTCATCCTCTGACACCCTCTTCTCCTTTTGCCCTTGATCTTTCCCAGCATCAGGGACTTTTCCAATGAGCCATCTGTTTGCATCAGATGACCAAAATACTGGAACTTCAGCTTCAGTAAACAGTCCTTCCAGTGAATATTCAGGGTTAATCTCCCTTAAGATTGACTGGTTTGATGTCCTGGCAGTCCAAGGGACTTCCCATGTAGAAATGGACATATCAGGACACTCCAGCCCATTGTAATTCAGTAGAAATATTTGGGACCCATGCAGCTTACAAGGACCTCAAGCTGCCCCAATCCATACAAAATCAAGAAGGAAGGTTCCTAAGAGCTAATGCTTTATTTATCTATTTTTTCTTTTATTTTTTTGGCTACTTGAGTGCGGCATGTGGGATCTTAGTTCCCCAAGAAGGAATGGAACCTGTGCCCCCTGCCATGGAAGCTCAGAGTCTTAAACATTGAACCACCAGGGAGGTCCCAAGAGTTAATGCTTTAGCAGAGGGCTAAATTCTTTTCTTGCTCTTGAACCCAGAAAGCTCAATATGACCTTGATTCCTTACTAAGTCTGAGACTGCACCCAATTTGTCAACACAAAAGTTTACATCACTTGTAGGTCACCCAAAGTTATGATAAGAAGACAAATGCTTTTACAAGCACCTTGGAGTTTTGCTAAAATGTCTTTCCTTATCATTACATCTAATAAAAGATCTTCAGTAATATAAAGATTTCAAGGAGTCTTTAAGCTAGAATGAAGCTACAATTAGATGACCTCCAAAAGCAAATGCATTCGATTGCTGAAAGAAAAAAAAAAGTCTCTTCTTTTTTTTAATGAATGAAAAATGAATGAAGAACAATAACCACAGAAAAATATGCCATTCTCTTAAAAAAAAATTCTAAACCTTTCCAAAAACTCCAATTTCTAAACTTTAATTTTCTCGTCTTAACAATGTGATGCACTTTCTAAATCTTTCTTAAAAGAACTTCAAATCTAAATATGATGAACCTGAGGCACTTCACTGGTAGTTCATCGACCAGAACTCCACTCTCTCAACGCAGGGGGCTGGAGGTTCAATCCTTGTTCAGGGAACTGGATTCCACATGCCACATCTAGAAGACTCTGCATACTACAACTAAGACCTGGCACAGAGAAGTAAATAACACACACACACACACACACACACACAGAAAATGAACTTGAAGAAAGCCCTTCTACAGAGTCACACACAGTGTGTTCACAGTGACAGGTAAGAGGAAGCCAATGTTACAAATTTTACCTACGTAGGCATTTGCCTGGACCCCAAGCTCATCTGATATTAGCATTACTGACCATAGCCTACTACTTCATGGTACAACAATGACACGGTGAAGCTGATGTCAGGGTCTTGTCAGTTCAGTTTAACTCTAAGAGAAGTTGTTAAAGACCTACTGAACTACAGTGATCAACAGAGGAACTGTCTCTCCAGCTGTCCAGAAGAGTTGTGTATCATGTGTACACAATCTCCCTTACTTCAGATTCAAAAGGAAGTACCAAGTTAAAGCATATTACTCTGGGGGCTTCCCTGGTCCACTGGCTATGACTCCATGCTCTGAATTCAGGAGACCCAGGTTCAATTCCTGTTCAGGGAACTAGATCCCACATGCTCCATCTAAGGCTTTGCATGCTGAAACAAAGACCAAAAAGATCCCTCTTGCTGCAATTAAGACCCGGTGCAGCCAAATAAAAAAAATTAAATAATCAATTTTTAAAAATCATGTAACTGTGATTCAAAAACCTTCAACACATCATACTTTTAACCTCTGGATTGACTCTGACTTTAGGAAAATAAAATATTTGGCAAGAATATTTACTTTGTTATCAAAAAAAATAGACTGCTGTCTTCTGGAACCTGTAATTTCACAAGATCAAAAGTTTACACTTGGGGAGAACATTCCTGGATGAGCAGGACAAGCCAGAACTCCCTCCTAAGGGTGTGTGCCTGCTGGGTTGGTGCCTCCTGTTCTCCTGGGCCCCTGCCTTAAAGGTATGTCCTTGTAGGTTATAAAGAGATCTCCTTCAGCTGGGTCATGTGATAAAAGTAACATTATTTTTTGCAAGGCATTCTAAAAGTGAAAGGGAGATGATTAACTTAAGCAATATTTTCAGCCATTGTCTAAGGGAGAGCTCTGTTTACATCCACTTGAAACGGAAGAAAAATACAAAGCACACATACAAAGTAATGTGATTCAAGTTACGGGTCCTGAAAGCTTTATTCCCTGTCTAGTCAAGATGGGACATAAAGAACTGGATTGTCACTACTAATATACGTTCTTTCAAAGAACAAGAAGAGACTAGGAAAAGTGTGCAGCCTAGGGTCACGCCAGCTCTCATTGTGGGCCAGCTCAGTTTAAGACATGATTTGGAAGTACATCCAGATGTAACCACAATCCTTGGGAGAGGATGGGTACATTAAAAAGTTAAATTCCCCTGAAAAACTGAAAAATAGATCATCAGTGAAATTAGGTTCAGGAACTTTCCTGGTGGCCCAGTGGTTAAGACTCTGTGCTTCCTCTGCAGGGTCCGTGGGTTCACTCCCGAATGCTGCACACCTCAATCTAAAGAAGTTAAGTTCAAAGTTTATATGGAGTACATGTTTGGATGAAAACAAAACCACAGAGGACTTCCCTAGCAGTCCAGTGGTTAAGACTAGATGCTCCCAATGCAGGGGGCCTGGATTCGATCCCTGGTTGGGGTACAAGGATCCCACGTGCCATGGGGTGTGGCCAAAAAAAAAAAAAGAGAGATGTTAAAGAAAGCAAAGCCACAGAAATGCACAATAATGAACTGCTTCTGTTCAAGAAATGAAAATCAGATTGCACAAAAGTGAGCATAAGCTTGATGTCCATGAACAAATAGAGCAACAGGTAGATTTCTGCTTGGCTTTATCATTATCCTTTTTATTAAGAATCATGTAAGTACTCTGTTTCTTATTTTATCTTACTTACAATGTTGTGTTAAGGGATCTATTTTTGAGCAACGTTCTTTGTACAGGACCTTTCCAAGAGCAGCTGAGCTCTCCCGACAGTTACTCTTTATCACCTGAGCTTCGACTCAAGCCCCCAGGGAAGGTCAACATGTTCAGTTTTACTTCCTCAGGTCACAGAAGAGTGGTCCAGACTCATTGTTTTAACCCCCAAGGAAAGTGAGGATTTTAAAAAGGCTATCATCTCAGGAATGTCCTGCAAATTTTATCACCAAAGACAGAACCATCTATGTACTTTGTTGTTGTTGTTTTGTTTCTAAGTCATGTCTGACTCTTTGTGACCCCCTGGACTGTAGCCAGCCAAGCTTCTCCGGGCATGGGATTTCCCAGGCAAGAACAGTGGAGTGGGCTGCCGTTTCATTCTCCAGGGGAACTTCCTGACCCAGGGATGGAAACTGCATCTCTTGCATCTCCTGAATTGGCAGGCAGATTCTTTACTGCTGAGTACTTAAGTCAGGTTTAGTTGAAGTAAAAGGATTCGGAGTTGCTAATTCACTAGATACAGCCCTTGTCAGGAAGACCCCCTAACTCGAATATGCAAAATAATACTTTTGGGCTTACAGTCAAAAGTATTTGGAACCCTTGAAGAGAATATAGGCAAAACATTCTCTGACATAAATCGTACCAATATTTTCTTAAGTCAGTCTCCCAAAACAATAGAGATAAAGCAAAAATAAACAAATAGGACCCATTCAAACTTAGAAGCTTTTGTACAGCAAAGGAAACCATAGCAAAGTGAAAAGACAACCCACAGACAGGGAGAAAATATTTGCAAACTATGTGACCAAAAAGGGCTTAGTTTCCAAAATATACAATCAGCTCATACAACTCAACACCAAAAAAAAAAAAAAAAAAAACCCTAGTCAAAAAAGGGCAGAAGACCTAAACAGACATTTCTCCAAAGGAGACATACAGATGTCTCCTTTGGAGACATACAGGCCAATAGGCACATGAAAAGATGCTCTGCACGGTTAATTATTAGAAAAATGTAAATCAAAACTCCATGGAAATATCACCTCACGTTGGTCAGAATGGCCATCATCAAGAAGTCTACAAACAATAAAGCCTGGAAAGAGTGTGTAGAAAAGGGAACCCTCCTACACTGTTGGTGAGAATGTAAGTTGGTGCAACCATTATGGTGAATAGCATGGAGGGTCCTTAAAAAACTAAGAATTGAGTGACCATATGATCCTGCATTCCCACTCCTGGGCATACCCAGATGAAACTCTAATCCAAAAAGATACATGCTTCCCCATTTTCGCAGCAATACTATTCACAATAGCCCAGACATGGAAGCAACCCAAATGTCTATCGACAGATGAGTGGATAAAGAAGATGTGGTGTATATAGTATATATACCATGAAGCATTGGTCAGCCATAAAAAAGAGTCAAATAACGTCATCTGTAGCAACATGGATGGACCTAAGATTATCCATGCTAAGTGAAATTAAGCCAGGAAGAAAAATACAAATATGAGATCATATCATTCATATGTGGAATCTAAACTATGCCACAAATAAACCTATCTATGAAACAGAATCATAGAGAACAGGCTGGTGGTTGCCGAGGGGAAGGAGGTTGGGCAAAGGTTGGAGGGGAGGTTGAGGTTAGCAGATGAAAGCTAGAAAGCTTTCAGAAGGGACAAACAAGTTCCTACTGTATAGCGCAGAGATCTATATTCAATATCCTGTGATAAATCATAATAGAGAAGAATATATATTAAAAGTAATGAGTGTATATATATTTATAACTGAATCACTTCGCTCTACAGCAGTAATCAACACATTATAAATCAACCATACCTTAATTTTAAAAAATTGGAACCCTTCAAGGTTCAAGGGTAAATCGAAGAGGAGACATCAAAAGTCTGAAGAGCTAGGGCAGGTTATGGAGCTAGTTTGTGGGTTTAAGAAGTGAAAGGTTATTGGACAAAAACCTGTAATTGGCTCTTCTTGATCTTTACCACAAACAGAGCAAGGGGGCATACCCTCAATTATCTGACACAAGGATGTTTTTTGCACAGAAACAACTGCATTATGAAATCTCTTCCACTCGCCTCATTAGCAGTAAAATAAATCACGTCTGGGGGGGTTTAGTTGTGTTTCTATTCTTGGTTTGAAATAATGGTGCCGAGCAGCAGCTCAGGGCTATTAAAGTCTGAGTTGTCGCGAGCTGAGGAAAAGCCGCTCTGCTGGGTGTGAGTCACCAGAACCAGAGAAGGTCTCCCAGCGATTCACACGGCAAGCCAGAGGTGACAGTAAGCTCTGGAGCGTCACAAGTCTGACTGTGGCTGGTGACTAAGCAGTTAAAACATTTAGGCTGTGACTCCACCTGAAGGCAGGTGTGAGGTAGGGGTGGGGGGTAATTACGGCCTGATTGGGAAAGCTGAGCCCTGTCTGACAAACTGTCAGATGGGAGCCAGTAAAGTCATTTAACTTTTTCGTTGTTGCCTTTGCAGTTAAAAAGGGAAAAACATAGTATGGAGGTTCCTCAAAAAACTAAAAATAAAATTGCCGTATGATCCGGCAATCTCGTCCTTGGGCACATATCCAGACAAAACTAGAATTTGAAAAGATGCATCACCCCAACATTCATAACAGCACTGTTCAAAATAGCCAAGACATGAAAGCAAGGATGGAACCATCGACAGATGAATGGATTAAGAAGATGTGGGACATATATACAGTGGGATATCAGCCTTAGAAAAATGAAACCGTGCCATTTGCAGAAATGTGGGTGCACCTGGAGATGATCATACAAAGCAAAGTAAGTCAGAAAGAGAAAGACAAGTATCATATGGTATTGCTTACATGTGGAATCTAAGGTATGACACAAACAAACCTATCTATGACACAGAAATAGACTAACTTAATAAACAAAGTTGAAGAACTAATTAATCATCTCATCAATAAGATTGAGTCGTTGGAGACTAGGATTTCCAAGTCTCTCAAAGACTCAGAAGTTTCCAGTGATAATTCCAACTAGATATAATGAATTTCTGTTTTGGGGGGTTAGTGCTTCAAAGCTTTGGCGCTCAAGGAAGTATGTTGTCTCCCTTGATGCTTAGGAAAAACACTTGCTTATTAATCTCTACTGTGGGTCAGGCTTACTGCATGGGGCTGGGGGTGGCTCAGGGAGAATGATGAAATGATGAGAAGAAGCAGTCTCTGACTGAGTAGCTGAGCACACACACCCTTTTGGAGCTTACTGAATGGCAGGGAGGCTCAGATATGAACAAAGTCATATAATGAGTAAACAGTGTAATTGCCGACTGATCAGTGCTGTGCTTGCTATCAGACGTGATATGAGGGTGACTCCAAGAGGCTTCTTTGAGGAGATGGAGTTTGAGCCAAGATCTGAAGGACAAGCAGATTTAACCAAGTAAGGCTTGGGTGCTGGGTGGGTGGAGACCCTGGGAGTGGGTGGGGGTGGGAGGCAGGACAGCCACTGCAGCCTTGAGGCCACAGAGATGATCAGGGTGTGTCCAGAGACCTCTAGAGTCTGTTGGAGGACACTAACATTGATGCATGGGTGACATATACAGCAACACCTCCACAAGAGCCACTGAGGCCGCTGTGTGGAACGAGGGAACGAGGGGGGCTGACCGGCCCCATAGGGGTTGTCCACTGGCCACTTGGAGGGGGACAGTCACGGAGATGGTGACACCCAGGCAGATCCAAAGGCACTGGGGGTCTAAATGCGGCTCTGGGTTCTTGCCCGTGAGTAGGTGGAGGGCCAGGCTATTGGCTGTGAGTGGGGACAGTGGAGGGTAGGCGCTAGGTTTGGGGTCGGGGGTCATGGATTCCAGGGTCAGACGTGCAAGCCTGACAACCCTCGGGGACATCCAGGTGGAGATGAGTCGGTGGATTTTCTGGGAATCAAGGATGGCAATGTAGGAACCACACATCGCTGCTCCCCCAACTGCAGTCAGCCCCCCACTCCCACCCTAGATCGTCTAGGAAAGGCAGACGGTGACGCCTGAGGACTTCTAAAATGGCTCCTGCAATGCAGCACCCACTCCCTCTCTTTCCTTGATGATCTTGCTACCCTGTTTTGTGGCTAAAACTTGGAAGAGAGAATTTCTGGGGTAGGAGGCAAGCTCCAGATGGTCATGCAAGGGTATGACGCATGAGCGCCCAGGAGGAGTTGAGTCCCAAGTGGAACAGATGGGGATCACTAGGTACTGAGTCCCGGGTCCTGCATCCTTGGTCTTCCAGGGAGGTGTGCTAGGCCAGGCTCCCTGCAAAGACTCGGGTAGGTCTGTGTTCCATTGACGGGCCGTCTTCCCACAGAGACTGGGTCCGTCTCCCTCCTTATGGAGCAAATGTGGGCAGACACACCTGTCAATGGGGAAGAGCAGACGGTTTGGATCCAAGGCGGTCTGCAGGCAGGTGCCAACCCTCGGGTGTCTGGATGCCAGCTGTCTGCACCTGGGACATGGGGAGGGAGGAAAGCCTCAGATCCTGGGGCACTGGGGCTTGGCAGATGGGGTGATCCTAGTCAGCTGGTTGTGTGGGTAACCCAGAACGGCTTCCAGACAATTCTGTTGCCTCCACCATCACGCAAGTCAGACCATTCGCTCTCATTCCAGAACCAGCACACTCTGATGCAGAGGCGCTCAAGCTGGATGAAAGCAGCCAGAAGCCCAACTGTCTCCCCCTTTTCACTGACATTTGTTGGACTTACAAGAATGTGCCGACAGCCTGCTGGATACTGAGCAGGTGAGTCCCACTCACTGGCAGGAGGGTTAGCTGCTATCAGCTATCCTCTAAGACAGAATTGAAGCATCTAAAACAAGGTTCTCCTAATTCAAATCCTTAGAAGGTCTGATGGCACACCAGGTGTTTTGTAAGTTTAAAATGATCACTCCTAACAAGTCAGAAAAATTTGATCAATACAATTTAAGGGATTGTTCCAGACCACCTGCCCAAAGAAATACCTTGCTTGTTAAGTTCTCCCTTCTCTGGCTATGCATCTTTTTTGGATCTAGTCTCTCCGTTTGAACTGTGGTGCTTAAGAAGACTCTTGAGAGTCCCTTGAATGGCAAGGAGATAAAACCAGTCAATCCTAAAGGAAATAAACCCTGAATATTCACAGCAAGGACTGATGCTGAAACTCTAATACTTTGGCCACCTGATGAGAAGAGCCGACTCACTGGAAAAGACCCTGACACTGGGAAAGATTGAAGGCAGGAGGAGAAGGGGGTGAAAGAGGATGAGATGGTTGCATGGTATCACCAACTCAATAGATATGGGTTTGAGCAAGCTCTGGGAGTTGATGATGGACAGGGAAGCCTAGCATGTTATAGTCCATGGGGTCACAAAGAGTTGGACATGACTGAACAAATGAACTGAACTGTCTGATTCTCTCCATTTAAGGGCTTACCGTGGTGGCTCAGACCGTAAAGAATCTGCCTGCAATGCAGGAGACCCAGCTTTGATCCCTGGGTGGGGAAGATCCCCTGGAGAAGAGAATGGCAACCCACTTCAGTATTCTTGCCTAGAGAACTCCATGGACAGAGGAGCCTGGCAGGCTACAGTCCATGGGGTCACGACTAAGTGACTAACACACGTCTCCATTTAAATTTTACAAAAATTGCTACTACCACTTGCTCTGTTTTTCAAAAAATTGATGGATGCACTGTGAGACATGCAGGATCTTAGTTCTCTGACCAGGGATTGAACCCATGCCCTCTGCATCTGCTCTGTTCCTTAAAAAAAAACAACAAAAAACCCTGTGAAAGCTTCTAATATTTTAATATCTTGTTTATTTTCAATGTTTGGATCATTTAAAATAATCCAAACATTTCACAGGGTCTGAACTACACAGGAATTACAATCGTTCTCAAAATATACCAAGTGTGTCCATCACTCGGGACGAGTGGTCTGAGCAGACTGTGGGCCATGGAAATGCACAGCTCCTGGCAAATCTTGTCTTTGAACAAATTGATGGGATTTGAAGGACATGTGACTTCTCAGCCTTGACACCTTTCAAAAACCAACAGGAAAGTGACTCACACAGCCCTGAGTTGGGAGCCAGGAGCTCTGGGCGCCATGGCAAT
Organism: Muntiacus reevesi; assembly: GCF_963930625.1. Lineage (NCBI taxonomy): Eukaryota > Metazoa > Chordata > Mammalia > Artiodactyla > Cervidae > Muntiacus > Muntiacus reevesi. The sequence goes on from NC_089256.1 coordinate 21,832,302, forward strand.
CAGGCCCACACATCTGCCTCCAGAGCCTGGACTCCTCCAAGACGGGTCACCCTTGGTCATATAGTCACAGTGGAGCAGCACCCAGCATGGGAACACATCCCCCTGGGGGCCCCCTCCTGTCCTTGCCTCACAATCCACGTCAGGAAGTGGGCCCTGGGGGCCAGCTCTGCGAGGCTCACAGCGCTGGATGGCATGGAACGACACAACTTCACGGGCCTAGATCAAGCATCTTCTGTTTACTCATTTAGTGTTAACTCAGAGGGATTCACAGAGCTCAGAGGCCACAGTGATTTCATCCCATTTCCTCCTACAGTTGTGCACCTGGGATCAATTAAAACACTCAATCCTTTCTACCAGGAGACAGGGATAAATGTGCACAACAGTCTAGAGCTGATGACTCTTAGGGCTGGGTAGGTTTTTTTTTTTTTTTGCTCTCCAGTTTTTCATATGCAAACTCATAGCAACTGTTTCACCACAGCACAAATCTATTTTGCCTCAGACAGTGATCCTATTAGAACAAATATTTCTACAGAAAACTCAGGAGTAAATCTGATTTTTATTTCGAGTTTTCGCTTATTATAACAAGACGTATTATTACACATCTGTGTATTTAAATAAACAGTGGTAAGTACACTGGGGCCACACAACCTAAATTAGGTTCTTTAAAAACATATGATGCATTCTTATCCTAGGCACAAAAACAACTTTTCTTAAAAAAATAAAATTGTGATTTAAAAGGCCTTTATTTCATAGGGAAGAGGAATAAAAGATAAATGCTAGCAGGTGTTCCATCACATCTGGGTTTTTTCCCTTGGTCATTTGTCCTTTATCTTCTGCAAATGCAAAAAGAAATGGTCAGCGATGTTTAAAAAAATACCTTAGGGGCCTTGGCGCACTTGATGACTCCACAGACACCTGGACCACTTACATGTGGAGAACAGAGACAATGCTTAGAAAATATATCACCCCTAGCCCAACTTCATTTGATGAAACTATCATGTATAAAGCATTAATTATATACATAAATAACATAAAAATAATTATCATAAATTAAAAGTCAAATAATCGCCCATGACAAATTCAACGGAGAGGTGCAAGCTGGGAGTTAGGGATGCGCTGGGTGTGGAGGGTGAATTCTGCAGTCCCCTTTCACATGCTGCATGGGTGATGAACTTGGTTCACGAAGGCCTATATTGCACACATCAAAACCTAGCCCTCTCTCTCCTCAACATCTTGTGACTTAGAACTACGTGAAGTGCTGAGAACGCTGCCTTTTTCGTGACAGATCACCCACAGCCTCACTGGCAGCATCAGGTGAGTCTGTCTCATTTATTTACTCTCTACTGAAGAAGGTCTCCCATCTAACACAGGATCACAAAGAGTGATCGAGACAAAGCAAAGGAAGTGTTATCTTTTCATTCTGGACAGGGCAAAGGCATCACTCAAGCTTCTTTTTTTTTTTTTTTAATTTTTTTTTTTCCACTCAAGCTTCTTCACCTGCCTCTTTGTCTCCCTGGCTGGGCAGCCAGAGGACTGGCTGCTGGCCGCCACCTCGGTGGCCCTGAGCCTCACCCACCACCCCTGAGATGGGTGCACACGTGTGACACAGCTGATGTCACTCAGCACATTCATTCATTCATTCATTCATTTGGGGCGCTGATACTTCTACTGCTCAGCTAATGACTTTTTCTGCTTTCATACTACTTGGCAGGACACAGCACTACCTCCGTATTTCAGAAAAAACCTACCCCTTTCCCCGTAAGAAGCAAAGTCCATTCAACATTTTTATAGAAAACTGGTCTTGAAACACATCAACCTTTGGAATTAAGAGTTTAAACAGAAAAAAAGACATGAATTTCTTCCCTGTTCTCCAGTTCAGGGGACTCTAGCCGAGTCTCAGCCACAATAAATACGTTTGGATGGCAGGTCCTGAGACGGCTCCAGGGGGCCTCCAGGAGGGCCAGCGGGAGGCCCTCTTGGTGCACGCTGACAGCGAGCCCTGCACTGGGGCAGCCGCGTAAGCTGGACAGAGGCCTACAGTGCGAACGACATTGCGTGTCAAAGGAAAACAGGGCAGAACGTGGTCTCCGCAGTTTCAAACACGCGAGATACGCTCAAGTTTAAAAAAAGAACCACACTGAAAATCCATTCACGAACCCTATCACTGAGACGCCTTGCTGAGCGACCTCACCTGACCGCTTGTCTGCGACCGACAGGAAGGCCAGAGGAGGGGCGACGCCCACAGGGCAGCTGCCCACCTGGTTTCCGCCAAAGACTTTGATTCAACTGGAATTTCAAAGAAGATAAATGTGACTTGAACATCTATCTGTTCAAAGTCCAGGAGCTGGGAGAAAGCTCTGCTCCTGCCCAGCACATTGCTACATTTCAACACAGCAGCTGAGCCCTAAGAAGAAAAAGGAAACAAACCACTTCCCTTTGCCAAACCTCCAGTCCCTCGGCTCTGGGAGGGAAGCCTAGGCGCCTGTCTCACCTGGCAGAATGCAGGGGGCTGCTCCCGGGGACAACTGGCCTGCCAAGGGTCACTTCTGAGTTCAGCTGACAGACTGCCATGGTTCTGGGGGCATTTGGAGATAATTCTGCAAAAGCTAAGTCAACCTTACTTACATTGCAACATGTGTTTGTTTTTCTCTGTTTGGTATCCAGCCAACAAATCTTAAATGGAAACAAACCCCCATCTGTGGTTCTCTCCCTGGTCTCTGCAAGCTGCCTCAGTAGCTGTACATCTGCGGCTGCTGCTCAGCCGGCACCGGGGGCTGGGCGGCCTGTGGGGCGGGGGCCGGCGGCGGCGGGGGCGGCCCGTCCGTCTGGGGCACCGCCCGCCAGGTGAGCGGGTGCTGCTCACCCAGCTGGCTCCCCAGGGGCGTGATGGAGTTGACCAGGGTGGTCAGGTTGATGAAGTGGGCCACGGATTGCGGGTTCGAGGCTTCCGGCTGCGGGTGGATCTGGAGGTCGTTCTGGCGGTTGTGCAGCATGGCGGAGCCGCTGACGGTGTCAAAGGTCACGGTCAGGATGGAGTTGTCCAGCTGGAGCTGGCGTTCCGGAGTGGTCAGGTGCCCGACGGCCACCGGCTGGAGGTTGGTAAACTGGGTCCCGGCCGTGGTGGTGATGGGGGTCACGGTGATGTTGGTCAGGCCGACGGAGCTGGACGGGGTGGTCACATTGGGGTCGCCCAGAGTCACCACCACCTGGAAGAGTCACGCACGACACGAGACCATTAGTTTCTGATGAATTGAGAACAAGAGCAGCTTCCTGTGCTGTGCTTTGTAGAGGATCCCCGTAACACGGGGATCACCTCACGCTTGGCCCAAAGGAAGGAGGTCAAACACCTGCTGGTGAAAGATTAAACCACGCTAGTTTTTCCTGGAAAAAGAATTCCAGGGAAAAAGAGAAACAAGATACAGATGTAATCACTGAGACCATTAGTTGGAACTGAGCAATAAATGATTTCAGTGTCGAGAAAAAAACAGTGAACAGTAATCATGAGAGGAACTAAAGTGAAGAGGAACTCAAGAGCCTCTTGATGAGGGTGAAAGAGGACAGTGAAAAAGCTGGCTTAAAACTCAGCATTCAAAATACTAAGATCATGGCATCTGGTCCCATCCCTTCATGGCAAATAGATGGGGAAAAAGTGGAAGCAGTGACAGATTTTATTTTCTTGGGCTCCAAAATCACTACAGATGGTGACTGCAGCCATGAAATTAAAAGTGTTTGCTCCTTGGAAGTAAAGCCATGACAAACCTAGACAGCATGTTAAAAAGCAGAGACATCACTCTGCCGACAAAGGTCCATCTAGTCAAAGCTATGGTTTTTCCAGTAGTCATGTATGGATGTGAGAGTTGGATGATAAAGAAGGCTAAGTCCTGAAGAATTGATGCTTTTGAATTGCGGTGTTGGAGAAGACTCTTGAGAGTCCGTTGGACTGCAAGATTAAACCAGTCAATCCTAAAGGAAATCAACCCTAACTAGTCACTGAAGGACTGATATTAAAGCCAAAGCTTCAATATTTTGGCCATCTGATGCGAAGAGCTGACTCATTGGAAAAGACCCTGATGCTGGGAAAGATTGAGGGCAGGTGGAGAAGGGGAAGACAGAGAATGAGATGATTGGATAGCATCACCAACTCAATGGACATGAATTTGAGCAAACTCTGGGAGATAGTGAAGAACAGGGAAGCTTGTTGTGCTGCCATCCATGAGGTCGCAAAGAGTCAGACATGACTCAGCAACTTAATAACAATAATCACGAGAACAACAGAGAGAATATTCTTCGTTGTCTCTTAACACACTGCAAAACTCAGAAGGACAACAAACCCGTGTGCGGTGCCAAGAGTTAATAAACAAAAAAGACAGCACCACTCTCCCCACGTCTTCGTCCCTCTTGGGACAAAAGGCCAGAGAAACACAGGAACACTTGCAACCAGGATGACCAGGGCCACTCAAGAGAGGTGTGGTGTCCAACACATGCAGACAGAGAGCTGGGGGCCTCGAAACCCAAGCAGGGACGGTTCTGCAAAGGGGAAGTTCTGGCTAAAAGCAGCGGCTGGACACACGCCCCCCCCACCCCCCCGAGAACCTCCCCAAGCTGGTCCCAGCCAGTTCCCAACCACGGGGTACAACCGCTTTTCACCACAATGGCGGTGACCTCTGGATCTGCACTGGGAAACGCTCACGGGGAAACAGGGCACAGGCTGACAGCGGTCAGGGTCCAAGTCCCCATGGGGAGAAGGGTCACAAGCCGGCCTCCCACACCCGGGCCCGACTCTGCACAAGCGTCACCTGCTGGATGCTCTGCACGGCCGAGTCCGTCTCATCCCCGACAGCCCCCGAGAACGTGCCCTCCTTCTCTGAGAACTCGCTGAAGGCGGCGTCCTCTGGCGCTGTGGCCCCCGCCTCCTCCTCCGGCTTCTGCTTCCTCTTGGGAGCTCTCCTGGTGGCTTTCACGTGCTTCCCTTCGGCCAGCTCCTCCTGCTCCAGACTCAGCTCAGGCTGTGCGAGCAGAAGGTGAGACAATGACAGGTCAGCGCGTCGTGCCCCTGAGGCAGCCTGGCACCACCCCCAGACACCGGGTGACCAGGCCCATCTGCCTACGTGCACGTCTAAGGATGGCAGCAAGTTCCCGCCAGCCTCTGCTGCTTTTCTTTAAAGTGAGGGAAGTTGGATACAAGTCATACTTTGTACTGAAATAGAAATATCTCTAAATACAGACGTTGTGAGCCCCTGTTTCAGCCCTGTTAAGCTCTGCCTGAGGCTGCAAAGGCTTTCACGTCAGGCTCTCTGCCCCAGGCTGACACAGGTTCACTGTGGACATAATCGTGGGTCAAGGATGAGTCTGACTGCAAGAACCTTGTGGTCATGGTTCTTAGGGACAGCAAATAAGGGCCCAGAAGTAATGGTGACCCCACATGGGTGCCCGGCATATTTCTTTCCCTCCTGCTGACCCACAGCCGGCCCAGCCCTGGATCACAGAGGCCGCTGGGCAGTGGTGGCCCGCAAGGCTTTCCGCCCTGGTCACCCGCCACCCCTCCTGTCCTTGGTGCCATACCCATGAAGTGTGGTCCCACCCAGTGGCAGACAGAGCCCAAAGAGGTCTGCCAGGACATGGCCACGAGGGGCTGCCCATATCAGGGGTAGACATGGTCCTGGGCCTCTGGGGCCTGGCTGTCCAGTGCAACCCAGCCACTGAGCACTGTGCTCAAAGCTCTGCTGCAAAACAAGAGAGGGGTGAAGGCGATTTAAAGTAACTGAGCATGAAATGTTCCCTTCAAAATAAGAGAAAACCTTTGTATAAAGGTACTGACTACAAATTCCTTTTGAAAGTACGCTCATCTAATACATTTAGAGTTATTTTGCTTGTAACAGTCTAATCACACTAAGCTCTTCTGGATGACACTTGTGATGGTTAACTAAAGCGTCATCTTTGCGAGGCTGGGGTGCCCAGTTGTGTGGTCAAAACACCAGTCCAGATGCTGTCCTGAAGGTGTTTTCCAGATGTGATGAACACTGAAGCCAGTAGCTGTTGAGTAAAACAGCACCTTCTGAAATGCGGGTGGGCCTGGACCAATCAGGTGAAGGCCTTGAGAGCTGACAAAGTTCCCAGAGGACGAAGGAATTCTGCCTCCAGCATCAGCTCCTCCTGGGTGTCCAGCCTCTGGCCCTCCTGGCAGATTCTGGACCTGCCAGACCCACAACTGGGTGAGCCAACTCCTTAAAATAAATCTAATTCTCTCTGCACATGCATGCATGTGCGCGCACACACACTTTACTCTTTTCTCTGGGGAACTCTAACAATCTATCCTCTAAAAAGACACACATCTGTTTTCAGAAAACTGAAATTCTAGCAATGTTCACAGAAACTAGAAAGCTCCTGGGGTGACGACCAATGAACAAAACAGGGAAATGAGTGTGACACGTGGGGGTTTCCCCCAGGGCTGCTCCTGATATCCGCTGGGCTCCTCCGGTGAGACTCCTCACCCTGCGTGCTCTGCGCTCACCTGGACGATGCCGATAGAGGAGGCGTCGATGGTGGTGGTCTCCGGGAGGTGGTCCAGGTCATCAATCCTCACAGCCAGGACCTAGGAGTGGGCGTGGGGCCGTGAGCCCAGGACACGGTGCCTGAAGGCCAGCCCAGGGCAGGTGGGGCCAGACACACAGCCGCTGGGTCATCTCCCTCAAGACCCTGTGTGCCCACCGGCTCTGCTTGGCACTCAGAAGCCTGGGATCCAGAATCCTGCCTGGCTCTCTTTCCCTCCTCCCAGGTCCCCTTCTCCTTAAGTGTCCGCCGCGTTCCCACACATGGGGGTGTCACCTCGCCTATCCGTGTGTCATCGTACTGTTCACTGCCCCTAGGTGGAGACCCTGCTTCCCTTCCTGTCCACGCTGTCCGCTAAGTGCGTCCTCCCTCAATCTCAGTATCTCACTAAGAGCAGAGCAGGATAAGACAGTACAGCAAACCCGTCCTACAATGAGTTACCAAGAGTGAGACGTGTACGCATAACACACCTTACTTTCCTACCTGCGCCCCCCACCCGCAGCCCCCGTGAGCCACACCAGCCTGTCCTCAGGAGGCTGACCCTCACACCGGGACATACGCTCGAGGTTGACCCGGCTCCTCCCTCATCCTGAACCTGGTCCACACACCACTGATGCTGGCTACACAGGTGACTGTGGTCACCTAAGTGGACAAGTCACAGGTGGTGCAGAGAGCATGCAGGACACCTGGGGAGGGAGGCTGTGACGGGGAGTTGCTAAGGGACGGAGGTGGCTGTGGATAAATGAAACGCAACCAGGGAAAGCACAGAAGTCTGTCCAAACGGCTCTGCAGTCAAATGGCTTTGCAAGCATCTTTCCATTTTTCTTCCAAAATTAATAAAGAACAAAACTATAGGCTATATATCATGGGCGTGGCTTATTTAAGAAAGACGACAGACCACTGCATTTCTGGGCTTAGGATCCAAGACCAGGACAGCACATCCTCTGAGAGGATGGTCAGCGAGGCGGTCATGTGTGCTTCAATAGGAACGCTGATGTGGCGGCGAGAACCCAAGTGTGACTGAGGCTGCAAAGCTGAGTCAGAGCAGCAGGAGGCTACTGACGGTTCTCTCCCACCACACCACCTCCACTGTCACCATGACCACCTCCGTCCCCATCACCACCCCATCACTGCCACCACCACCTTCATCATCACCACCAACATCATCAGCGTCCTAGTCACACCACCCGGAAGCCACAGAGAACCACCACAGAAGCACTTATTGACTTTACTCTCGTTAGGAGATTAGACCACACGTGAAAAGTACTTTTAGTGCTTGAATTTTCCTCAAGGTGACATTCATTCTAAGCAGAGGGAAAGACCATAAGTGGAAGTCACAAAATAGCATCAATTCTCAAAGATCATGAATATGTGAGCAGTTTATGCTTAACACCCTAACACACACCCTAAGGTGTTCACTTAGGTTGGCCAGCCTTCACCAGACCCCCACGCCTGAGTCTGTGCCCCGCAGACCTGCACAGCCTGGCCGAGGGCGGTGCCCCCACCGCAGCAGAGCCTCCCCTGCCTCACTCCTGCAGTCTGGGGACGTTTCCTCCATTCCCTCTGCTCGCCTCTGTGTGACATGTCTGCATCCTTCTTCTCCTTCCATCTCCCACCCAAGATCGTCAGGTCCAAAGGACGGGGCACAGCCGGTCCAGCCGGTAACCAGCGCTCATCCCTGCAGGCACTAAACTATTTGTCTGAACACAGAGAAGGAAACCACAGAGAAACATCAAAGGATCCAAGGAAAGCAGTCCAGGGGAGAGAGGCTGAAAGTGCCCGAGACAGAAGGGACTGAGCACAGAGCCCGGACAGAGGAGCCCGAGCCTGCTGGGGGCCCCTCCAGAGCACTCTGCAGCCCAGCGAGGTGGGCTTGAGAGGAAGAGGGGCCAAGAGGTGACTGTGCAGATGGACCGATGAGGCAAGTGATTGTTAACCAGAGGAAAACGTCTGCTGAGCCGCTCCATGTCCGCAAGGCCCCTGCACCCAGCAGCACGCATCACACAGGCCATGGGCAAACTCCCCCCGTGCACAGAGCTACAGACACCCACGTGCCGAGAAGTCGCTCGCTCCCACCCACCACGAGCCCCCAGGGGAGCCTGCAGCGCCTGCCCTGGGCCCCAAGACCCAGGTGGCCCTACTGACACTGGGCAGCCGGATGGATGCTGACACGTCTGGCTCCTGCTTCCAACTTTGTTTCTCTAGGTGGAGACGCCAGCAGGCCACTAGGTGAAAGAGGCTGGAGTGAGGGGAGCAAAGCTGGTGGAACCCCAGGCTCCTCGTGCTAAGCAGAAAGAGCCTAGGGTCCACGGGCCAGGGACCTGCGCAGGCTGTGGAGGACATAGCGAGATGATGGGAGAAAAAGATGCACTTCTCAGCCAAATGAAGCAGAAGGTGCTTTTATAATTGCAAAAGTAACCTATGTTCATCAGAGGCAATTATTTGAAATAGAGAAAAACATGAAGATAAGAGATAACCAAAACTTCACTGCCAGACCACAGTGCAATGCTTTCACCCTTTGTTTCACCACCTTGTTTGTTACCCAGGTGAGTATCCTGTAAATACACAATGTGAATGACACGCTGTGGGGACACCTGTATTCTCTGCAAGGTGTCACTGCTTTCTTACGATGAGCATTCACAATCTTACTCAGAACTGTCTGCAAACGTTACAGTCACGCACATCACTGAACTACCACTAACATAGTGGCATTCCTCTTACTGGACACTCAAGGGTCCAAAGAGTCATTTATTAAAACACTGGGGAGATGGTCACACTACCCTCAGGAGGACATGCAACAGTGCATGTCCTGGAATTGGGTGCAATTCCAGTCATTTTGAATCCCAGAACCTCCCCTAATTCAATGGAGGAAGGATGGCACCTTCTTCTGTTAAAAGGCTTTCTCTTGTGTCTCAACCACACATGTTTTCCTTTTGTGAATCTCCTCTCCTCAGACACAGTGGGTTCTCTGTTATTCTCGTGGAAGGCGTGCTATCTTTACTATTAACAGCCAGTATCTGTTAGTGATACTGACACATTTTTCAGTTTTTCCTTTGTGTGTTCTCTTGACCCCCAGAAACTCTAAATGTTATGTTGCTTAGTCAAATTGTTTGTTCAAAATTTTCACTACTTTTGTGCTTATAAAGTGTCTAGTTTTGTTTCCAGTTTACTGCTTTTTCAAACACAATTCAATTCACACACATTCAATGCCCTGGACCTGCCTTTAGAACCAGGTTCTGGGTGTCAGGGTCTACCTACTTTCCTCGATACACTTTCTCCGTCTCAGTCCTGAGGGCCACTTTCTGAGCAGCCCCCAACACCATGCGGAGCCCCTGGTCCTGCACATTTTTTAGCTACTCTATAGGGAGGAATGGGGGAGAGGAGGGTGGCACCCCTGTCCTGCTGTAATTCCAGGGAGAGTGCAATTGATTACTTTAGCAAAAAACCCATTTGGGGAGCTTCTATTCATTCATTCATTCGGTGCCTCCTACCCGCAGGCAGAGGGCAGCGTCGGACCCAGGCCCTGCCTCCGGAATCCCAGGGGTGGGGACCCTGAGCGGTGGGGTCTCGGAGCGGGGAAGCCGGCTGGCCGGCATGGGGGAGGGGCGCGGGAGAGGGCGGGGCGGGGCGGGCCCGCCCCGCGCATGCTCACCTCGGGGTGCTTGCGCCGCATGTGCCTGCTCATGGAGGCCCTAGTGGACACCTTGGTCCCGCACAACTGGCAGCTCTGCGCCTCCACCTTGTCGTGGGTGAGCTGCACGTGCTTCTGCAGCATGTATTCGGTGACGTACTTCTTGTCGCACACGGAGCACGTCCACTGCTTGCCCACTGCCGCGCGCACGGGGAGGGAGAGACGGGCCGGGGTGGTGAGGGGGCAGCCTCTAGGTCGCGGACCCAGTCACCCACCCACCCCGAGGCCAGGCCTCGGAAAGACCCTCCTCCCACCCAGGAATGCTTCAATCAGCTTCTGACAACACGAGCATGAATATTTGAAGGTTTTGTAGCTGAATTTTAGGGGCCAAAGGGCCACCATTAAGGCACAATAGTGCCAGATATTCTGAAAAAGTCCACATAGAGCGTCACAGCCAAGCTCTCCACACCCCGCACACCCAGACGGCCCCAGCAGAGACCCCAGCGGCTGGACGGCCGGTCCCCAGGCGCCCCCCACATACCCGTGTGGATGAGCTTGTGCGTCTCCATCGTGTTTCTCTCACTGAATGTTTTTCCGCACAGTTCACACATGAAATCTTTAATCCCTGCAGGAAAAGGCACATTTAATTTCACGATTCATAACCGTTTTAACTGTACACAGCACCGGTCTTGTCCATGACACGTTTCTGTATTTGTAAAGACTGTGGGGGCTGGTAAGTTACCCGGAGACGACAGACAGTATGCCTTCATTCCCCTACTCAACTGGCAAACTGTGGCTTGAAAACCATCCTACTCAGGTGTCTGAGTGTTCAGATCAGTGAGTCGGTCTGGGGTGGTCACCCTGGCTGCCTGCAACCTGGTAATACGGAAGCACTGAGCCATCAGACTGTCGCACTCCCCGAGCTGACAAGAAGGTAGGCCCTCTGCCTCTTAAATAAACATTTACCCTAAATGTCAAGCAAGGCAAGTGACTTTCAAGGTCTGCTTATCTGCGTCCTGTATTTGCTAGGTCCCTGGTACTCGGAACCTTATGTTCACGTGGCTCCTGGAAGTGAGAGGGACAGAGGCCACTGCACCCCAGTAGGTGGAGAGTTGGGAGACCAAGGAGGCGCAGGACCCAGTCCCAGGAGGTGAGTGCTTCCCAGAAAAGGGGAAGCAAGAAACAGAAGAACTTCCCCAGGAAAAGGAGAACGGCATGCTTTTGTGAAAGCCCAGTGCCCTGGGGGCTGGCACTCCCAGGGGACCCAAAGCGGACCTGAGGGGTGCCCTGGCCGGCCCTGGGGGCAGCGAGAGAGGTGGGCACACAGGTAAGCTGGGCCAGGCAGTGGCAAGACTCAAATCCATTTTAGAGAGGATATGAACCACCCAGATGCTCCTGCTAGAAACTTCACACACAGCTCCACTGCTCAGGGAGGACCGTTTTTCATTCTGCTGTAGATCTGATTCCATCTTATACACATGTTTACCCATAGACAACCGTTTATAAGAAATGAGCTCACAAAAAAAAAAAAACGAGCTCACAAACGTCAATGCAAGTTAACATGCATATCTCATCGCTTGAAGGATGCACTGTCCTTTAAGGTGGACACACCGCAATTCAGCCTCTGCCCTGATAGACGCTTAACGTGGTCCAGTTTCCTGTCCAGATGACATGATGATCACGGTACACACAGGACAGGTCTTTGTCTAATGGTTTCTCCTGGCTGAGTGGGAGGGAAGGGCACTGAAGGCATTGAGGGCGGTAACCAGGACCCGGTGTGTTTGGGGGCTTGTTGCAGGGATGGGGGAGCTTCTGGGAAACCGGCTAGTTACCCAGCTTCCTAAAGCTCGACCAGAGAGCCTAGGGCCTGCTGGGAGCTAAAGACCCTGCGGAGCAGCGGGGGGCTCTGCTCCAGCGGTTTCTCACCAGCGGGCTGGTCCCTCTACGCCAGAGCACCGCGGACTCACCCGTGTGCCGCTTGTAGTGCTTGAGCATGTTGACCTTCTGCGCGAACTTGCGGTGGCACTCCCTGCATTCGTACTCCTTGATGCCCTTGTGCAGCTTCATGTGGTGGCGCAGCGCGTGCTTGGTCTTCATGCCTGCCGGGCAGAGTGGGTTAGCCACACCCCACACCCCGCCCCCACACCCTGCTCAACCCCGCCCCCAGGGCCTATGCCCCGCCCCCAGGGCCCATGCCCCGCCCCCACACCCTGCTCAACCCTGCCCCCAGGGCCCATGCCCCGCCCCACACACCACCCTCCCCATACCCTTGCCCAGCCTGAGGAAATGTACGCAGTACAAGATGGGAGAACCGACCCCAGTACCTGCCCCAGGCACCCCTCCCCATCCGGCCAGGCCCAGTGAGCAGCACTCAGGGTTCAGGTGTGGCTGTCCCTGCCCACCTGGGGGCAGGGCCCACCACACCTGTCCCCTCCAGCCCTCCCCAGCTCCTCTCTGCAGCTCCAGCCCGGTGGGGATGGGGCTGGGGCTCGACCCACTATGGTCAGGGATAAGACACGGGTAGAAACTTCTAGAAACGTCTGTGTGCAACATTACATGCTGCTTTCGATGCACGAAACTGAGGTCTGAGGCGGGAAAAACTATTTTGCATAACCATTCCAGTTATTTAAAAATAAATTTTTCTTGGTTAGGTGCTTGTGTTCCTTTTTCAATAGAACGATCTACACTGCTGCACACAGTTACTCTGGAGAACAGACAAGAAACTGTCGCCTCTGGGGAGGGTGACTGGGGCCACCGGGGTGAGGAACTTCTCACTTTCTGCCCTTCTCTGGTTAACTCTTTTAGTCTTCTACATGTAATTTTATTTTACGAGGCTAAAATAGGGGTTGATCCAGTGAGTGGAATTGTGGGACATTTGTGTTTGCTTTATACTTTCCTGTTTAATTTTTAAAATCAAGCAAAAACAAAAACTTCATGAAATATTAAATTTTTAAAAGATGCTAATGGCATCAAGACAAACTTTTAAATCAAGACAAACTTGATTTGTCCTGTATCTGAAGGAGGGTGGCCCCGCCACTCTTCCAGCACACACAGTACTGGCAGCCGCTTGAAACCACCAAAGATCCATAGCTCCAAGCCTTCCTCAGTTTTGGTTTAAAACAGAAACGGGTTAAAATTTTACCGTGGACTGGGATTACCTCTTTCTGATTATACTTAGTGATATGAACTATTTTACTAGCAGGTTCATTTAACTAATTTCACCTGATTAAAATAAAGGTCACCATCATCACCGGCCACAGAAAGTCAGTCTGAATACACAGCTGGTCCTTGTAAGCAGCTGAGGGTTCTGCACCTCCACTGAGGCCACATGGTGATTCTGAGGGTATTCTATACATCACACAGTCATGCTGCACTATCTCCCTGCTCTTAAAACAGCTTAATCTATACCTTGGTTTTATGCCCCGCCTTTGGACTGATTTGTCTTCTTGACCCGCAGTTAAATTCTCTGGGTCTTATCTTTCTTGAGTAGATGACTCAGGTCTGGGTGACCCCCAAACTCCCACTTGGCCTGCTGCCCCTTCTGGATGATGGCCAGGCCCCCACCTGCCCTCACCTTTCCCACACTCTGCGCACAGGTATTCCCGGATGTTGTCATGGACACGCATGTGCTCCTTCAACATGTCCTTCCTGGCAAAGGACTTCCCACACTGCTCACAGGCATGGCTTTTCACACCTACAAGCAAACAGGGCAGGCTGTCACCGCAGGGAATCCTGACCCAAGGTCACTGCGTGAGAGCAGCACCAGAAAGGAGCACATCCCACACCCCCCAACCCCACCCACCCCTTGCAGCTGGAGCCCTGGCCCCTGAGCCCTCCTTCCTCAGCCTCTGTGAGGACCCAGAGGGGGACTGGGCAAGGAGGGGCTGAGCTGGGAGGAGCAGCAAGTATGGATGGAGAAGGACCAGTCGGGAGATGAGGATGACCCCTCGGGACAGGAAGCACGAAGAGGGGCCTGGCCCGCTTGGCACCGCATCCTCCCAGGCCCGGCTACCTGTGTGGATCAGTTTGTGCCTCTCCAGGTTCCCGATGCTGTTGAAGATCCGCCCGCAGATTTCACAGGGGTGGATGTACCTGAAAGCAGACACAGGCTCAGGACGGCACACAGCCTTGGTGAACTGGCACACAGAGTATACTTGCATAAGCGCCTTTATTAGCAGGTGGGGTAAAAAAAAAAAAAAAAAGGTGCTATGGGGGTGACAAGGGGCTTGACACTTTAGCCTCCATCTGAGCTGAGTTGTCCCCCTCGAGGTTCACATGCTGGCATCCTGACTCTCTGCACCTCAGAACGTGGCTGAGCCTGTAGATGAGGGTCTCTGCAGAGGTCCTCAAATTAAAGATGAGGTCACTGGACGGGCCCTAACCCAGTAACTGGGGTTCTTTCAAACAGGGACACAGAGACACACACAGAGGGAAAGCCACAAGGACACACACTGATGCCAAGGAAAGAAGTGGGACTGACGCTCTCCCATGGCTACAGGGGGACCCAGAGCTCCAGCCTCAGCATCGACATAACACATCGCTGTTGTACAGGCCGCCAGGTCGAGGCCCCATTGGAGGACTCGGCACTAAACAAGGCTGTAGCCTGATTCACTTGGACACGCAGTATTGATTACTGGCTGCAGCCAGATGGGGGAGCTGATGTTCACAAAACCTAATTACTCTGGGGAAAAGGGTCTCTGGTCCTATGTAGGCAGGTCTGCAATGCCGCCCACTGCTGTGGGTCCCAGAGACTGTGTGACCTGACGACGAAGCAAGGAGCAAGGCCAGCGCATCCCCCAGGCCGGCCCAGGGCTCTCCGAGGAGACAGTTTGCTCTGCGCTCACCACCCCTCTGTGGGAAGCCAGCCCTCCCTCTGCACCACCCTAGAGTCCCGGGAGCCTCACTTCTGCACGTTGGGGTCGGGCAGGTTCTCGCGGTGGATGACCATGTGGGCGTGGTAGGTGGCCTTCAGGGCGAAGCGCCGGTGGCAGATGCTGCAGCCGTAGCCCTTCTCCTTGTGCACCTCCATGATGTGCTTCAGGTACTCCTTCCCGCGGCCGAAGGTGAGCTGCGGACGCACACGCTGTTTACCTGCGCACGCAGCCCATCCCCGCGGCTAACGAGGCGCCGCCTCCACGCAGGTGCCCCGGGCACAGGGGGAGAACCAGCCTCCATGAAGTAGAGCGGAACTCCAAGGGGCAGGGCCAGTGCCCGGCAAAACCGCGAAGCAGGGGGGGCCGTAAGAGGCGGACCCCAGGTCCTCCTGTAACTTTCACAGTAGGTCCCGTCCCCCACCCCCCAAAGCAGCTTCTAGAACTCCTCTCCTCTACACTCAACCGACCCCATCTCTCCCCCACGCCCAAAGGTCCTGACAAGTGCAGGGCCAGGTGCGGGTGCCCTAGAAGAACACAGGGACCTACTTCGTGAAACCACAGGGCCTACCAATTGCTGAATATGGAAACCTCCCCCCGCCCCCCTCCAGCCTCTAAGCAAGGCCCTCTGCTGTGCAGGAAGGCACAGCCAAGGAGAGAAGCCCCGGCGCACAGGTCCACGCTGGTCAGACACACAGGCACGTGTGGACCAGACTGGTTCTGAGACGGTGGCCCCTGTGATGGTGATAAGACCCACAACCTTCATCCCTGAGAAGCAATGAGGCCTGGGGCGCCCTCCAGGATGTCTGGGAGGGCCCCCACCCATGCCTGAGCCTCTGGGGACCAGCACCCCCGCTATCCCATGCACTCAGCAGTTGTGGTCCAGTTACCTGACACCTTTTGCAGCTGTACTTGTGAGGCTCTGAGTCTGCGCTCTCGTCTGAATGGTCATCGTTTTCTTCCGACGAGATTCCAATCTTGCCAATAAACTCCTCTCTCTGGTGGTCATCCATCAGCGCGATGTCCTGGAAGACAATCATCATGTTCTGCTTCTAACCTGTTTGGCAGAAGCTTTAACCGGTGACCTGTACACTAGGTGCAGAAACTGTGTCCTCGGGTCACCTGGAACACCCCACCCCGACGATGGTGCCATCAGCTCCTGCATGTGTTCAGACGACGGCACGCCAGGGCTGGAGCTCCCAGGAACAATCCCTGAGCCGGGCGGCGCCTGGAGGGCGCATTCTCCATCCTCACTTGGACACCTACCACTCTTTCCTTTTTCCTGGATCGGCACTTCTACCCCCAGAGCGACCCCGAATCCTCATTACCCTGTACACTGGCAAGCTCTCATCTCATGTTCCTCAAAGGTAGGGAGGGAAGCAAAAGCCCCTGACCTGACCCCTGGTCTTCTCCCAGGAGGTACCTGGCGCGGAGAGTTTTTAACGTGAACCCTTCACGTGGGCGTGAAACACAGCAAATACTCAAGAGAGCTCACCTGGAGAGCAGCAACAAGATCCCCCAGACCCCGAGGGCCGGCCCCGCCTCCCCGCGCGCCCCGCAGCTGCACCAGGCGCAGGGCTCACCTTGAAGTGGACGTGGATGTGGTCCCTGAGCACGTCCACACGGAAGAACTTACGCCCGCAGATCTCACAGGTGTACTTCTTGTCGCCGTGGGTCAGCAGGTGCTTGTTCATGTTGCTCCTGCAGGAGAACACCTGCGGGCAGGAGAGCGGGGGCGGAGATGCCTGTTACCACGCACCTGTTACCACGCACCTGTTACCACTCAGTGAGTAAGGCCTCACTGAGGGAACATAATCGGGCACAAAAAGGCAGTAGTTTCCTCCCAAAATATAAGTTGCAAAGATCCTCAGTGTTCGAGAGAAATAATCGTGTGGTGCTGCAATCATGATCGTTTAACCGTTTAAACTGGTGCTTACATTATAATACAGAACTAACCATTCTCCAGTCTTCACCATAAACTACTCTGCTCACAATTTTACTCAAATATTTCACTGGAATGGGGCCTACCAAAAAGAGTAAGTCACACAAACAGCTGCAGTTTTCTCAAAGTGAGTATCAGAGAGTTACAGTTTGTGTTCCCTATTTCATGCATAATTATCACCTCCCTCAATTTCTCAGTATTTCCTGTCTAAAGTGATGAGGGTGGGGACTCAGCCATTCATCCAATCAATACTAATCCAGATGTGGCTGCAGAGACCAACCCCCACAACCCCACTGATCTAAAATCTCTGGCCACATGGCTTTCCCCCTAATGGTCAAGTAACCAGAGGAGCAGATCTCCTTAGAGCTCACCCATGTTCTCATAAAGAGACTGAAACCTGAATGAAAGGGAAAACGGTTCACAAGGAACAGAGGCAAATGTTTTCGAGGGACACTTCCTTTCAAGATCTGCAGGTGACTTGGGGCCGACAGACCTGAGACCACATAGCCCAGGGAGGCTGGGCAGGAAGTCGAGTCAGCAGAGCAGGAAGATGGGCACCTCTGGAGAGGGACAGAGGCCCTGGGCGTCCCCCAGCACCTGTCTTCTCCAGGCAGGCAGGGCTGGAGACAAGGTATAGTTGGAGGCAGTGAAGAAGTCAGTTCTGGAGACATTCAGCCTCCTTTGTTGCCAGCATCCCACTGTGAGCGTTCAGTGAACATCTCACTGAATAAAACGTGTCTGAGTGTGAGTCACATAGCTGGCTGGTTCATGCACAGGGTCTCCCAAGGACACGGGAGGGACATGGTGTTGTCACTCCTTAGAGCTAGTGGTCGGCAGGCAGGATGAGCAGGATACGTGGACATAGGGCAGCCTCACCCACCCCTACCTGGACACCTGGGATCAGGTGTGCATTCTGATGCACCAGCTCCCTCTGCCCCTTCACCCTCTAAACCCACACTGAGTCAGGGCCTGCACCGTGGGTCCACAGGCCACACCACCCAGCTGACCTGTTTGCTTTGTGGTTTGAAAAAAAAAATCAGGAATTTCCCATAAAAACATGAATTTCCGTTTTCTCTTGAAAAGGTCAAAAGATCTGGCAATGTGGCCACGTGCCAGCAGGCTGGGCTAAATCACAGCTGGCCGGCAGCCTGGGGTTTCACTCTTCCACCGTCTGGACCTGGCATCTGCTGAGGGTGCACCAACACTCCAGGGCCACGTGGCTCCTGTGGGCTTGTGGGACTGAGAGCCTGGGCCTCCTGCGTGGTGGGAGGCAAGTCTAAGGATGGAGCAACTGCAAGGGGCGCATGCGCAATGACCAGCACCATTTCCCGTGGTAAGCTGACGTGGCCTGGACGGTAGTACCTGGACAGGGTTCCCCACACAGGGCTGGTCAATGCCCCCGCTGGACGTGGCCCGGGGCTGTTGAGGTGGTCAGTGCACTCTGGAAGTTTAGGGTCTGCCGAGCAGTCGGGCCTCTCTGATGGCCAGCTCAGACACCTCAGCATTGATTTGCTTACTTGGGGCACCAGCATCCATGGACGTGCATGGCGCGTGTGGCCGTGGCTGGGTCAGTGTCTCACTTGGAAATAGTGCGGGAGGATCACCACTGACCAAGATGTAAACCTAGAACGTCCTTCCCCTCCTCCACACGCGCCCAGCTCCGGGCACTGGAAACGGAACATGCGCTCTCTGGCGGCATCGGTGGCAAATCGTGGCCAAGCGGAGATAAGGCTGAGCTCCTTCACTGGAGACCCAACTTGACGGCAAGAGAGCAGATGACCAGAGCACCGAGTGAGGGGACCCCGTGGCTCAGAACACCCGAGTATCCACTCGATCCTAAACCTTCACCCCCACCCCGTCCCCGCATGTAGTGGGCAGAGCTCTGAGGTTTCCCATAGAAAAAGGTGAGCTGGGGTCCCGGGTCCCGCACCGACCCGTGTTACCTTGCCGCACACCGGGCATCCAGACGGCTCCTTCCTGTAGCGCACCAGGTTCTCGCCACCACCGGCCTCCACGTCTTCCCTCTTCACCCGTCGGACTCCTGAAACCCCGGCCCGCGAGAGTCAGAGTCAGTGCGCACCGCACGCGGGAGCCCCTTCCAACCCTTCCCAGCCAGCGGAGGTCAGGGCTGCCCACGGGTGGGTCCAAGGAGCCGGCAGGGTCTCTTGTCCCTGACGCACTAGCGCCACCTGCCGCTCGGAAACGGAGCCCGGGCGATAGGGGCAAAGGAGCCCATGCCTTACAGGCTCCTTACCGCCGGCTGCACCTGAAACTTGCAAATACAAGCGCAGCGAGTTTTACAACGTAGAGGAGGAGTCAGAATGCGTTACCGGTAAGGAAGGCATTTGTGCTCAACCTAAAGGCTCAAGACAAAGGGGATTCTTTGAGGCAGCTGCGAGTAAGCGGGCATATTTATTAAAAAGATAGTAATATTCATACTTTACATTAAAACAGCCCAATCAGGATCAAGGTAAACAGTCAGACAACAATAAAAAGTTTAAGGCGTAAGTGTTCATGTGTGTGTGCTCAGTCACTTCATTGTCTGACTCTTCAACCCCATGGACTGCAGCCTGCCAGGATCCTCTGTCCATGGGATTCTCCAGGTAAAAATACCGGAGTGGGTTGCCAAGCTGTCCTCCAGGGAATCTTCCCTATACCAGGGATCAAACCCTGGTCTCTTACACCTCCTGCATTTGGCAGGCAGGCTCTTTATCACTAGCACTACCTGGGAAGCCCACGTGTTCATAATTGGGATCAAAACAGACTGAGAAGTTCTCAGGAAAGAAGGAATTTTTGGATACAAACAAAAAAGAAGTTCTTTCTCGAGGTCTCTTACTAACCACTGACCTGTCTTTCTGGGGTATTCTTGCATAAACCAGGTGAACACAGAGCCAGGCTCAAACGTGGCTGGCAAGGTGACCTGGAGACAAATAGGTCCCAGCAGGTAAAGCATGCAGGTGTGAGGCAGGTGTGGTTTATGCTTCTATATAGAGGGGAAGGCCATGAACAGCCACACAGTATTCGCATGATCATTCCCAAGGAAAATGATCTGAGCTGTGTCAGCTGTCAAATGTTGTGAGATAAAAGTTGTAAAATGCAACCCACACATCTGTCAATCAGCAAACACCTGACTTCTCCAGGTAATGGCAGCTCTTAGGGGCCCACCTGGGGCTTGATAATCAGGGTCCAGTTCAACCAGGCCAGCGGGTCAGCACAGTGGTCATCCCCATAGCAGATGGTGAGGAGACAGGTCTAGGGGCGTGCCCAAGGTCACCCAATCACTAAGGGGACACCAGGCCCTTGCAGCAGCCCCAGATCACAGAGGGAGTGGTGGAGTCTATGAACCAGGTGAGGAAGGGCCAGGTAAAAAGGCAGGATGCAAAGGTGAGGCAGGACGTGACCAGGCATGTGTTAAAAGCCACGATGACACATGTACATACACAGCTGTGTGCAGTGGTCAGACTTCACGTGCAACTTTGTTATCTGACTTTTTCCCCCAACAGGCATATACTCCATTCGTAATTCTTTGTAAAGTGATTTTTTTTTTTTTTTTTAATAAGAAGGTGCTCTGCTCAGTGAGTGCTGCTTACAGAGGCTGGTTGGCAAGACAGCAATGACCTGAGAATAAAAATTAGGATTGTGCTGTGCTGCGCTTAGTCATTGAGTCATGTCCGCCTCTCTGTGACCCATGGACTGCAGCCCACCAGGCTCCTCTGTCCACGGGGATTCTCCAGGCAAGAATACTGGAGTGGGTTGCCAAGCCCTCCTCCAGGGGATCTTCCCCAAACAGACATCAAATTTGGGTCTCCCGCATTGCAGGTGGATTCTTTACATCTGAGCCACTAAAGCTGAAATGCCTCTTAAAAAGAGGGTCTATCAGAGCAGGTTCTTGGAGAAAGTCTCAGATGAGGTGAGTGCTCAGGACACACCTATGGCCCAGGGGCCCAGGTCTTCTTCTGTTTGGGGCCCTAGCCTTCCCGTCGGCTCTGCCCTGCGGGGTCCCCCGCACACACACCTCACTTCCTGTCTTACCTCCTTCCCTCAATTGCCCTGCCAACATCCCACCCCATTACTGACCCCACTTAAGTCCACCTTTGTCTTATGGTGGCCTCTCGTGAACCCACCACATGAAGGGCAGCCCCAGGCCCAGCGAACTTGGCGAGGGTCATCAGGGTCCCTCAACAAACAGAGGGGGATGAGGGGGAGTCACTCGTGGCCCCCACAGCATCCTCCTGCAACGCTGTTCCACCCACATGGCTGAAAGCACACACCGTGTGACATTTCATACCCTGTCTTTTCCCTACTTGTATCGGAAGCATTTCCTCAGTATGAAACTCCTTGGAAAATCTGTTTTGGGTGACTGAGAACATTCAGTCCCACAAAGAGCCCAGTTTCCCTAACATCCTCCCCGCTCCCCGTGGAGTGTTCAGGACGGCTCCAGTTCCCACTGACGCATGACGCGACAGTCCCCAGCAGGACCTCAGGCTGTGCCAGTGCGCGTCAGGCAGCGCCTTACAGCGGGCAGCCACGGAGGCGGGGTGGTGTCACCCCATCCCCACAGGTGCGCTCACCTTCCAGGTGCCGCCTCTGGTGGTCGAGCATGACGTCCTTGCGGTAGAACATCTTGTTGCAGACCTCACAGGCGAACTTCTTGTCTCCGTGCTTCTTCTTGTGCTTGGAGAGGTTGCTGTTGGTGGAGAAGAACCGGAAGCACATCTCACACTGGAACGTCTTGTCGTCTGTCGAAGAGGTAGAGAAAGGAAGCAGCTTTTGGGTATGTGACACTGAGCGCACGTTCCCCTGGGGCCGGCAACGAGGCCCAGGGGAAGCGCAGAGCCAGGAAAAAGCACCGCCACCACCTGAACTGAGAGGACACCCTGCCCGGCCAGGCCTGAGCCCTGTGCCGAGCAGAGCTACACCCAGCCCATCCCCTCGCCCCAGGACACACATCTGCAGCATCTGGGGATTCCTAGCGAGGCAAGAGGCCTGGGCCCTCACCCACTAACCTGACTGCAGCCCCTGCCCCCGCTTTCCCCCCACCCCACCTCAGACAAGCTGCCTCCCACCCCGCCCCAGGCTCAGCCCCCCACTGCTTCCCCAGAGCCCACCCAAAACCTGCCCCTTCTCTCCCACCTGGCCCTCCATGGGCTCCTCCCCCATCGCACATAGACATCCCCCGTCTCTCCCACCTGTAAACAGGCTGCCTTGTTCCTAGGGCCCCTTCAGGAGACATACACCTTCCATCCCCACCCCAATGAAGCCTCTGGAAATACCGACAGCCAGTATCCCAGCCTCCCCAGAGGTGGCCAAGCTGCCCACCAGGGCCTCTGACAGTCCCCGCCCTGCTCTCTCCTTCCAGGCAAGCAGGGCACCCCTCAGCCCTCCTGCCCACCCCCTAGCCCTGAGGATCTGCTCCCCATGAGCGCAGAGGGGCCATCCCGGGACCTGCGAGGCCCTGGCCTCTCTTCAGCAGTCCACCTTGGTCCCACCCACCTGGCCTCCGCCACGGGATCTCAGTCAGCACTCTCCTCTCAGACTGGTCCCCTGCTCCCACCTCTCATGTCACCCCCTAACCCCCATAGCCACCCTGCTCCTGCCAGGGTCTGTCACCTAAACCAGCCCCAGAAGGGAGTCCCCACTCCCCACTGGCCCTCCTGCAGCCCAGGAGCCCTGCCCCGTGTCGCCTATGCGTGGGGGCATGACAGTGTGCTTCCCGCTCCGGAGGGAGGGCCAGAGGATGCCCTGCATCGTGCTCATTTCTGGGCCCTTGGTTACAGCCCAGTGACCACTTCCCGTGGTCAGACAGTGCGTGCTGAGTGCACCAATCCCCGAGTTAAAGTTTCAGTTTCTACACTGATTCTGACTGGAGTTCTCAATCTGCTTCACAATGGACCCCCATCCCAGAATCTCAGACTGTGTGCTGCGGACACTTGGCGGGATCATAGTGGAGGGGGATGGGGGGTGGGAGGTGTCCCACGGTCTGCATGCTGAGCAGCATCCCTGGCCTCCCCTGCCCCAGACGCCAGCAGCACCCCCAGTTGTTACAACCCAACCAGCTCCAGACTCTACCCAGGGTCCCCGGGGGGCTCAGGCCTCAGCAGTTAACTTCTCTCCTGACCCCAGCGTGCAGCCCAGGTGAGCCCCAGGGGTGTCCACACAATGCCCTGGACCTGGGTTTGTGCTGTGTGCACAGCACATGCGCTCGGCATGCAAAGATTTTCAGACTTATTTTAATGGTTACATAATATTCTACTCAGTTCATATATCACAAATTTACTTCACTATTTTTGATATTGCAGATAATTTAGTAGTTCTTGGTAACTTTTTTTTCCCCCCCAACTAGATTTCCCTAACATTGATTCTTAGGAAGAAGACCACCAGAGACAAGGGCATCTGCCATCTTGCTTAGTGAAGGGCCACACCTCACGGTGTGCTGAAGCTGACGCTCCAATACTTTGGTCACCTGATGTGAAGAGCCGACTCATTGGAAAAGATCCTGATGCTGGGAAGGATTGGGGGCAGGAGAAGGGGCTGACAGGGGATGAGATGGTTGGATGGCATCACCGACTCAGTGTACATGAGTTTGAGCAAACCCCGGGAAATAGTGAAGGACAGGAAGGCCTAGCATGCTGCAGTCCATGGGGTCACAAAGAGTCAGACACAACTAAGTGAATGAACAACAACACCTTACAGCGCTATCCCATTAGATTACTGAAGGCCCCACCCATCCCGGGCCTCCCAAACCACACAGATGAGTCTCCCTCCCAGGCAGGTTGGCCCCATGAGCCCGACGGAACCCGACAGCCATGGAAAGTGCAGTGCAGCCCTTGGACTTCAGCTCCCTCTCTAACAAGTCCCTCCTAGCTGGAGGGACCACTTCCAACCAATGGAGATGACCCACTTCCAACCTTTCCCAACCCACGGAGGTGGCCTCTGCCTGGTGACCGTGGAGCTGGAGCAGCTGTCAGGCCAGGCTGTCAGCTCGAGCAGCTTTTTCCGCCGTGGCATCCATGTGTCATCAATTCAGGAATCCAGACAGGCGCTCAAGGACAACCTTCTCCAACCCATAATCCTGCTGTCCTCAAGGTCTACACTGGTGTCTTGACAAAATGCAGCAACGAGAACGAACACCTATTACGTGGTGTGTGGTCAGGTCACGCAGGACGGCCGTCCTCCAGCTCTCTGTCCATCTCCTGCTTGCCCAGCATCTGTCTCACCTCCACTCACTTGAACCGCTTGCCCTCTGCCTCAGCTAGGGACTGTCCTAATCCTTAGGTCAGAAAGACTCCACCTGCTAGTTCATTAAAGGGAAATACTTACCCTCCTGCTGGTCCTGAGGGGCTGGAAGAGGTGTGCCCCAGTTGCTGGATTCCCTGGTAACTGACAAGCCAACCTGAAGGCAATCTCCCCCTATAAATGGGGGTGTGTGTGGGGGGGGCGGGGTGGATGTGTGTTTCTGACATGTAAGGTAACGTCTCTGTCTCCGGACTTTCTTTGGTCTCAAGGACAGGCAACTCTAAGGCTTGCAAGCCTGGGAGTGCAGCCCGACATGCAGGCTCTGGTGAAGGGTAGGTGTGCAGGAGATGGGATGGGGGATTTCGGGGGAGCTGGCTGCATGGGAGCCCAGGTGCCTCTGTCTTGCCCGATGGCCTAGACATGAACCTCAGCTCTTCTCTAGCTCCCTCAGAAAGGCTGAGACCAGATGAGGGCCATTTACAAGAGTTAGACTCATGCCTCCTCGTACCCAGGACAGGCTCCGCCAAGCAAAACCTTGAGAAAAGCCCAAGAGACCATCATTTCAAAGCTCACACAAATCCCCGACTTAACAGTCTATGGAGGACACATTCTCCTAATGTGAGTACTATACAAAAGTATAATGGTGCAAATATATATTACACAAATCAGCTCAGTTTCCAGTTTATCCTTTGTTTTCCATTCAAAACTTCTAATGTTTTAAATTACAGAGAAATTACACTTCAATCAACAGCTGCTCTGGTACGTCTACAGAACAAAGAACCACGAACGTCTGTTTTAACAGAATTTTCTGCTGACGTGTAGCAACTGCTGCTTTGTCTTCGTACATTCTGTTTCATTTGTGTCCAGAGAAATAAAGATTAAAAAAAGCACAACTTTTCTTCCTCGGCTTTGAGCCAGCCTCACCAAACAGGACCTGTGTCACCCTCCACTCTGACCCACCCACCCAGTGCACTCGTGCAGAACCGAGCGTGGCCACACGGGGCGCCATCGTGCCACTGGGCACCAAGGTCAGCACAGGCCCATCTGACTGTTGCTCAGTCGCTAAGATGTGTCCCAATCTTTGCAAAACTGCAGCACACCAGGCTTCCCTCTACTTTGCTATCTCTCAGAGTTTGCTCAAACTCATGTCCATTGACTCAGTGATGCCATATCCAACCATCTCATCCTCTGTTGTTCCCTTCTCCCGCCTTCGATCTTTCCCAGCATCAGGGTCTCCTCCAATGAGTCAGTTCTTTGTATCAAGTGGCCAAGGTACTGGAGCTTCAGATTCAGCATCAGTTCTTCCAATGAATACTCAGGACTCATTTCCTTTAGGAATGACTGGTTGGATCTCCTTGCTGTCCAAGAAACTCTCAAAAGTCTTCTCCAACACCACAGTTTGAAAGCATCCATTCTTTGGTGCTCAGCCTTCTCTATACTCCAACTCTCACATCCATACATGACTACTGAAAAAAACCATAGCTTTGACAAGATGGACCTTTGTAAGAAAAGTAACCTCTCTGCTTTTTAAGACACTGTCTAGGTTTGTCATAGCTATTCTTCCAAGGAGCAAGTGTCTTTTAATTTCATGGCTGCAGTCACCATCCGCATAGATTCTGGAGCCCAAGGAAATGAAATCTGACAGTTTTCATGTTTTCCCCAACTATTTGTCATGTGACAGGACTGAATGCCAAGATCTTAGTTTTTTGAATGTTGAGTTTTAAGCCAGCTTTTTTCAGTCTCCTCTTTCACCTACATCAAGAGGCTCTTTAATTTCTCTTCACTTTCTGCCATTAGATTGGTAACATCTTCTTATCTGAGGTTATTGATTTCTCCCGGCAATCTTGATTCTAGCTTGTGTTTCATCCAGCTTGGCATTTCTCATGATGTACTCTGCATATAAGTTAAATATGCAGGGTGACAGTATACAGCCTTGATGTATACCTTTCCCAATTTGGAAACAGTCTGTGGTTCCATGTCTGGTTCTAACTGTTGCTTCTTGTCCTGCATACAGGTTTCACAAGAGACAGGTAAGATGGTCTGGTATTCCCATCTCATTAAGAATATTCTTCAGTTTGTTGTGATCCACATAGTCAAAGGCTTTAGCTTAGTCAATGAAGCAGATTTTTTTTTTAAATTACCTTGCTTTTTCTATGATCTGGCACATGTTGGCAATTTGATCTCTGGTTCCTCTGCCTTTTCTAAATCTAGCTGATACATCTGGAAGTTCTCAGTTCACACACTGTTCAAGCCTTACTTGAAGAGTTTTGAGTATAATCTTGCTGGCATGTGAAATGAGTGCAATTGTGCAGTAGTTTGAACATTCTTTGGCATTGCCCTTCTTTGGGATTGGAATGAAAACTGACCTTTTCCAGTACTGTGGCCACTAATGAATTTTCCAAATTTGCTGGCTTATTGAGTGCAGTACTTTCACAGTATCATCTTTTAGGATTTGAAACAGTTTAGCTGGAATTTTATCACCTCTACTAGGTTTGTTAGTAGTGATGCTTCCTAAGGACCACTTGACTTCACATTCCAGGATTTCTGGATGTAGGTCAGTGATCACACCATCGTGGTTATCTGGGTTAAGACCTTTTTTGTATAGTTCTTCTGTGTATTCTTGCCACCTCTTCTTAATATCTTCTGCTCCTGTTAGGTCCTTGCTGTTTTTGTCCTTTATCGTGCCCATCTTTGCATGAAATGTTCCCTTGATCTCTCCAATTTTCTTAAAGAGATCTCTAGTCTTTACCATTCTATTGTTTTCCTCTATTTCTTTGCATTGTTCATACAGTCAGCAAAAACAAGACCTGGAGTTGACTGTGGCTCAGATCATCAGCTCCTTACTGCAAAATTCAGGCTCAAACTGAAGAAAGTGGGTAAAACCACTAGGCCATTCAGGTATGACCTAAATCAAATCCCTTATGATTATACAGTGGAGGTGACGAATAGACTGAAGGGACTAGATCTGGTAGAGAGAGTGACAGACAGAACTACAGACAGACAGTGATAGGTAGATACAACGATCGACGGTTTGTAACACTGTGCAAGAGGTGGTGACCAAAACCATCCCCAAGAAAAAGAAATGCAAGAAGGCAAAGTGGTTGTCTGAGAAGGCCTTACAAATATCTGAGAAAGGAAGAACAGTGAAAGACAAAGGAGAAAGGGAAAGACATTCCTAAGTGAATGCAGAGTTCCAGAGAATAGCAAGGAGCGATAAGAAAGCCATCCTAAGTGAACAATCTGACTGATACAGCACCAAAAATTGGTGGGTCTCCCCAGGTTTGGGGCACACTGGACTGCAGACTGCAGGTGGCAGGGCACACTATATGGATCCACCTGTAAGCTTCCGAGTCCACTTCACCCCATGACCAACACTGCAGAGCAGCCTGAGCTCAAGTGAGACAAGGCTCACCTGCCACTTCAGAAAAGCCCCACCATGGGTGGAGGAAACAGCCTTGGTTTCGAACAGAAGCCTGCAGAGTGGAACAAGCACATGATTCAAACAAAGGGACAGAGCAGAGCCTACAGGAGCAGGCGCCGACAGGGAGCGTAGCGATGGTGGATATGATGGGTAAGGATGCCCCAAGATGAGGACTGCCCAGCACCTTAACAAGAACCAGCACAGAGATACAAAGTGAACAGGGACCCACATGGAGGGTCAATGGGAAGGGGATTCGGAATTAAGTGCTAACTTGGGAAGTGTCAAAGCCAGCTGCCACCAGGACCCCCTCCCACCCCCCTGCCTAGGTGCCACAACTCCTAGAAGAGGGGCCGAAAAGACAACAGTGACCCTCCCCGGTGCCCATCCTCCCAGGCTGGGGCTGAGGGCAGTGAGCCTTCACCCACAGACAGAGGCCACCCCGACCGGCTGAGCTCTGCACAGCCATCCCCTGGCCATCCTCAGGGATTTATGTGCGCACATGTACATCATATGCACTCACCAGCTGTGAGCTGGCCAGCTACTGAGCTCTGGATGCTTGGCTAGGCCTAGAAACCCATCCTGGCCACAGGCTGGTCTGAGCACAAGGCTTCAGCCACACACAGGCAGACAAAGGTCCAGAGCATGAGTGGAGACCAGGGACAGAGGCAGGCTCAGAGCAAAACCAGTTGGTGAGAGGGAGCAACCAGGCCTTTGCTGGACACAAGTGGGTCCATGGAGGGAGGAGCGTGGATGGTTGAATAAGGTCCTACCGATAAGGAGGCAGAAGCCCACTCCTCCAGCCGTGACACCACCTCTGCACGTACTTCTTCCTCGATCCCCAAACAAACCCTCCACGGCCGCTCAACATTCTTGGTGAGGATGAAACCTCCCCAATCTCAAATGCAACCATGTGCATGCTCAGTCGCTCAACTGTGTCCCTCTCTTTGTGTCCACATGGACTGTAGCCCATCAGGCTCCTCTGTCCATAGGATTCTCCAGGCAAGAATACTGAAGTGGGTTGCCAGGCCCTCATCCAAGGGATCTTCCCGACCCGTGGATGAAACCTGCATCTCCTGCGTTCACAGGAGGATTATCTACCACTAGCGCCACCAGAGAAGCCGCAAATGCAACCATATGTAGCTGCTTTTGATGAACAGTAGGAAATAAATTCTCTTTTAAATGGGAGCTCTCCATCTGCATGTCTTAGCGTAACAGCTGCTTGAAAGCAAACCACGTGGAGCAGAATCTTAAAGGTGAGCTGCTGCTGCTAAGTTGCGTCAGTCGTGTCCGACTCTGTGAGACCCCATAGACGGCAGCCCACCAGGCTCCCCCCGACCCTGGGATTCTCCAGGCAAGAACACTGGAGTGGGTTGCCATTTCCTTCTCCAATGAATGGAAGTGAAAAGTGAAAGTGAAGACACTCAGTCGTGTCGGACTCTTCACGACCCCATGGACTGCAGCCTACCAGGCTCCCCCGTCCCTGGGATTCTCCAGGCAAGAGTACTGGAGTGGGTTGCCATTGCCTTCTCCTTAAAGGTGAGGTTACCAGTTAAATTCACCTTCACCCCCCCACCCCCGCTGGAGCACCTGGGTCCCACCCCGCCAGGGACCTGAGCCTCAGCGCTGGGCAGGGCTGCTCACCTGTGCGGCAGTTGTGAAACTCCAGCGCGCTCTGGATGCGGAAGGTCTTCTCGCAGGTGCCACACCGGTACCTGTACTCACTGTCGACCTGGTGGGAGGATGGGGGGGGGCGGGCAGCAGTGGGGCAGCGGGGACACCCTCTCCTCAAGGGAACCGCTCCAGCAATGTCGTGCATCTCACAGCCCCTCCCTCTGCTACCCTCCCGCCCAGCTTAGACACACAAACCGTGCCTGGCTGACCCATTGCCCTGGACAGAGAAGCATCCAGGTGACCTCGGTGCCCACACTGGCCTCAGGCTCCTCCCCGATCCCCGGCAGCATCCCTCCGGCTCCCTCTCCCCACCCCCCTCGCCCGGGACTCTCCGGCCGTCATTGCTCTGCTTTCCTCCGTCACCCACCTCGTTCCTACTGTGCTTGTACGAGACGTGCTGCTTCAGGCTCTCCTTGCGGCTGAACAGCTTGGCACATTCCTCACACTTAAACAGCTTGTCACCTAAGGACCAGCCAGTGACGAGCCTGTCACTCCTCCAGGCGCGCCGAGGCCTGGCCCCCCGGGGCGGAGCGGGTGGCGGCGGGCACTCACCGTGGGAGCGCACGTGCCTGCTCAGGTTGCTGCTGTTCTGGAAGACCTTGCTGCAGATACTACACTGGTACACGCGCCTGTGCTCACCCAACTGACGCACCACCTTCCGCCGGATGCCGTGCCGGCTCGAGAGGATCAGGCTCCTCTTGAGGGTGATGGTGCCGCTCTGGTGATGCGGGAACCTGCAGGAGAGATGCACAGGCTGGTGAGGCAGGCGGGAGGCAGGGTGGCTGGGGAGAAAAGTTCAAGGTTACAGTCATCCAGGAAAGAGCGCCGGTCGAATCTTCCGAGCTCCATGCCACAGGGGGGTGCTGGGCTCAGGTGTCCCCCAGCTTTGGGGCTTCTGGATAAGGGAGACACCCTGAACGTGCAGTGGCATCACTCAAGTTTCTTCCACACCAGCCACTCATCTCCCTCAGCATTAACTCTGGTCACCAGAAGCCTGGAGCTCAGTGAGTGTGTTGGCCAGAGTGACCCCATCTCTTCTCCTTTCTTCACTTGCCTCTTCCCTGTTTCATATCTTCCCTGAACCTGATTTTTTCAAACTTCTTCTCCTTATTAAATGTGTTTCTAGCAGTAAGTTATCGAAATCCTCTGGGCAATAAGACAGAGCATGAATAAGCAGGTCATGCTCACCATTTCTGATACTCTCTGCTCTGTTTTTGCACAGCTTCCTGGACTGTCTAGGACCAGACATGCTTTGACACTGAAGGACGCACTCCAAAAAGGACCTGAAACACTGTCACGGGCTTATTCAACTTCAGGGCAAAAAATTACTAAGAATAATAACTAAAATATAAACATTTTCCTCATTCATAAAAAGAAGAGAAATGCAGAATATTAAATTTATAGAAGTTTCAGATACAAACTGTTCCATCATAGCAGCCTTGTTAGACACAATACAAGTATCAGCTGGTGGACGAGAGGATGAACAAAGTGTGGTCCTCCTGCATGATGGAGTAATATTCTGACTTAAAACCAGACGGACACTCCAATACCTGCTACAATATGGATGGACCTCGAGGGCATTACGCTAAGTGAAGTAAACCACTCACTGAAGGAAAACCATGTGTGATCCATTTATATGAGATCCTGAGAGACACGAGTACCTCCTGTAAGGTCTTCGCAGAGACAGAAAGCAAAATAGTGGGTGCCAGGGGCTGGAGAGGGAGACATGGGGAGTTAGTATTTCATAAGGATGGAGTTTCATCTTGCGGAAGATGAAAAAATTCTGGAGATGGATGGAAGGTTGCACAAAGACGTGAATGTATTTGAAACCACTGAACCATACACTTAAAAATGGCTAAGATGATAAATTCTATACTACATGTATTTTACTACAATAGAAAGACTTTTTCATCTATTTTCACAGAGGCTGCACTAGTAACTCCCTGAGCTCTAAGACCTTCCTGCTGCTCCCCACACACGGGCATTTCCCATAAGAAGTAAACCATCCCCTCCCGTCAGGCTTTCCCTCTGAAATGGATTAGCCGCCACACGCCTTTGCCCGTGAAGCCAGGCCGAGTGCCATGCTGAGACTTACTTTGGCACTGAGCTGGTGTCGCTGGGGGTGGCGGCCAGCTTCCCGAGAACCAGCTCCATGATCCGCTCGTCTGGCGTCGCAGTCACGGGCTCGACCTCAGTCATGATCTCTGTCACTTGCTCTGCAAGAAGGGGATGAGACAAGCTGTGTCACAGCTGGGGCCATAGACAGAACACAGCTGAACCCAGATGACAGGCCCAAGGGGCCGCAGCCAGGCCGATGCCCTAGACACGGGTCACAAGATTGACAGAGGAAAAAAACCAGCAGTACTTTAGAATCCACACATATGCCTGCAGATTGAAAAAAGCAAAATGTTATTTTAACTCAAAACTGGAGTTGGAATCAGTGATTCTTTTTAAAACCACAGGAATCATGACTCTACTTCAATCCCTTTTCATACCACGTAAAACGAAACACTTTGATATATAGTACGGTCTTATAACTTATTAAATTCATCCTCACAGAGATTTAGGAATATTAATTTCTGTAATTACACAGGTCATCATGAGTACGTTCAAAAGCAAATAATCATTTTCTGTAAAAGTTAAAATGACCAAAGTAATAGGGACCCAGGATTGACAAATGAAATATGGTAAGATTACACAAAAAGATTTATCTATTTCACCTACTATGTGTCTTCCTAATGCAACTAATAATTAGTGAAATAATAACTTAATAAGCTTTTCACTTCTGTCTTTTTTTCTTGTTTATAGAGAAGTACGGAGACTGTCCAGGGGAAGCTTAAACCACCTCTCCTGAGAATATTATCTGAGGGCAGCTCCTCTGAATTCTCTTTAATTCTGAGCGAGAACAAGAATTTCTTGTCACTCACAAAGAAATCCTGGGCTACAGCAGATAGCAAGAAGAAAAACTGCCCAGTGGGTGGTCAGT
Source organism: Muntiacus reevesi (assembly GCF_963930625.1). Lineage (NCBI taxonomy): Eukaryota > Metazoa > Chordata > Mammalia > Artiodactyla > Cervidae > Muntiacus > Muntiacus reevesi. The sequence continues at coordinate 21,864,609 of NC_089256.1, forward strand.
GAGGAAGGCAGTGTGGGGACTCACGAATGTCTGAGCATCAAGTCTGGTCCTTACATGCCAGACCTGCCAGGAATCTGGTGGCACTTCTGGTGAGGCCATGAGGGCTGAGGGGACATGGCTTCGTGGGGACCCCTCACTCGAGAGACCAAGTTCCCTCCAAACTCAACTGAAGCCACTACAGAGTCAGAGTAACACCTTTAGCCATGGCCCAGAGCACAGCCACATGCCCATAGGGAGCAGACGCTGGAGCACCCACATGATGGACAGACATGGTTCGGCACCGAAGGAGAGTGGGAAGCCCAACGTGGGCGAGTCTTCTCCACATGTGGCCTGGAAGATACTGAGCACAGAGCTCCCAGGATGGGTGGCTGAGGACATGGAAATGTTCTGTCCAGACCGCCTACATTGGGGAACCCGCCTATCAAAGTTCACAACCCACGCGCTCTACCAACCGCACTGGGAGTAAGCTGTACTCGAAAGAGCTGGTTCACAGCAAGAGAAGTGCTTAGACAGCACCTCCATGTAGACTCCAGACCAAGTTTTCCTGCCTGCCAAGGAGGCAATGTGGCCTTAGGCCCCTCTCTGCTATCAGCACTCCTCCAACAGGACCACGCCCCAAGCTGGCTCCTCCCCAGGACCACGCCCCCAAGATGGCACCTCCAAGGACCACGCCCCCAAGATGGCTCCGCCCCCAAGATGGCTCCTCCCCCAGGACCCCCCTCACCTGCTGGCTCCTTGCCTTCAACAATGACTAGAGGCTGCTCTGGTTTGGATGCTTTGGGTTTTCTTCCCCTTCGAGGCTTTTTCTTCTGCTCTTTGGTGGCACTGACAGTCTTGGGAACCTCAGCAGGTTCCCCCCGGGGCACATCTGCTTCCTTCTCCGGGGCCGACTCCTGCTGGCCAGCTGGGGCGCCGCTCTTGGATTGTTCCAAGTGGCCCAACAGGTGCTCTGCAGAAGATGCTTATGATGAGTCCACCAGGCTGAAAACACTTAGGCCACAAAAACAGAGACAGCCCCCACTACCATCCTCCCCAACTGAACTACTCTGCTGAGCTGGCGGAAAGAAAACAAGATCCCTCAGTGCCAGACACGCAGAGGACTTCAAGCCAAAGCACAGATCCCTGGGAGGAGGCCTGCAGGACACGGGCCAGGAGCGGAGCCAGGGGAATCCTGACATCCTCGCCGATGGAAGTGACAATGTGAGTCTGGGTGAACGCATCCAGGGACTCCCTGGCGTCTGGCCCAGCAGGTGCCTGCCCCTTACCATTCAGCAGCTGCAGCTCCAAGAAGGTGGCTGAACACACCTTGCACACCCACTGGCTGGGCTCTGCATCCACTGGGGTGCTGTTCTCTGGGGTGCCTGCAGCTTCAAAAGATAAGGTGGGGGGAGAAGGTCCAGAAGCTCCTCTCTGTGCTGCCCAGCCCAGTGGAGGGCGCACCTGCCCCATAGGAGGTGACAACTGCCATCTCTTGGGAGCAAATCCAACCCTCCAAACACTGTTCTCAGAGTTTTACCCACAGGGACTCGTTCATGCCCGTGAGCATCCCCATTTCACAGATGAGGAAACTGGGCACAGATAACTGGAACCAGTCTGACGCAGGGGTGTCACCAGTCAAGGAAATGTGTGCTCCTCACAGAAGCCAGTCCAGTGGGACCAGATGCACACCCCTCCATACACACTGATGACTTCAAGGGAAAAAAAAAAAAAAAAAAAGGCATCCTACAGCCCACAGAAAATTCCCTACTCTCACTGGCTCACATGACAATGAGCGAACCCACGACAGTTAGGCCCCATGCCCTGAGTCCAGTTTCACCATGGCACCTGTCCAAGCACTGTCAACAAAACTTGTGCAATGACAGAAACGTTCTGTAACTGCCTTCCAGGTGGCAGTCACATGTGCCCACGGCCCCTGAGGAACTGGACTTCGGCTTTTACTGCATTTGAATTTAGGTTTAAATAGCTGCCCCGGGGCAGGTGCTTGCGCTGGGGGGCAGTGCCTCTAGCCCTCCTGGTACCCCCACTGGAGTCTGGGGCGGAGGAAGATGACCAGGGTCCATGGAACACAGCGGGAGATCCTGGCTGGGAAGACTCTTTAAAAAAAAGTACTGATGTTCTTGTGAGTCCTCAGAGTTAGGGATGTCATAGAGAAGAACCTTTGTTTTCTATTATAGGTGGCAATAATGGTCAAGAATCCACCTGCAAAGCAGGAGACGTGAAGAGACACGAGTACGATCCCTGGGTTGGGAAGATACCCTGGAGTAGGAAATGGGAACCCACTCCAGTATTCTTGCCTTGAAAATCCCGTGGACAGAGGAGCCTGGGGGCTGCAGTTCACTGGGTTGCACAGAGTCAGACATGACTAAAGCGACTTAGCACATAAGCACCCACAAGTTAATCACTAAAGGGATGTTGCCTATAAGCTTAAATTACACATCATGACCCATCCCTAGGAACCCTGCCTCTCAGGTAATGAACATTAAGCTGAAATACCTTTGTTTAGCTCACAGGAAACATCCTGACCAGGCTCACCTGTGAATGGCTGCAGGAAGGAAGAAATTAACACATCCCCTCTGGAGGCTGACTGGAACCAGGAAATGCTTGCCTTCATTCCCTCCCCTTTTAGTACAAAAGAGGCCTGAATTCTAACTCATAGAAGATGGTTCTTTGGGACATTGGTCCACTATCTTCTCTATCTACTGGCTTTCCAAATAAAGTGGCTATTCCTGCCCCAACAACTGTCTCTCAATTGACTGGCTGCTCATACAGTGAGCAGTATGAGCTTGGATTCTGTAACAGGGACGTTCCAAGTGAATGTATGTTCATGATATCCTGGCCCAGGAGACTGATTTCTCTAAAACCCACGTGGCAGCCTGTCAGGGCTGGGCAGGGGCCACCAGCTCTCACCACCACTTCCACTCCTGTCTCTGTGCAGCTTGTGTTGACACTCAGGACCCATTACAACACCCATCAAAACACACTGGGGCCACCCACAAAGCACACCTCTTTCTGTATCAAAACCCAGCAATAAGCCTGCAAAAGATGAAAGGAAAAATGGAGACCACTGCTACAACTATTTGCGAAAATTTTCTGAGTCTTTGTCAGATAACAAGAGATTAGAAATGTAAGTCGATGTGAAATTTTCAGTTATACCAAAACTAGAAGAGAAGGAGCAGAGAGCGAGCAGCACGGAAGCTGGTCTTAGGACGTGCCCTCCGGCTCAGCCTCTGCTCTTGCCCACACCTGCTCTCTGGGGAATCCATGGAAGAGCATCAGGAAAAGATGGGGGCAACTGAAACCAAAATCCCGTATCTCACTCACCTTCCCCAACACACATGTTCTAAAGAGGGCGGAGTACTCTTGCACAGGAGAGTTTCAGAGAAGAAGGCTGAGGAGGGGTGAGCTGGCAGCGGACACGCGGGACTAAAGGCAGCTCCTTCGAACCCAAACGAGTTGCAGTCACTGCACCACGAGGTCCCTGCCCAGGAGTGGAATTCATGCTGACCTGACCTGGGGCAGGAAACCTTTCTCTTCAGCCTGATGTCAGCAGGGCTGACAGGACCAACTTGAAGAACCAGTCATGACTGCTGTCCTCTCACTGAGGGCAGTGTTCTATTTCACAAGAACTATCTTAAAAGGTAAAAATTCTAAGAAAACAAAATATTAGCCAACGATCAGGAGGCAACTCCTGATCACAATAACACATGTCCAGCAAGAGAGATGCATCTATGCAAAATGAAACGGTGCTGCAGGGGAGAGGCAGTGATGACATGGAAGGCTCCCAGCAGACGGTCACCAAAACAAGTGATGAAGATCAAGCACGCGGTATGTCAGCATGCTAGGCAGGACCTCAGCCACGCAGAAACGCATGGCTGCTTAAACAATGGAAGAGAAATGGCATTAAGTACAAGGACAGAGGATGGATGCTGGTCACCAGGGGACAGGGTCATACGAGGGAACCTTCTGGGGTGATGAGAATATTCTATATCTTTTTTTAAAAAAACAAGTTTGAATGTTTATTTTTTAATTTCTTTGGCTGTGCCGGGTCTTAGTGGCATGCAAACTCAGTTGCAGCATGTGGGATCTAGTTTCCTGACCAGGGATCGAACCCAGGCCCCCTGCATTGGAAACAAGGAAGCTTAACTGCTGGACCACCAGGAAAGTCCCAGACCATTCTCTATCTTGATTGCAATGGAGCTCATGCAACTGTGGACATTTGTCCAAACACTGATACTGCCCACTAAAATCACTATTTTATTGTTTGAAAACTATATGCCCACTATGTTGGTTTTTAAAAACTGCTAGAAAATGCCAAGCAAAAATGCCAAGAGTTGTTAAGATGGTGATGTTGTATGTAATCAAGAAGTTCCTCAAATGTTAGGAAATGTATTTATAGCTCACCTCTTTTACTAGGAAAATGACTTTGAAAATCTGACACTGACAGCTGACTCTAAACCCTACATGCCTGCTGGCTGAGACTGCGAGGCTTCCTGGGCCGCCTCCTTCATTGGCCAATGGGCCCAGGTGTGTGTAAAGAAGAGAAATTAACCTTCATGGGTATTCAATGAAAACATGTGGTTAGGAAAGTAAATCCAGTACCAGGGTAAAAAATATATAGATTGGGCTTTGAAAGAAGTGTGTGTCACTGCTCCTTCAGGTGGAAGGAAAGATGCTTCCTTCTGTATTTAAATGTCTATTCTGGCAAACTGCAAACTGGCATAAAATCTGTGTAATTATTAATAGTGCCCAATGTTCTTAGAAGCCCAGAGGTGGAGTCACAGCTACCCTGGTGTTCCTGAACAAGAGTAGTCAGGACAGGGTGGGGAGGCAGATGTTCTAGACGACACGGTTCCAGGCTGATTTCATTAAGATCTGTTCTATCAGACTCAGGCCCCAATTAAGAAGCTCTCCTACAGGTAAAAAAAAAAAAAAAATAGAAAGCCAACAGGACAACTGTCACTCTGACTGTTGTTGTTCAGTTGCTAAGCTGGGTCTGACTCTTTGCAACCCCATGGACTGCAGCACGCCAGGCTTCCCTGTCCTTCACTATCTCCTGGAATTTGCTCAAATTCGTGTCCACTGAGTCAGTGATACTATCTAACTATCTCATCCTCTGCCACCCTCTTCTCCTTTTGCCCTCAATCTTTTCCAGCATCAGCATTTTTTCCAATGAGGTGACTCTTCACATCAGGTGGTCAAAGTACCTGGGCTTCATCTTCAGCATCACTCCTTCCGATGAATATACAGGGCTGATTTCCTTTAGGATTGACTGATTTGATCTCCTTGCAGTCCAAGGGACTCTTGAGAGTCCTCCAGCAGCACAATTTTACAGCATCAATTCTTTGGCACTCAGTCTTCTTTATGGTTCACCTCTCATGTCCGGACTGGAAACACCATAGCTTTGACCATACAGACGTTCATCAGCAAAGTGATGTCTCTGCTTATTAATATGCTGTCTAGGTTTGTCATAGCTTTCCTTCCAAGGAGCAAGCACCTTTTAATTTCATGGCTGCAATCATCATCCGCAGTGACTTTAGAGCCCAAAAATATAAAATCTGTAACTGCTTCCACATTTCCCCTTTCTATTTGCCAGGAAGTGATGGGACCAAATGTCATGATCGTAAGTCTTTTGAATGTTGAATTTTAAGCCAGTTTTTTCATTCTCCCCTTTCACCTGCACCAAGAGGCTCTTTAGTTCCTCTTCACTTTCTGCCATTAGAGTGAGATCATCTGCATATCTATGGTTGTTGATATTTCTCCTGACAATCTTGATTCCAGCCTGTGCATTCATCCAGTCCAGCATTTCACATGATGCATAGAAGTTAAATAAGCAGGGTGACAACATACAGTCTTGTCACACTTATTTCCCAGTTTTGAACCAATTTGTTGTTCCATGACTGGAACAGTTAGAACTGTTGCTTCTTGACCTGCATAGAAGTTTCTCAGGAGACAGGTGAGGTGGTCTGGTATTGCCATCTCTTGAGGAATTTTCCAGTTTACTGTGATCCACATAGGATCAAAGGCTTGAGCACAGTCAGTGAAGCAGAAGCAGATGTTTTTTCTGGAATTCCCTTGCTTTTTCTATGATCCAACAAATGTTGGCAATTTGATCTCTGGTTCCTCTGCCTTTTCTAAATCCAGCTTGTACATCTGGAAGTTCTTGGTTCATGTACTGCTGAAGCTTAGCTTGAAGGAATTTGAGCATTATTTGCTAGCATGTGAAATTAGTGCAATTGTGTGGTAGTTTGAACATTCTTTGGCACCGCCCTTTGGGATCGGAATGAAAACTGACGTCTTCCAGTCCTGTGGCCACTGCTGAGTTTTCCAAATTTGCTGGCATATTGAGTTCAGCACTTTCACAGCATCATCTTTTAGGATTTGAAATACCTCAGTTGGAATTCCATCACCCACACTAGCTTTGTTTGTAGTCATGCTTCCTGAGGCCCCCTTGACTTCACACTCCAGTATGTCTGGCTCTAGGGGAGTGATCACACCATCATGGTTATCTGGGTCATTAAGACCTTTTTTGTACAGTTCTTGAGTGTACTTTTGCCACCTCTTCTTAATCTCTTCTGCTTCTGTAAGGTCCTTAGTATTTCTGTCCTTTATGGTTCCCATCTTTGCATGAACTGTTCCCTTGATCTCTCCAATTTTCTTAAAGAAATCTCCAGTCTTTCCCGTTCTATTATTTTCCACTACTTCTTTGCACTGTTCATTTAAGAAGGCCTTCTTACCTTTCCTTGCTATTCTCTGGAACTCTGCATTCAGTTGGGTATATCTTTCCCTTTCTCCCTTGCTTTTTGCTTCTCTTTTCTCAGCTACTTGTAAAGCCTCTTCAGACAACCACTTGGCCTTCTTGCATTTTTTTTCTTTGGGATGGTTTTGGTCACTGCCTCCTGTACAATGTTACAAACCTCTGTCCATAGTTCTTCACTAGCACTGGCACTCCATCTACTAGATCTAATGCCTTGAATCCATTTGTTACTCCTACTGTATAACCATGAGAGATTTAATTTAGGTCATATCTGAAAGGTCTAGTTGTTTTCCCTACTTTCTTCACTTTAAACCTGTATGGCAAAAACCACTACAATACTGTAAAGTAATTAGCCTTCAACTAATAAAAATAAATGAAAAAAAAAATTAAAAAAATTTTTTAAAAAAAGCCTGGATTTTGCAGTAAGGAGCTCATGATCTGAGCCACAGTCAGCTCCTGGTCTTGTTTTGCTGACTGTATAAAGCTTCTCCATCTTTGGCTGCAAAGAACATAATCAATCTGATTTCGGCATTGACCATTTGGTAATGTCCATGTTTAGAATTGTCTCGTGTTGTTGGAAAAGGGTGTTTGCTGTGACCAGTGTGTTCTCTTGGCAAAACTCTGTTAGCCTTGGCCCTGCTTGCTTCATTTTATACTCCAAGGCCAAACTTGCCTGTGCTCCAGGTATCTCATGACTTCCTACTTTGGCATTCCAATCCTCTATGATGAAAAAGATATCTTTTTTTTTTTGGTGTTAGTTCTAGAAGATCTTATAGGTCTTCATAGAACCATTTAGCTTCTTCAGCATTAGTAGTTGGGGCATAGACTTGGATTACTGTGATACTGAATGGTTTGCCATGGACATGAACAGAGATCAGATCATTCTGTAGTTTTTGAGATTGCACCCAAGTACTGCATTTCAGACTCTTATTGATTATGAGGGCTAGTCCACTTCTTCTAAGGGACTGTGTTGCCCACAACAGTAGATATATATAATGGTCATCTGAATTAAATTCACCCATTCCCATCCATTTTAGTTTACTGATTCCAAAGATGTCAATGATCACTCTTGCCATCTCCTGTTTGACCACATCTAATTTACCTTTATCCATGGATCTAACATTCCAGGTTCCTATGAAATATTGTTCTTTACAGCATTGGACTTCACTTTCACCAGGAGACATACCCACAACTGAGAACTGTTTCCACTTGGCCTAGCTGCTTCATTCTCTCTGGAGCTATTAGTAACTGTCCTCCACTCTTCCCAGTACCATATTGGACACCTTCCGACCTGGGGTCTCATCTTCCAGTGCCATATCCTTTTGCCTTTTCATACTGTTCATAGGGTTCTCACAGCAAGAATACTGGAGTGGTTTGCCATTCCCTTCCCCACTGGACCACGTTTTCGTCAGAACTCTTCACTATAACCCATCCGTCTTGGGTGGCCCTGCACTGCACGGCCATAGCTCCAATGAGTTACACGTGCTCCTTTGCACCAACAAGGCTGTGATCCATGAAGGAGAAACTCCGATATGGGGAGATAGCCTCTGGGCTGGCTTTGACCTTGAGAGTCATGAGGCCTGTGCCACCCTCCAGGACACAACCGATAAGGTCAGACCCGACTGACGTGTAGTCTGGGCTAGTCACGTGGAATATGGAATCCAGGACATGAGGAAACCAGGTCAGGAAGATGCTGGTGACCCTGGAAGCAGTGGGGGAGTTGGCTTCATCCCACCCACTGCGGGTGCCTCTGGGGAGCAGGGCCAGGTACGCAGTTTTAGCAAATCCAGAGGGTGGATCTAGGAGCAGTCTGGTGAAAAAACAAGGGTCTCTCCAAATTCCTTCTGTCCCCTTTCCTATCAAAATAAAGAAAGGCCCATCAAGGCCAGTGTCCCTCTGCAAATATCTCTGTGAAGATGTAAACCCTCTGCTGCCATCAGGCCCCATGTGCAGCCATATGTCTTTCCTGGGGGACCCCCCAGAAGCTCAGCACACCACCACCTGCACCCAGCCTGCAGTGACTGAAGGAAAGCCCTGGAAATTCACGTCTACCCAGGGGCTCTGGCTATGGGCTTTGAAGAAGTAACCAAGGCAAGGCAGGGCAAGGCAGGTGAGACTGGATTTGGGTGGTCCTAAACCCAGTGACTGGTGTCCTCATAGGGAGAGGACCCAGAGACCCAAGGAGAGATCTCGGCAGGGACGAGGTGATGCAGCGACCAGCCAAGGATCGGCAAGGGCCATCAGCAACACCAGAGCTGGAACAGGGGCCAGGAAAGGACCCTCCCTCCTGACCTCTGGAGGAACCAGCCCTACCCACACCTGGATCCTGGACTTCAGGCTTCCAGACTGTGAAACTGTACATTTCTCTCATTTAAGCCCTGACCTGTGGTCCTCTGACAAACCGTGTGGGCCACCTCACGGACCCCTCCCTCCTTGATACTGCTGGGCAAGCCCACTTGGAGTGGCTATGCGGCAGGGGTCATAGGATAGCCCAGAGCCCCCCAAACTTGTTACCCCTCTTGCCCTACTGAGCCATCGGTAACCCACAGTGCTCAAAATGCAAGAGATCATTTCCTTGTCAGAATCCTGTGGTTTGGGGTCAGGAGGAAAGTCAGTGTCTGCTTCTCCCCAGAGGAATTCATCTTAGAGGCAGCCACAAGCATGTCCACCCCAGGCAGTCCCAGGTGGGGTGTGTGAAATCCCATTCACCCAGGTCACAGCACCATGTGTAACAGCCATTCACAAGGTCAGGTGGGGAGGACGTGCACCCAAAGGACCCACAATGGGGGCGGAAAAGACTGAAGTTCACCAGCCCCCTCACAAGGTCAGATGCCCCAGTTCAGGGTGGCAAGCCCTGCATCTAATTTGCTTCTCCAGTACAATGCAGGTGAAATCACAGGTGTCCACTAGGTCTTTCTCTGACCCCCCCCCACACACATACATATGCGTGTACACATGCATGGAAATGCACACACACACACACACACACACACACACACACACACACACACATACCCCAACCTCTAGGAGAAGGCTGCTGGATCCAGAATCCGGGTTCAAATCCTGATTCCTTCACTCTCTGCTCTGTGACTCAAGGCAGGTTTCTTAACGTCTCTGTGCTCCATTCCCTCTGCCCAAACCCTGGGACCATAACCTGACCCCAGAGGATGGGCAGGTGAGTGATATGGGAAGCCAGAGGACCGAGCTGGGAATGGAGCTGCTGCCAACAAGTCTGGCCTGGGGAGAGCTCTTCTAACAGCCTCTCAGGCCAGGCAATCAACACGCAGACCAACCAACCCATCCACATTCCCCACCCCTGCAGGCCTGCCCAGCCAGACGCCTCTCGCTGACATCAGCCTGCTGTGAGAGGCAGGGGCAGCAGGGCAGCGGGCAGGCTGGGGGCAGGGGGCCACCACATACCCTGGAGCCCAGGGCAGGCCTGCCTCAGCATGGGCTTGTCCATCCTCTTGGCGTAGAAGGCTGCATACCACACACGCAGTTCGGTGCCTGGGGGGATGTCCCGGGAGGTGGTAAAGTACACGTCGCTGCCATGCTGGAAGGCCGTCAGGTTCTGGTGTCCCGGCTCCGCTGCCGGCCGCACCAGCATCATCCAGTTGCAGTCGTCCTCGTTGGAGGTGTCGAAGCACACGGGGTGCCCGTCCTTCTGGAACACCTGGGGGGGGAGTGCAGCCCACCACAGGGCCGGATGGGGGCGGGTTATCCACCAGTGTGCGTGTCAGCGTGCACACATGTGTGTGTGTGTGCGCAAGGGGCTGCTGAGTGACCAGTCTAGACACTGCCACATCAGTGGCCAAATAGGGCACTGTACAGACCTATTCTACATTGATGGGAGGGCAGCGGAAGACCCCCGAAACAGGTCAGGCTGGTCACAGGCAAAAGGGAAGCAGGAGGCACAGCTAAAGGTCAGGTGTCACTGGGAAACCTAAGTTCTCAGGTGGGTACTGGGACGCCTCATCTCCACCTGTGGTCCAGGTGGGTACCTAGTCACGTGTGCTCTGCTCCTGTTCCAGGATGCACGAGAAAGCCTGAGCTCTACTCCCAGGTCAGGAGTTCTCAGGAGCCCTGAGTTCTATGCATGGTCCTGTTGGGAATGAGGACACCTAAGGTCTACCTGTGGTCCAGGTAAAGAACATGGACTCTGAGTTCTAATCAGTTTTCAAGTGGGCAAGAAGACACCTGAGTTCTACTCCTGGCCCAGGGTGTCACTGGAACACCTGGACTCTATACCTGGGCCAGGTGTATCAGGACACCTGAGTTCTCCCAGTTCTGTTGCAAGTATGTTCAATGACTTTAGCAAAGTTCCTCAATCCTTTTTTTAAAATTTAAGTTATTTATTCATTTATTTATTGACTTTTTGGCCATTCCAGGCGGCATGCAGGATCTTCTTTCCCAGATCCAGGGACTGGACCTGTGCACCCTACAGTGGAAGTGCGGAGTCTTAAGCCTAGACCATGGAAGTCCCATTCCTTGATCTTTATAAGCTCTGCCCTCATCTAAAAAGCAGCACCACCACTTTATGGATGGAATGCAGACAGGGACAAGGGGGAGAAGCTTGACTATTTTGAAGTTCAAAGTAACCACATGGAATAGGGGGCTCCCGTCCCCTATTTTCTGATGTAACTGTTGCTTCCTCATTATAGAAAGAAATCTCCCTTCTTCTCCTGGCTTTTCCTGTAGGGGCTCCCCACCTCTAAGAGCTAGAGGCCCCCCTCTGAGGCTGGAGCCCTCAGAAGCAAGGGGAGGGGGTGGAGGGGGCTGCCAGGTGCTTGATGCCCCCCAGTCGGTATAGGGGGTGCTCCCCGTTGGCCTTGGCCTCCTTCTGTGGACACAAAGGTGCCCCAAGCACCCAGATGCCCAACCCTGAGCCTGTGCTGGAACAGCTCAATACCAGACACAGACCCTCAGAATCTTGAGTCACCGAAAAAAACTGATACAGGCACAAATGGCTTTTTCAAAGAGGCCTTGGCCAACCATGGGCCCACAGCAATATGCCCATAAGCCCCAGGTCTCTTGACATCACTCCTGCACATAAAACAGCCTTTCTTTCTTTCCTTTCTTTGTAAACAGATCAAGTCTCTTTCCTTTCTCTCCACCATGCTGAAATCTGCCTTATAAACTCACTTCTCCGAGGACTGTCGAGTCCCCACAGTCAGCTGGATCATCTCTGTCCCAAAACGCTTGGGTCTCTGCTAAGGGTCTCCAGGAAAGCTCGCGTCTGGGGCTCTCTGCTGCCCGACCAGCGCCTGTTCCTCTCAGTTTATTTCATGGGTGTTTCTGAAGGCTGGCTGCAGCTGAACAGTCTGGGCATGGGGCCAGAGCTGTGACCCATACTCACAACCCCAGCCTCGTGACACCTCTCGGGGTCTCACTTTAAGTGATCAAGTCCTCCCTGTGATTTTCTTCCATTTCTTTTTCTCCATGTCACAAAGAAGCCATCATCTCCCCATCTGATGTGCTTTTCAGAGCTGCCGAATTTTGCACTGGTCTCTCATCAACACAAAACACCTTCCTTTCGAAAGAGCCTGGCAAAGCTCCCGACACTCCGCATACGTGTGAAATCCCCATGCGGTCCTGCAAATTCCACAGAAAGCACCCCCTACTGCCTGCACTGGGCGGGGCAGGGGGGGTTCCACTCTTGCAAATGTTTTAAATACACTCTTCTGAGTTTTGCAGAATACTAACTTAACTCATGCTCATATATTATAAACTTAAAAAAAAAAAAAGAAACACTGTCTTGGAAATTCAGCAGAACTACACCATCAAGAGCTGTCTCTGGGATGTTTATAAATCACTCAACTCTTCAGTGAGCATCGCCCTTGCCCACCTGCACGTGAGGAAGGTCACAAACAAGGGTGCCGCAGCCCCCACCCGCCCAGCGTGTACCTTCAGTGGAAACGCGGATTCCTTCTCCCACTTGGCGACGCGTCGCGACTCAAATGGGCCGAACTGCGTGCGCTTGACGAGCTGGGTCACAGCAAACACCCCCTCAGCTCCATCTTCCAGGCGTCTGATCTCCAGGTTGGAGGGAAGGGATGACCTTGAGATGGAACAAAGGAAGAGAGTCTCGGCCCCGAGTGCCCACTGGCCAGGGTGCCACCTTCACCAAGGGCAGAGGGTTAGGACGATGGAAAAGGTCGCTCCCGCTGGCCCCAGAGCAGGTGATGGAGGGGCACTGACTTGAGGATGCGTTTATACTCCCCACCCAGGAGACACAGCGAATGCTCACATGCACATGCGCGCGCACACACACACACACACACACACCCCTAAGTGCGGGCCCCTCTTTGATGGGCCTATAGAGAGGGAGGGAGGACCAGAGAGAGACCACGAAGAGGTGCCTCGTGGAAAGGACCACGGGAATGACAAGAAGTGCCGAAGAGAGTGCATTTTGAAGACCAGAAGAGGGTTTCCCGCGAGGCTGTACTGGGCTGGGTTCATCATGAATGTGGCCTTTTTAAGTCAACTTGGGCAACGTGAAGGAGAGGACATGTGTATGCCGGTGGGGAGAGGAAGGGAGGCACGTCGGCAGGGACCTAGCATGAGCCAAGACCAGGGCATGCCTGACCCACGTCTAGAGTGGGACATGGACCCCTCACAGGAGCGGCAGGAGGCCAGCTGAGATGAGGAGCCCGTCAGGGAAGGACCAATGGCTCCCACTGGAGCTTTGTGGCCAACGGGCAACCACTGAAGGGTCTGGAAGAGAGCTGGTCAGATTTGTGCTCCGGGCCAAAATAGGAATCTCTTTGCTCTGCACAGGTAAGTCACAGTCAAGCCAGTGGGGAGGCTTCTAGGAACAGCAGTGATAAGATGACAGCTTGAGTGCCAGCCTGTTCCTAAAGCAGATGTTGTGATGACAGCCACGTCCGAGGGGCCATCCTCTCCTCTTTACAGATGAGGCAACTGAGGTGCAGAGAGGGGCACGTCTCATCCAGGTCCAAACAGCTACTACGGGGCAAACAGGGCTGCGACCTGGGGCCCCCCAGGGGACACAGTCCCCCGCCCCCGGGGAAACGTGGACTGGCAGAGCCTCGGAGCCCCTGCACCAGATCTAGGTGCTCGTTCAGCAGCTATTCCCCCTCTGCCTGGCCACCTGTGCTCACTACCCACGGCTCCAGCCCCCAACCAGGCATGTGTCAGACAGCAAGCCTGGGTGCGAACCACAAGGGAGACTGAATGGGCAGACCCACAACCTCAGCTGTGGTTGCTTTGTGTATAAACCAGTTCAGCACCCCAGCAGAACCAGGGACTAGATAAAAGACATTGACCCGGACAACTCCTCAACACGCCCTGGCTCATCCCAGGGGCAGGTAACCAGCTTGCAGTGGATGGAGATCTCTGATGGCATCGAATAAGAGGACGGTCCCTCTCCTCCTTATTTGCTGTCTCCTCCCTTTGTGTAGACACCGAGGTGGCCAGGCTCTCGCCACAGGTGACAAGCAGACAACCCTGTTTGACAGGCAGGATGGCAAAGACAGCTGGAGGCGGGTCACTCACCTGGCCCTGCTTAACACAAAGGAGTCTTTGACCATGACCACCGGGCCCAGCTCAGGACATTCAGAGTCGTGGTACTGGCTGCAGTCCTCGCACCCTGCAAACACACATCCCGGCATCAGGGGGGGCATCGAGAGGGGAGGGAGATGCCCACAGAGCATCCCGCAGCCTGGGGGTGTCCCAGAGCGCTCCCCACAAGTGCAGAAAGAGAGCAACACAGGCCACATGCCCCCAGGAGAAAAACCCAGCTCCTTGGCACGCTGCAAGGCTGACCGAGTCAGCTCTACGGGGATGCAGGACAGGGTCTCCGTAAAGGAGAAGAAATGAAAACTCACCAACATAACCTGTTTCTCATAAATCTAACATGTCAGAAACCCTTCTAAAACCCGGGGTTACCTTTCTGAGTCTGCTGCCACCCCTGCCCCAGTGCCCTTTGCCGGGAGTCCTGGGAAAGAAGATTCTTTGAAAATCGGACCTGGTAGCACATTTCATGTCATACACCATGGTTCTCAGTAACAGGTAAAATCCCATCTAAAAGGAGACAGCTTTTCTCTACACAAAGACCAGACGTGCACGTGGCTCTACCTGCAGGTGAGGGCGGGCCACGGGCCCTGGAACACTTACAGATGAACATGATCTCTTCATTCCCGTCTTCAGCCATCGCCGCCACCTGTCAGGACACAGCGCCGCATTAGTGAGCAGCTTTGAGCCCAAGGCATTTTTTTTTTTTTTTAATTTATGGAGTAAAGTTGATTTACAAAGTGGTGTTAATTTCTGCTACACGGCGAAGTGATTCAGTTACGTGTGCATGCGTGCTGAGTCACTTCAGCCGTGTCCAGCTCTTTGTGACCCTGTGGACTGTACTCACCGGGCTCCTCTGTCCATGGGATTCTCCAGGCAAGAACACTGGAGTGGGCTGCCGTGCCCTTCTCCATCAGTTATATATACCATTCTTTCTTATATTCTTTCCCACTGGCACTTGTGATGATTCATAGTTTTTGATTGGAGGATAACTGCTTTACGAGCTTGTGTTGATTTCCACTGTACAATGAAGTGAATCAGCTACGTGTGTACATATATCCCCTCCCTCATGGACCTCCCTCCCACCTCCATCCCAACCCCATCCCACCCCTCGATGTCACCGCAGAGCACCGAGCTGAGGTCCCTGCGCTTCTGGACCTGGAGTCTATCACGCAGAGTAAAGTCAGGAAGAGAAAAATTTCACATAGGAAGGCATATATGTGAGATCCAGAAAAAATGATACAAACGAATCTACTTCCAAGGGAGGAGTAGAGACACAGATGTAGAGACGTGAACACAGTGGGGGAAGGGGAGGGTGGGATGTATTGGGAGATCGGGATTGACATATGTACGTTACTGTGTGTAAAACAGCTAGCTGGTGGGAAGCTGCTATAAAGCCAGGAAGCTCAGCTCAGTACTCCCCTGGTTTTTTTTTTTTTTTTTTAAAGTATTTATTTATTTGGTTGCACCAGGCACATGAGACCTAGTTCCCTGATCACGGATCAAACATAGGCCCCCTGCATTGGGAGCACAGAGTCTTAGCCACTGGACCGCCAGGGAGGTCCCTCTCCATTGGCATTTTTAAAGACAGTTCCTGCTCCCGTAGACGGAGGAGGCTCGTAGGCTGTGGTCCATGGGGGTCGCCAAGAGTCGGACACGACTAAGTGACTTCACTTTCACTTTTCACTTTCATGCATTGGAGAAGGAAATGGCAACCTACTCCAGTGTTCTTGCCTGGAGAATCCCAGGGGCGCGGGAGCCCGGTGGGCTGCCGTCTATGGGGTTGCACAGAGTTGGATACGACTGAAGCGACTTAGAAGTAGCAGCAGCAGCAGCTAATAGCCCCCTAAACCATATACAGATACTGACTTTGTGATTAGAAAAAAAAAATTTTTTTCCATTTTGTTTTTTTGGTCACACCATGTGGCTTGCAGAATCTTAGTTCCCTGACCAGGGATAGAACCTGGGCTCTTGTAGTGGAAGCACAGAGCCCTAACCACTGCACAGCCGGGGAATTCCCTGACTTTGTGCTCTAAAGGCAACATGCAGTACAGTCCTCTTTATTATGGGATGGGCTTGGGCCTTGAAATGTTTCCTCACCCAGAACGATGTTGCTTTTAATAAGCCACGCGTGTGCATGGATCTGGATTTAGGACACTGTCGTGAACTCTGGCTTTCACCTTTCCCTAGCAGCCATCCGCTTCCATTTGTGAAAGAAATGTTGTTGTTGTTGTTTAATTGCTCAGTTGTATCCGACTCTTTGCGACTCTGTGGACTGCAGCACGCCAGGCTTCCCTGTCCTTCACTCTCTCTCTCGGAGCTTGCTCAAATTCATGTCCATTGAGTTAGTGATGCCATCCAACCATCTCAACCTCTGTTGCCCCCTTCTTCTCCTGCTTTCAATCTTTCTCAGCATCAGGGTCTTTTCCAATGAGTCCACTCTTCACATCAGGTGGCCAAAGTACTGGAGTTTCAGTTTCAGCATCAGTCCTTCCAATGAATATTCAGGGTTGATTTCCTTTAAGATTGACTGCTTTGATCTCCTTGCTATCCAAGGGACCCTCAAGAGTCTTCTCCAACACCACAGTTCAAAAGCATCAATTCTTCAGCCCTCAGCTTTTTTTATGGTCCAACTCTCACATCCATACGTGACTACTGGAAAAACCACATCTTTGACTATACGGACCTTTGTCAGCAAAGTGATGTCTCCGCTTTTTAATACACCAAGTTTGTCATAGTTTTTCTTCCAAGGAGCAAGTGTCTTTTAATTTCATGGCTGCAGTCACTCTCCACAGTGATTTCAGAGCCTAAGAAAATAGTCTGTCACTGTTTCCATCGTTTCCCCATCTACTTGCCATGAAGTGATGGGACCAGATGCCATGGTCTTAGTTTTTTTAACGTACTGCCATTTAAAGAAAGCCAGTTTTCACGTGGCCACTTCTATCCTGCCTCCCTCACAGGACTGTGAACGCCTCCAGGGCAGCCTCGTCTCACACGACCTCTATTGTTCTCCACCTGCTAAACTCTGCGAAACACCACATTTCTCACATTTCTCTCAGGGACTAAGGCACCACCTAACATCGTGGAGGGGAGCCCTCCTGCTCTCCACAAAACCTTTATCACGTCTGGTCACTTCTATTTCTGGTTCAACCTTGAGGTTCACCTCCATAGAGGCAGCGCGCCCAGGCCCACTACCTGTATATTTGTGGGCAATCTGAACATGTCCATTCTGGGGTCTCAGACTCCTGACCCATAAAAGGGAAATTAAGATGCCCACCCCATATAGTTTTGGGGGGAGTATAAAGTGAGATACATCTGGTGTGTGCCACTCAATAATAGTTCCTCTTCCCTCCCACCCCTCCATCCCCAATTAAGTCAACCCAGTACATCCTTCCTGTATCCCACTCCTGGCCAAGACCATCTGTGGTACCATTTTGGGGAAGTATGCAGGCTGGCATACTTCCTGAATGCTGATTCCACATGCCCTCTGCCCCATTCCCATCCCCAGGAGCTATTAAAGGATGAACAGCAGACAATGCAAAGTCCAAATGAAAATGCAGATTTGCTGAGCACATAATTTCATAAGTAGAGTAGAGGATAGAGTTGAAAATTCTACCACGGAAGTCGATTAGTTACAAGGAAACAAGGTAGAGAGATGGGATTTCCAATTTGCCCTTTAAATTCCAGGAATTCATAACCAGGGCATATTTCCCCCCAAACACAGCACAGTACCTTCTTTTCCCACAAACACTCCTTTACCTTACAAGATGTCTCAGGTAGCTCAGCATGTTTAACTTGGGGCTTCCTGCCTGATGGCCTGCACGGGCAGGGTCAGGGGTCAGCCTGCTATGTGGGTATTGGCTGGTCACAGAGCAAAAGAGGAAGGACAAAGAGGAAGAAGTATGTGGAAACCCACTTTTGTGAGCTGCTGAGGTGCTCCCAGGGGCCTGAAAACCGTCTGCCCACTGGCAGGAGCCCCCTCCACTGGTCAATACCCGCTCATGTTCAAGGAAGTTCTCGGGAACAGACGCCAAACTGCAGCCAGATCATGGCAGAATGCAGGGTTCCCACAAAGCTGGCAGCATCAGATGGTGCAAACAACGGGAACCACTCTGGCCTTTCTCGAGGCCTGATGTGGCCACCTGCCTCTGGTCTGGCCTCTCAAGGAATCCACTTCCTGGTTATTCTAAGTAGTCCTTCTATGAACACTGGGGTGCCAGAATCTTTCTGAATTACAGTTTTCTCCCAGGGATATACCCAGGGATTGCTGGATCATATGCTAGTTCTTAGTTTTTTAAGGAACCTCCATAGTTTTTTCCATAGTGGTTGTACCAATTGACATTCCCTCCAACAGTGTAGAAGGGTGCCCTTTTCTCTACACCCTCTCCATCACTAGTTATCTGTAGACTTTTCAGTGATGGCCATACTGACCAGTGTGAAGTGATACTTCCCTGTAGTTCTGATCTGCATTTCTCTAACAATTAGTGATGCTGAGCATCCTTTCACATGCCCATTGGCCATCCCTGGGCTTCCCTGGCGGCTCAGATGGTAAAGAATCTGCCTGCAGTGCAGAAGACCCGGGTTCGATCCCTGGGTCAGGAAGAGTCCCTGGACAAGGGAATGGCTACCTGCTCCAGTATTCTCGCCTGGAAAATCCCATGGACAGAGGAGTCTGGTGTGCTGCAGTCCAAGGGGTCACAAAGAGTCAGACACGACTGAGCAACTAACATTTGGCCATCCCTATGGCTTCCTTTGGCAAAATGTCTATTTAGGTCTTCTGCACACTTTTTGACTTGTTTTTCTGTTACTGAGTTATACAAGCCATTTGTATATTTTGGAAATTAAGCCCTTCTCAACTCCATCATTTGCAAATATTTTCTCCCATTCCATAGGCTATCTTTTCACTGTGGTTTCCTTTGCTGTGCAAAAGCTTATGAGCTTGATTAGATCCCATTCGTTCATTTTTGCTTTTATTTCTATTGCCTTGGGAGACTAAGAAAACATCAGTATGATTTATGTCAGAGAATGTTTGGGCTATATTCTCTTCCAGGAATTTTCTGGTGTCTTGTCTTTATGCCATTTTGAGTTTATTTTCATGTGCAGTGAGAGACCATGGTCTAACTTCATTGTTTTACATGTAGCCATCCAGCTTTCCCAATGCCAGTTGCTAAAGAGACTGTCTTTTCTCCATTGTATATTCTTGCCTCCTGTGTTGAAAATTAATTGACTGTAGATACTTGGGTTTATTTCTGGGCTCTCTACTCTGTTCCATTAATCCATAGGTCTGTTTCTGTGCCATACCAAGCTGTTTTCATTAGTATAGCTTTGTAATATTATCTGGAGCCTGAGTTATGCCTTCAGCTTTATTCTTCTTGCTCAGGATTGATTTGGCAATTCTGTGTCTCTTATGGTTCCATATAAATTTTAGGATTATTTTCCTATGAAATATGTCTCTGATCATTTGATACGGATTTCAATAAGTTTATTGACTGTTTTGAGTATTATGGCCATTTTAACAATACTATTTCCTCTAATCACAGAGCATGGGATATCTTTCCATTTCTTTAAACAATATTTAATTTCCTTTATCAGTGTTTTATAGTTTTCAGCATATAAGTTGTTCATTTCCTCAATCAGCTTTATTCCTAAGTATTTTTAATGCAATTTTAAACAGAATTTTTTTTTAACTTTCCCTTTCTGGTATTTCACTGTTAGTGTAAAGAAGTGTGACAGATTTATGAATGTTAACCCTGTACCCTGCTACTTTGCTGAATTCATTTATCAGTTCTAATAGTTTCTGTGTGGCATCTTTTTTGTTGTTGTCCAGTGGCTAAGTTGTATCTAGCTCTTCATGACCTCATCGACTACAGCACACCAGGCTTCCCTGTTCTTCACTATTTCCTGGAGTTTGCCTAAACTCATGTCCATTGAGTTGGTGATGCCATCCAATCGTATCATCCTCTGTTGCCCCTTTTCCTGCCCTCGATCTTTTCTAGCATCAGGGTCTTTTCCAATGAATCAGCTCCTCCCATCAGGTGGCCAAAGTATTGGAGCTTCAGCATCAGTTCTTCCAATGAATATTCAGGGTTGATTTCCTTTAGGATTGACTGCTTTGATCTTGCAGTCCAGGGGACTCTCAAGAGTCTTCTCCACCACAGTTTGAAAGCATCAATTCTTCCGCACTCAGCCTTCTTTATGGGTCAGTGCTCACACCCATACATGACTACTGGAAAAACCGTAGCTTTGACTACATGGACCTTTGTTGGCAAAGAGATGTCTCTGCTTTTTAATCTGCTCTCTAATTTTGTCATTAAAAAAAAAAAAAGCAGAGACATCATTTTGCCAACAAAGGTTTGTTGTGATTTTGGAGCCTGAGAAAATAAAGTCTTTCACTGCTTCCAGTTTTTCTTCCTCTATTTGCCATGAAGTGATGGCACCGGATGCCATCATCTGAGTTCAAAAATATTGGAATGGGTTACCATTCCCTCCTCCAGGGGACCATGTTTTGTCAGAACTGTTCACTGTGACCTGTCCATTTTAGGTGGCCCTGCACGGCATGGCTCATAGGGTCATTGAGTTACACAAGCCCCTTTGCCACAACAAGGCTGTGATCCATGAAGAAGTGGCATCTTTAGGTTTTTCTATATATATTATCATGTCACTTGCATATAAAGACAATTTTACCTCTTCCTTCCAGTTTGGATACCTTTTCTTTTTCTTGTCTGATTGCTGTGGCCTGAAATTCCAATAACTATGTTGAACAGAAGCAGTGACAGTGGACACACCTGTTTCAGATTTTAGCAAAGATGCTTTCAGCTTTTCACTGTTGCATATTACATCAGTGATGTGCATGTCATAAATAGGTTTTATAAAGAAGCCTCCTGAAGTCTGTGCTATCCTGGAAAAATCCCTTTGGTGCATGAAATGCTCCTTTGTAGAAGGGAAGTTCAGTCTCCAGACTTCTCCAGCATGTAAGAAATCTTAGAATAAAGGACTGTAGATAGTACTGTTGTAGGGGAAAATGACAGAAAAATTCACAAAGTCTGAAATTCAGCCATTTTAACTACTGATCCTGGAGATATGTACCTTACACCAGTGGTTTTCAAAGTGTGGTCCCTGGACTAGCAAACAGTAACACGAGCAGCACCAGGGAATTTCTTGAAAAGGCAAATTCTTGGGTCCCTCCCCAGACCTGCTGGAGCAGCCTCTCTGAACTGGGATCTCCATACTCTGCAAACCTTAAGGCATTTGGAAACCTTCAGGTTATTCTGATGCAGCTCAAGTCTGAGGACCGCTGCTTAACCTTAAATCTTTTCAAAACTTACATAGCTGCCAAAAGAAAACAAACAACTGTGATCACTGGAGGACCACAGTAACAGCGTCAGGAAACCAGATTCATCACGAGTCTCAGTTAGGCTCAGGTCAGGATGACCTGTGTATAACTTGGTAAGAAACAGTTTGAAAGGAGGGGTGATGTGGAGCAGATGTTCTCTGTGAAAACTGAGGTTTATGAGGCAGCCCCCGTAATGACAACTGTTAGAAAATGATTCTGAAAAGGAAGATTAAAGTGGGAGGAATCACCCTACCTGACTCAAACTTAATTATAAAGCAACAGTAATGAGAACTTGGGTTTAGGTGGAGGGATAGAACCAGAGGTCAATGGAAATGGAGAACAGAGTCACACAAATATGCTCAACTGATTTTGGACAAAGGGTAGAAGCAGCTCAACTAAAGAAAGATGGTCTATTCAACAGTGCTGGAGCAACTGGACATGCAGAGGCCAAAAAAAAGAAAAGAAAAGAAAAGAACTGTGACCTTACATCTTACACAAGGATTAATTCCTAACAGATAAGAAACTTAAAAGGATAAAAAGAATTTTTTTTTTTTTTTTAGAAAAACAGGAGAAAATCTTTGGAAACTAGGGTTAGCCAACCTTTATACTTGTTACCAAAAGCATAGTTTACTAAAGGAAAACTGATAAATGGGACTTCACCAAAATTTAAAGATTCTGCTTTACAGAATTCACTGTTAAAAGGATGAACAAAGTAAAGACCCTGAGACATTTTAACAAACCATATCCATATGTAAGATATGCAAAGAACTCTTAAAACACAAGGATAAAAATGCAAGCAACCCATTTATAAAGTGGGCAAAAGACATAAACAGACATTTCACCAACAAAAACACTGAAATGACAAAGAAGCACGTAAAATGATGTCCAACATCATTAGCCTCCAAGTAAGTACAGATCACAATGAGACACCACTACACACCTCTCAGAACAGCGGGGATGAGGAGACTGGGGCATCCACGTGCCCTGGTGGGAATGGAATTCCACTCAACAATTTCTGATAAATCAACATGGCCTATGACCCAGCAATAGTACTGGCTGGGCGGTCATCCCAGAGAAATGGAAAGTTAGATCCATATAAAAGCCTGCACACGACTGTTGGAGCAGCTTGATTCCTAACAGCCCCAGCTGGAGATAACCCAGAGTGCCTCATGAGCGACTGGTGCTGCGGCCCATCTACAGTCTGGAAAACTAGTCAGCAACTGAAAATGTGGAACTCCTGACACACGACAGACCCTGATGAGTCTCCAGGACGCTGCTGGGTGAAAAAAGCCAATCCCCAGCAGTTACATAGCGTGTGATCCTGTTCACATTCTTGAAATGGCAAAATTAGCGAGAAGGGAACTAGAGCAGTGAGTGGTTGGTGGGGGTCGAGGAGGGGTTGGGGTGGAAGGACAGAGGGCATGAGGCTATACGAGGGCTCCAACGGGGCTGGCATGTCCTGGGTCTGGACCCCATCAAGGTCACCATTCCTGCTGTCACCTGGTACCGGAGCTGTGCCTGGTGGTACCACCGGTGGGACGTGGATGAAGCAAACATGGATCCCTGCGTTCTTTTTTACAACCGCCTGGGTAGCCACAGTGATCTCCAAATCACAGTAGTTTAAAAGTGACTTCCAACACAATGCGTGGGAATGGTCTGGATCCCGGTGGAAATAAAGCACATATGACCTTGATTGGACAGCCAGATACTTGAATACCGACTGGGTATCTGGCCAGATTTTGACCACATTAAGGTGCCAGCATTAAATGTTTTAGGTGGGCAGTTATTTTTAGAGTCCTTCTCCTGGAGAGACACAGACTGAAATGTTTACAGATGCAATGATGCGACCAGGGTTTGCCTGCAGGTCCGACCAGTGGCAAGGCCTGGACGGGGTGGCGGGGGCAGTCAGGCCCCGGGCAATGGTAGCTGGGGTGGTGATGGACACACGACTGTTGCCAGCCTGTTTCCTGTGTTCAGTTTTTCATGCTAAAACCCCTTGTGAGCGGTACCCGTACACACTTCCCTTGTCCTCTTCTTCCATTGATTGTTTTTGAGTCCTGCTCCCAGAGCTGACTGAAGACACGTGTCAAGTCCACTGAACATCTTTTTCTTCACCTCACTTGACCTCTGGGTCACGCCAGACGTGGCGGACCGCCTTCCTCTCCCGACATTCACTTGCCGTCACCTCCCACACCTGAGCCCACCCAGGCCCTGACCCCACCTGACGCTTAGGTCCAGGCATGACCGACCTCTGTGCCGATGGTCCCACAAAAGTGTTGTGCGAAATGCTATTTCCTGCCCTTCACCTGCCAGTATAAGTGGCTCAGCCTTACTTGAAACAGCTGTGAGGGACGTAATTTCCAGCATATTATAAATATTGACTTCTTAAAATAGTTCTGTGGCTCTTTAAGCAGGTCTATTGGAATCGAAGCACCAGAGCGTGACATCCGGTCATGGGGTATGTGGACAAGCTCTTCCCCCGCTTCAGGAGGCGCTTCTGTCTCTACCAGCGTGTGTTTCCATCACTGCAGGTGTTAAACCCCACGTGTTACACTGATGCTTGAAATGACTACGGATCACCTTTTACGCAAATAGATCAAACCAGTCTTGATTTTCTAGGACCCTGAGTCTGTGGTAACTTCTCCTGGACTGAGCTATCATCCCAATAACTGGAACACCACTGATCGAAACGGAAAGGCTGCCCGTGCCGGTGACACACAACTTGGGCTTAATGAGGCAAACGGGGCTTCCTCCCCAGTCCATTCACGAATGGAGGAGTTTGATTCAGCTCTGTTCCTATCCTCTGCTCTCACAGATGTGAGTGCAGAAGGCTCTCCTCCACAGACAAGCAATTTTGCGGGGGAGGCGCTCTGTCACTAGTTAGCGTCAACCACTGCCCGAGGTCGCCCAGACACCGTGATGCCCACACACCTGTGAGCTGACCACGGCCCACACCGAGACTGGGGCTGGGGGTCGTCATGTCCTGGATGACAGGAGGGACCTTTCTTAAGCCGGGAGCACTTCAGGAAGGTGAGGACCAGGGCCGCAAGTGCTGGGCAAGGGTCTCTCCCACCTTGAGGGGAAGTTTAAAAACGCTGCTGGTCTCCTGGGCCCTGATTCCCCGACCACTCCCCAACCTGCACACCTGTCACCTGACTTCAGTGACCGGCACCTCCTGTCACCCCCCGCACATTCCCCAGCAGTCCAGCAGCAAGGCCTGCCTCACTTTAGAAACACTCTTTATCCTGTCCTGACACCTCATTTCCTCTTTGCCTCCACCCTGCTTCTAGGGGAAAGACATGGATTTGCTGGACCCCTGCCCAAAGCCCCCAGGGGTGTCCGGCTCTCAGGGTGAACTCTGAGTAGAGTACAGCCTGTGCTGCCCTGACTCGGCCACACAAAGCTTGCTGCCACCCCAGGGCCTTTGCACTTGCCCTCACCCCAGATCTCCACTGAGGAACACCGGTTTCCACTCAGACAGCCCCTCCTCAGATAGACCTTCTAGGTCCCCACTGCTCAAGTGCGCCCACCCCTGCCCAAACCCCCACCTCCACCTGCCACCCTTCCTGCCTTCTCCTCCAGGCTCCAACCACTACCCATCTCCTCCCCTCCAGAACATTCGATCCATGGGGCAGGGCCTTCTCTCTTGTTCTCTGCAGCACCGGGCAAGTGACAGCTGCTTGATGGATGGCCCATGAATACAGGCATACATGAACTGTTTGAGATGAACTCAGCAAGTGTCGTCATGGGTCACAACTGTGAAAAGAAGGCTGAGAAAGCATTTAAGTCCCTGCTCACAATCTCAGCCTCTCCAATCCCATGTCCAAGAAACAGCTGCCTTTAATCTCTCTTAAATCTGCAGAATGGGTGCAGTGTTCTTCTCCTGGCCTTCAACACAGACAATGGTATGTGAGATGTATATGCCAAGCTAACGGAGTTCTTTCTCAAATACAGTCATTCCCAGAAAAGCTATTACCCTTGCAGTTGAGTTGTTTTTTTAATGGGTGTTCTGGAAAAATATAAATGTTTTCTCTGTTTACAAAATAGAACATATTACTACTGCATTCTTTGTTGACAACTTTTCTGCAAAAATATGATTCAAAGACATAGGAGAAAAAAACTACATAGGATAAATCCTACTATTTTTCCTCTTCAAAATTCAAACTATAGTTCTACTTTCTTAACCATTCACCACCATAAGGTAGCGATGTCAAGGAAATTCAGAGAAGCAGAGTGAAGCAGTGAAAATGTGAAAATATCCAGGTTTGAAACAAAATATGGTAGTGGTGTGTGTGTACTGGGGTGGAGAGAGAACGGGCAGGCTGACTTATAAAAACAAAGTGTCCACATCATTACAGGTTCCAGGGAGAGTTCATACTGTTGCCTCTTAAGATGTGTCACAAAACCAGTTGCTCATTTACTTTTCATCCTTAAAAATACTTCCAGGAACTTAACAGTGTTCTCCAAACTGATCTGGTGAGTTCTGATTTTATGACAGTGGTTTAGGCAAACGCAGTATTTGTGGGCTGGCAGCTTTAACTATGTACACGGTTCCACGTGTCTCTGATCACACACATTTTTCTACCATTTTAATCTACCCATGGTGTACCCAGTGGTGGGGAGGGGGCAGTTTCTGAGCGTTTGTGGATAAAAAAAAAAATCTCATCCCCTACATTAAGAGCTTAATAAACACATAATAACTATAACCATCAGGTAGATGGATATTTCCACAGGGCGTTTCCACTTATCCCCTCAAAGCTGACCCTCAGCGGTCCGACATCCTCTCCAGAGGCCATTTGGCCTGCTGGTCCACCTGTCCGCGCCAGGGCGGGGCCAGCGCGCCCCTTCCCAGCACAGCCACCCACCCGGAGAGCGGGCACATGTCACCTGTCCATGGGTTTCACTATCTTGCCTCTGCCACGCAAGGGTTTACACAAATGGGATGCAGGGTGCTCCTGCGGGTGGGGGTGGGGTGGGCAGCCCCACCGCCCAAATTCAGGGGTCTGCCTTTGCAATCGCAGGAGCCAGGGGCCCAGGGACCCTCCCCGTGCGCCCCCGGAGGCTGGGACAAGGACTGGGGAGCGTGACATCACGAGGGACCGTCGGCGACGAGGGCGCCCGGGGGCGGGACCGCGGGCCGGGGGCTGGGGGCGGCAGACCCCCCGCGCCGCGCCCACGGGCGAGCGCGGCCCCGACCCCGCGCCGGGAGCCAGTCGGCCCGGGTGCGGGGGGCGGCGGGAGCCGGCGGGCGGCGGGGCCCGCGGCGGGGCCGGCGGCGGCGGGCGGGCGGGCAGGCGGCGCGCTGGGCGATCCCGGAGCGGCTCCGGGAAATCCAGCCGGGTTTTGACTCCGATCGCCCACGGTGCCCGCAGCCGGCGAATGTAACAAAGAACAGGCGGCATGGCGGATGGACCGGGGCGGGCGGCGGGCCGGGCGGGGCCGGGGGCCGCAGCCCGGGCCGGGGCGCGCGGGGGCGGCCGGCCGGGGATGGCTGACCGGGGCGGCGCGCGCGGGGGCGGGCGGCGGGCGCGGGGCCCGGGCTTTACCTGCCTTTGGAATGTGCAGAGCGGGATCGGATCCGGACTCCGGGTTGCGATCCGCTCCGGAAACTGCGCAGCACCGGAAGCCGGGGGGCGGCAGCGGGGCATTGTGGGAGTTGTAGTCCTCAGGGGGCGCGGGCGGCGTGGACGGGAGAGCCTGGACAGGAGAGCGAGAGTGGGCTGTGTGGGCCTGGACTGGGCGGTGTGGCCGCGGAGCGGGCGGTCTGGACTGGAGAGCGGGCAGGGCGGACCGGGAGCGGGTGGTGTGGACTGGGCAGCGGGCGGCGTGGACTGGAGAGCCTGGGAGTAGGCGGTGTGGACGCGGAAGCGGGCGGCATGGACCAGCGAGCAGCAGGGCGCGGGTCGTGTGGGCCGAGAGGAGGTGGCATAGGGCGGTGGAGCGGCAGCGGATGCGGTGGACGGGGCAGTGGGATTGCGGACCGCATGGACGAGGGGGCCGGAGCGGCGTGGACTGGACTGTGACAGGGCGCGGGATAGGCGTGGACCGGTCGCTGGGTGAACGGGCGGTGTGGATCCGGATCGGCCGGGAGACGCGTGGCGGGTTCTGGCTGCCCTTTCCCCGGGGCCGGAGGGGGCGTAAAGCGGCCGCGCGCGCCCCTTCCCCCGTGGCGCGGCGGGTCCAGATACCCGCGACGGGTTCGCGGGTTCGCGTTGGCAGCTCGCACACCCCCACCCCGCGTGGACCTTTCTTCTGACGGCTCCTTCGAGACTTAATTTCCTGGGGGGAAGGGGGCGGGGGGAGGTGAAAGAGAGTCGAAGTTTCTTTTTTTTCTAACTCATTTATTTTTTAATTGAAGGATACTGCTGTACAGAGTTTTGTTTTCTGTCAAACATCAACATGAATCAGCCATAGGGGCACCATGTCCCCTCCCTCCAGAATCTCCCTCCCATTTCCTTCCCCATCCCACTCTTCTAGGTTGTTACACAGCCCCTGTTTGAGTTCCCTGGTCATAAAGCAAATTCTCATTGGCTATTTATTTTACATATGGTATGGCTGAAACTCCAATACTTTGATCACCTCATGCGAAGAGTTGACTCATTGGAAAAGACCCTGATGCTGGGAGGGATTGGGGGCAGGAGAAGGGGACGACAGAGGATGAGACGGCTGGATGGCATTACCGACTCGATGGGCATGAGTTTGAGTAAACTCCGGGAGTTGGTGATGGACAGGGAGGCCTGGCGTGCTGCAGTCCATGGGGTCGCAAGGAGTCAGACATGACTGAGCGACTGAACTGAACTGATTGTAAATTTCCATGTTACTCTCTCCATACATCTCAACCTTCCCCCCACCACCCCACCCCGCCCGTGTCCATAAGTCTGTTTGCTGCCCAGGAATAACAGTTTCTGAATTTAGCCCACGGAGCTACTTGCTACCCTTCTTGGTCATCTTTCTGCCCACTTGGTAAAGGCTTAGAGGCTCTTGACCTGCCCGCCAAGCTCATAAATTAGAGCAGCTCACTGGTGAGTGGAGATCCTGCCTTTTCAGTCCAGGCCCTAGCAGTCCCCAGAGTTCTGCCTTAATCACTGCCCCACACTGTGTTGTGCCAAGTACCTACAGGCACCCCGGATGCTGCGAACTTAAGGCCAGAGCGCCCCTGCCTGGCACTAACTGTTTCTGTCCCCTCTGCCTTCCACCCAAGCTTGGGGGAGGGATGGGGCTTGTATGGCCTCAACCCCTATCATTCACTGAACAAACAATCACAAAGGAATAGAAACAGAAGAGACCAGAAGGATGCTTCATCTAGTCCTGGGTGCTCAGATTTGGCAATGTAGCTGCCTTGTACATTTCTGCCTGGCAAAAACTCATTAAAAAAATCAAAGAGAGGGACTGAACTGAGAGCAATAATTTGAAATTGATATTAGAAAGGGCTCCTTCCCCTAATATATATAAAGCTCTTAAGAACCAATAAGAAAAAGATAAAGAACCCAACAGAAAAATGAACAGTCTATGGACAGTACACAGAAAATACAATGACTCCTATGTATGTTAGTCACTCAGTCATGTCCAACTCTTTTTCAACCACATGACTGTAGCCCTCCAGGCTCTCCTGTCCATGGGATTCTCCAGGCAAGAATACTGCCCATGCCCTCCTCCAGGGGATCTTCCCAACCCAGGGATCAAACCCAGGTCTCCCACATTGCAGGCAGATTCTTTACTGTCTGAGCCACCAGGGAAACCCATAGGAAATGCTAACCAACTATATTATTCGAGCTGTGCATGTAAGCTAAACTACAGTGAGATCATTTTTATCTCACATTAGCAAAGATTTTTCAAAGTTTAATAGAGTTTGAAGAGACTGTGGAGAAACAAACGGTCTCATCCTTTCCCAGTTCAGATGTAATCAGCACAGCCTCCATCTGGGCCGTCTGTTAATATCCACAGAAATCCTCGATGCCCAGAACCTTTGACCCAGCAGTTCCACCTGCAGGAATTTATCCTTCAGCTGGACTCACTTGTAGAAATCAATCTGTGTACGAGGTTGATCTTTTTTTTCTTTGGTCACACCTTGAGGCTTGTGGGAGCTTAATTCCCTGACTAGGGATTGAACCCACGCCCTGGGCAGTGAAGTTGATCTTAATTTTCCATCAGCAGGGCGTGTCCATAGGGACTGGGGAGGAAGTGCTGCTGGTGCTCCTTTCTCTGCCCCTCCCCACGCTTACCTCCCCCACCTTGACAGACAGCCTTCCCCAGTGGCTGCCCCGTGGCAGTCTCAGTAGGTCCGCATCCCGGCCTCCCTCACCTGGATCAACTCACCTGTGCCTCCTCAGCTCCACCCTGCTGAGCCCCACCCAGTGGTGAGATTCCAACCTTCTGTTCCTCGAACACATTGCCAAGGTCTACATTCACCCCTATATCTTGGGACATGTTCCCAGGTTCTCCCCATCATTCAGGTCTTTGCCCAAGTGCACCCCAACTCCCAAGAGCCCCAAACTGACCACAGCAGCTAATGTGCAACCCCCACCAACACATCCATCCCTCTTGAAACATCACTCCCAGGTCTCATCCCCGATGGCTGGTTCTCTGCTCTCTGCACACCAAATAAGTGCTGGTATATATGCACAGAGAAGGTTGTTTACAGAAAATGAAAATGACCTGAAGGTGTTCCTCATAGTGATGCATTCAGCCCAGGGCTGGGATCCACATTCCCCAAGGTCATTGCATTTTCACAAGAATTCTCAGCCTGTTCAGTGTATTCCATCTGTGAGGCCTGGAAAGAACTCATTTAAAGGCAGATTTGTATCCAAAATGATAAAGTTTAGGGGGAAAAAAAGTTTGTTGCTGGAAGTTTCAAACTCTAATTGTTAACGACTAACGCATAACAGGCCTTCCCTGAATTCCAGACAGGAAAAAAACCAAAAAACACATAAAGGATGTCATGGAGGCAATCAGGAAATGTGAATATGGACTGTGATACTAAATTGCAGTATTGCATCAATGTTAAGTTTCCCTGGCATGATCATTGTATTAATGATATGAAGATGCCCCTGTTCTTAGAACCAGACATGAAAGCTGTGATGGCTTATGGTGAACAGTGTCAGATTCGTGATCTCCGAAGAAGATTTAACTTTGGGACCAGGGACCAGGCTTGATCACTCAAGAGCTTTTGTGTAGCAGAGCTTTATTAAAGTGAGAAAGCTTCTGACGTAGACATCAGAGGGAGACGGAGAGTGCCCCCTGCTAGTCTTTAGCCGGATGTTTTATGTCTGTCAGAAAGCCATTAAGCAGATAAGAGAGACACCTCAAGGCCGAGGGTTTCACCAGGCCCCTCTCCCACAATATTCATTTTTGAGATAGGATGGCACAAGGTGTATCATCCCCCAGCCATAAAACAATTGATATGAATACTGGTTTGTTGAGCTATTACCAGCCCAAGGTTTGAGAAAAGAAAAAATAGTTAGTCTTAGGTGGAACCATTTTGAAGAAAGGCAGTTCCAAAGCAAATACATAGTTTCATTACATAGCTTAAGAAAAAAAAATTTCATAAGAAAAACACATGGTTAGCTCAAGGTTTGAGAAAAATTAAGTTCTAGTGGAACCAGGTGTCATCGTGGCAACACAGAATTTTAAAAGACACCTGCAGCCTATTTCCTCCATTTGGACACCCCTGGCCTTCCTGCCTATTACCCTCTCAGCTGGTTCAAAATTGGGAAAGGAGTATGTCAAAGCTGTATACTGTCACCCTACTTATTTGACCTCTATGCCAAGTACATCATGCAAAATGCTGGGCTGGATGAAGCACAAGCTGGAATCAAGATTGCCGGGAGAAACATCAATAACCTCAGCTATTCAGATGACACCCCCCCTTATGATAGAAGAGAAGAGGGATTAAAGAGCCTCTTGATGAAAGTGAAAGAGGAGAGTGAAAAAACTTGCTTAAAAACAACATTCAATAAACTAAGATCATGGCATCTGGTCCCATCACTTCATGGCAAATAAATAGGGAAACAATGGAAACAGTGACAGACTTTATTTTCTTGGGCTCCAAAATCACTACAGATGGTGACTGCAGTCATGAAAATGAAGGATGCTTGCTCCTTGGAAGAAAAGTATGACAAACCTAGATAGCATATTTAAAAGCAGAGACATTACTTTGCCGACAAAGTCTATCTAGTCAAAGCTATGGTTTTTCCAGTAGTCATGTATGAATGTGAGAGTTGGGCCATAAAGAAAGCTGAGCGCTGGAGAACTGATGCTTTTGAACTGTGGTGTTGGAGAAGACTCTTGAGAGTCCCTTGGACAGCAAGGAGGTCAAACCAGTCAATCCTAAAGGAAATCAGTCCTGAACATTCATTGGAAGGACTGTTGCTGAAGCTGAAACTCCAGTACTTTGGCCATCTGATGTGAAGAGGCAACTCATTGGAAAAGACTCTGATGCTGGGAAAGATTGAAGGGAAGAGCAGAAGAGGGCAACAGAGGTTGAGATGGTTGGATGGCATCACCAACTCAATGGACATGAGTTTGAGCAAGCTCCAGGAGATGGTGAAGGACAGGGAAGTCCAGAATGCTGCAGTCCATGGGGTCACAAGGAGTTGGACATGACTGAGTGACAGAACATGTTCTTAGAAAATGCTTTCTGAAGGATTTAGGGTGAAACATGATGTCCTCAAACAATAATCGATCAACTGAGCACTAGATCCTGGATCGAACAAATGGAGCAAAGCCAGTGAATCTAGGTGAAGGATACATAGGTTATTCTGTAGGTTGGAATTTTAAAAAATAAATTGGGAGAATTAAAAACAGAAACACACAAGGCCCTTATGTGTTTGAGTGGCTAAGTCTCCATGCTCCCCATGTAGGGGGCCGAGGTTAGTTCCCTGGTGGGAACTGAATCCCCCATGCTGCAATGAAAGATCCCGCATGCCACAAAGATTTAAGATCCTGTGTGCCAGGAACAGTCAAATAAATAAATATGTGTAAAACCCCACATCAACAGAGAAGTGCTTCCCATACTATCAGTGGGTTGTCCTTCCCGAACAGAGAGCAGCTATGACATTACGATGTCATTGCTTTACTGTGCGGCCCCAGATTGGGGCTCATGCCCTCAGCCCTGATGTTGGCCTGCCTGATACATGTCTCATAGCTCTGGTTTTTTGTTAATTTAAACATAAAGCTCCTTTGCTAGGGGATACTGTGGACGTACATATCCTAAGCTTCACTTCTCCACACCACCTTTAGCTCCTGCTTTCAATCTGGCTAATTCTTCCCATCCAGATAAAGAGAACTAACCAGCAAGTAGTCTCATGCCTACTATGTGCCAAGCAGTGCATCTCATGTTCCGTCATTCTCACCCATAACATAAAGTTCGGGAAAGACCCTCTGAGGCCACAGTCCTTGATCTCTTCAGTTGACACGACGTAGTGGAGACTAGTGGTCATAAAAATGGGTTTTGCAGCCAGGCAGCCTGGGCTTAAATTCTGGTCCTGCCAGTTACCAGCTGTGTGATCTTGAGCAAGTGACAACCTATCTATGCCTCAGTTTTCTGAGATCATAACTCACAGGGTTGCTTCAAAGAGCATAGAAGTCAGTGTCTAGTAAATACTTTGCAAAATCCTGGCACATAGCAAGCGCTCAGTTAGTTTTGGCAATAATTACTGTGATCACGAGTCCTCCCCTGGTATTTCTCTGAAATATCAAGCAGCCCAGTACACCTATACAAACATCCAACTTGATGAATATCGACAGCATCAGTATCATGAATAGTTCTGAATGCCTGGCACATACAAGGCACAGCTTAGCCGTTTGTATCATGGACAGTTACGGTTCAGAGCAGAGGTGAACTGTGGACAGTTGTGGAGGGTGATGCCCCTGGCTCACCTTGGGAAGGGGGCCTGGTCTGGCAGCTTTCTCTTGAGGGCAGGCACTGTGCTAGGTCATTCATGCTGGTATCCAGCCCTCTATGGTGAGCAAGCTGCCTTTCTTTTGATAGGTGATTTACTGACACATACATACAGCACTCTACATTTGCGAGGGACCAAGATCCAGAGCAGCACTCTTTGTCACGCACATCCCCTCCATGTCCGCTCCATCCCCGGACCCTGGTGAATGGGGTAGGAGTGGGTAAGCAGAGTTCCTGATACAAAGCTGTCAACTGATGTCCATGATTGCCCTTTGTGGGCACCATTCTAAACCCAGGGGATACGGGCACCCACATTCTTGCTGGGCTTCAAGTCTAGGACAGGGTGAGAAGGGGCTGAGTGACAGGGCTGAAGGATGCTGACAGAAGCGCTCTGGGGCAGGCACTTCACGTAGAATGCAGGACTTGTTTGGTTAGACCATAAGGACAGGGAGAGGTGTGTCCTGGGGCTGAGGGGTGTGCACTCCACAATGAATGTGCTGAAGTGGCTGAACTGGATCCATCTGTGCTGTGTAGACGGAACTGGCAGGAACACACAGTGCACCTGCAAGTGACCGCCGGGAGATCGGGTTGGACAGCTGGTCATCCAGACTCCTCCTGGAGTGGCAACACAGAATAGACCGCTGGCCACACAGGAAGCAGCTGTTCAATAGAGGGCCTGGGATGCCTTAATCCCAAACCAGACTCAGCGCCATCGCCACCTGCCATGTCCAGAGCAGAGAACCCAGAGACGAGCCTGCAATGCTGGGGCTTTATGTAGGCGGACTCTTCCTCTGAAATGCAGGGCTGTCAGTCTTGGCCCTCAAGTGACCACTCCATACCCTAGAGGACTTTCAGGGTTAGGACAGCTGAGAGGAAGGTGGGGGATGGGGATGGGGGGCTCAACTGGGGACCAGTTTTTTTAGGGCTTGGGCAGAGCAGTGGGGGAGGAACTTGACACAAACAGGGAACCTGATAGGCAGCCAAGACATGAGGCCTGCAGGGCTGGCACAGGATCCTCTGTGCGCCCCTCCCGGCCCCTGCCCCACCCCATGCCTAGAACCCGCAGCCTGGATCCCAGCCATCCTGGGGCCCCACCTGGCATCTACCCCTCCAATTCTCAGGCGGCTGGGGCAGGGCGATGATGGCGGCATGGTGGATGGACAGCAGTTTCACCCCAAGGGGAACAGTGCTCCTCAAAAAGTCCCTGGGGATCACTCGGGGTCACATAGCCACTGGGGGACCCAGGTCGAGAGACCCTGAGTAGCAGGCAGCACCTACAATTCACCGGGGTCCTAACACTCACTGGAGACACTGTCGTTCCAGTCAATGATTTTAGCCCCAGGCTTAAAGCAGGTGCTTAGCGACATACGAATCATTTGTGAAGAAGGTTAGGACAGCTCCTCCTCTAACCAGCTGGCCAGGGTCGCACCTGACGAGAGAAAGACTAGGATTCCCAGGCCCTCGGGAAAGCTGTGGGACACTGGGGCAGCACAGGACTCAGCAAAGACAACTCAGTGTTTAGTGTTCTGTGGGCCCGTTTATTTCCTTCCAAGACCGTTTGCGTTCCAGCCACATCTTCCCGGAATGAACCCAACCCCACAAGGTCAGTACGAGATTGCAGTCTATTTTTAAAGTGCTACCTAGGAATACAATCACGGTCGGGTAAATTCATCACCATGCTTGGTCATCAAGCCAAACCTCTCCGCATACCTGGAAACCCTTTTGTTTTCTTTTTTTTGAAAAAAAAAAAAAAAAAAAAACAACAAAAAACAAACCCTGTAACTTTGATACAACACTGAGGAGGTGGGGAACTAGAAGCCTAAATTATAAATGGCACCTTACTGGTCATTTGGAAGCTGGGGGAATGGGGCTGTTCTATGCTCAGTCATGTGCAAACCTTTGCGACCCCATGGACTGTAGCCTGTCAAGCTCCTCTGTCCATGGGATCTCCCAGGCAAGAACACTGGAGTGGGTTGCCATTTCCTCCTCCAGGGTGAATGGGGCAGTTTGTTGCATTTTGACTGCTTCCTCATCTGGAAGGAAGGAATGCCAAAAAAAAAAAAGGAAAAGAAGGAAGCAGAGAGGTGTAACCTGAGTTTGCTTCACAGGACTAGCAGTGCTGAAGTCCCCGGGGCCACTTGCTTTGGTCATCATGCCTTCACAGGTTTGGGGTGGTGGTGGCAGGACCTGGCAGAGAGGTCTAGGCTGGTGCTGAGACCTGTTTTTCATCTGACGGAGTTAAATGTTCTGACTTCCAACAGCCACCAACTTACATTTCAAGTTTCAAGACTGAGGGCCATGAGAACATTACTCAGAAAGCATTTGAATTGAGTGGCAGCAGTGTAAATTAACCTTTCCCTTTCTGTCCAAGAAGAAAATGTACAGCATTCTTCTACAGATGTGACCACCGAGACCAATCAAACATCTGGACAGGCACCCAGCTCGTGATTGGCTGGCAGCAGCAGGCCAGGTAATCGTCTCTAGAAATCCAGGGATGCTGTGGACTTAAACTTGAGACCTGACTGAAATAAAGTGCTCGGTCTAAACCTTCTTCCTCACAGCAGGTTTTCAGCCAGAATGATGAGATGGGCACTTCTGTTGATGCTACATGAAAATAGACACACACCTAAAGGTCCATTTCATTCCTCAGGAAATAACACAGGCTTGTCCTTAAACAAATCCAATAGCAGTATTGAAACTGATTAAAACCGACATGAGCAGCTGGTTCCAGACATACAGATACACAATAATATTAGTGTTCATGAGAAATTGCTTTCAAACCACCACTCTGCAAGAAATTTCATCAAAACAATATCAAAAGCCCCCAAACCACTCTCATGTGTGGAAAAGGTAAAGGGAATGAAGTGATTTACAACAAGTAGGTTTTGCATTTGGTGTATAATCTTAATTGATGTTTGGTGTCAATGACATTTAACATAAATATCCTACACGATTGAAAATACACCTGGATAAACAGCTTGGAAATGAAACATTCACAGTATCAATACAGCCCATGTTCTCATGGCACTACCCTGACGCTACCTTTCATTTTTCTTGTCTTATTCCTATGTCAGTGTCCTCTGTCACTTCAGAAAAATCCATTTGCTGGAGACTAGTGTATGTGCATCTGGAGGGTGGGCTCCTGGAGTGACTTAAATGTACAGGGTTCGTGATGTGCATCTAATACACACCAGCAGACACACATCTCATCAGCACACACTCCCTCTTGTGTTAATCCATGTGTTTCTCCCTCACAGGTTGGACAGAAAGCCCCTGACACTTCCCCAGGACCCTGCAAAGGTTTCAGGTCTTGAGAAAGTTGAGAAGCGGAGCCCTGGTTGAAGGTATGAAGCAGTGAACAGGATGCTCGTGGGGTTGTTCAGGAATGGGAATGGCTATGACTTCTTTTAGAGCGAGAAAGTTGAAACTAAAACTCTGACACCTTCACACTCAAAGAAGTTGAGTTCAAATCAAATAAAAAATTGCACTAACAACTTCTGATCAGTGCCTGACATTCTGACACACACAATACCCTCTTAGAATTAATTCTGAAATGTCACAGGTTCTGCCGACCACATGAAAAAGGACAAGAATCCCTCAAGTAAAACAGAACATTAATGAGACCATTGGTTCAAAGAAGACTAGTAGCGATTTCTAGTCTGTGGGGACTAACTTGGTATGAACATACTAGATTTTGGAATGTCAGGTGCTAATTTACAGTGATAAATTAGCTAATTTATCTGTAAATGCTAATTGACAGTGATAACAATTGGAGTATAATCTTTAAAAGCAACGTATGCTAAAAAAGTCATTTTACAGTCACTTGATAATTCGTGGGACACCTAAGGATTTTGAAATGTGCATTTAAAAATAAAATTCCTGGTTTTTAAGTGTTTTTGATGTGGACCATTTTTAAAGTCTTTATTGAATCTGTTTCAATATTGCCTCTGTTGTGTATATTCTAGATTTTGGCCACGAGGCATATGGGATCTTAGCTCTCTGGCCAGGGACTGAACCCCCTACACTGGGAGGTGATGTCTTAACCACTGGACCACCAGGGAAGTCCCTAAAATAAAATTCTTAATGTTATTTTCTAATCTCATCTTCAAAAAGAAAAAAAGTAGGAAAGGAAAGAATTCTATAAACTTGATTTTCATAAAGGTTTCTGCTCATCCCTGGCTCTCTTACCCCTGAAGTATATGTTGAAGGAGTCACAAAAGCACCTCTAGAAAGGGACTCACCCAATTTCATATCTGTGACAGAAGCCAAGTTTTCATAATTGCCTTTGAGTCTTATGGAGAAAAATGGATCTTATGCAAAACCTGTCATCCTGATGACAGTGCTCCTTAATAAGCATTTCTCTTAAAAGTGGCTCATCCAGAAGGAGTGAAAAAACTGTAACTGGATCCCAGGGGAAGGGCGCACGGGTGAGGAACATGGTTTCCCCCAGGGGAAAGGCGAATTGATGAGGAAGGTGATTTGGAAGATCCATAGGGTACTAACATCATGTGCCAAGCTCACTGTTTTTTCCACTGGAAATTAAAACAAGGGCCTCCCAAGAGCGGCTGAGCACCGTTCACAGTAGCATTCTGAAGAGCTCATAAAAGAAATCTGATGTATGTTTGGCTCATTTGTTATTAAACTTCCATTCCTAAGACTCACACCTGAGACATAAAATGATTTCTTCCTTTGCCCTGATAGTACTTTGTTTCAGCTGTTGGCAATATTTGGCAAAACCTTGAACTAAAGAAAAACCACGTATGTATGGTGAACACATCCTTGTGTCTGTGGCTTATTACTCCTGACTTCATCTGACGGGCTGGCTGCTCTCCTGTGAGCCCGGACGGCAGACGGCAGGGAAAACATTCTGTGTGTTGACTGCTCTGTGGTATTATTATAGCTTCTGACACTATCCAGAAAAACGTAAAACCACATAAGGATTTACATATCTCCTACTTGTAAATAGGCTCAAAGTAAACTTAGAAAAGTGTTCAGCATAATATGCATAGGATATATTTAGTATTTGCATAATTTTTCAAGTTATATGGCTAATATCAAAGGCAAGTGTCTTCCTATATTTGTCATAGTGTCTGCGTTACTGCGGTGATTTCTCTGTTTGCCTGTATCCCACCTCTCAGTCTGCAGGGGTGGCTGCACTTTTTATTCTGAGTGGCCAATCAGGAGAGGTGACCCATCCATTCCATTCACAGTGACAGCAGGTAGGGACCATCCCCTTTGTTACGTGGTCCAGGCACCAACCAAGGTTAGAGCACGGAGGACCGAGCTCGTTTCCCCAGCTGCCCGTCCACAGCCCCTTACGGTGAGTTCCACAGCTCACACGGGAAGCATCCTCCCATTCAACTTCAATCCTTAGCTGTGGGCACAGACAAACGGTGGAGTCGTCAGGTCCCCTGGCTTCTGGTGGCAAATGGGGCTTTGCAGGTTCTCTTCAGGGAAGCCTCCTGGATGGAGACTGTTTAATTTTTCCCCCTTTAAAAGACAAAACGGTTGGAAAAAACCCAGCTAGATGGTGGACAGGGCGGCCGTCTGGCAGCTGGCTGGCCCCCTGGCTGTATCCTGGCAGGTGGTGATGGTGGGTCCGCATCTGCAGCATCCCCGGGGAGGAGGCGCCCGCCTACGGGCAAGGGTCCGAGGGAGCACCATTCAGGGCGCTCTGGCCCCGGTGCCTGGAGAGCAGCTTCTTGTTCAGGATCCGAGAGAGCGTTGCCCCCTTCCTCCGCGCTCCATCAGGCTGCTGCAGGAATGCGAGGTCGTTGTGCGACTGGCTCAGGCCGGGGTCTTTCTGCTGGTGCCGCCGGCGGAAGAAGAGCTTGGCACCCTTCCTTAAAATTCCTCCTGAAAGAGCGAGGCACAGGGTCAGGGTGCTGTGGCGGGAGGCTGGGACGCGTCCGGGAGGGAAGGAGAGAAGGCAGCTCCAGTGACTGACACAGGCAGCCTGTGACTGCAAGTGCAGAAAGGTAGCTGGGGCAGGCCTGTGTGCAACACAAGAGCTCCCAAGGTGTAGTGAGCAGAGCAGCTTAGAGCATGAGTAGGGGCAGCGGGCTGGACTGTCCCTTGGAATCCAGTCCCAGGGAAGGCACTTAGATCCCTGACTTTTACGGGTCCCCCAGCCCTACCCACTCCCCGTCATGAGGAACAGTATAAATAGCAGAGCAGGGCTCTAATGACCCAGAAAGGATGCTCTGATAGTAAAACCAAATCAAGGACTCTGACAGAAATGATATTCACCTTCTTAGGAAAGTTGTTGTTTAGTCCCTGAGTCGTGTCCGACTCAGTGCAACCCTGTCGACTGTAGCCCGACAGGCTCCTCTGTCCATGGGATTTCCCAGGCAAGAATACTGGAGTGGGTTGCCATTTCCTTCTCCAGGGGATCTTCCTGACCCAGGGATCGAACCCGGGTCTCCTGCCTTGGCAGGTGGATTCTTTACCACTGAGCCACCTGGGAAGCCCCTTAGGAAAGTTAAATAACACTTATTCTTTGGGGGAGGAAGAGCTTTTGTAACTCCAGATCCAGCGTGTGTCTATCAAGCTAAGTCACATGAAATGTCTGTTACTTGATCACTTTTGATCAACAAAATCTCAATTTTGCTTGTTCCAACCTATGTGGATTCGACGTAAAATGACAGAACATGAAATAGAACAAATATAGCAGCAGCAATGATTTCAATGGCGATAGTTACTTAAAGGTTAAAGGCCAGCTACCATAGCAACAGGACAGAGTCCACTAATCTGCTTTCACTTCCACAAACTAGTTTAACATCCTGTGAACAAGGCCCAACAGGGTCCCTTCCAGTCAGGCTGTGAAACCCATGACCATTTGCATGTAGGAGTTAAGGACTTTGAAAGAAGAATGGCTTGACCTTCCCAATAAAGAGCTTTATAGCTAATCTGGCAATTCATTCTTTTCATGTCAGATCCAGTGAGTACTTCAAAAGCTGTGACATATGCAGAAACCATCCGGCTGTATCCAAACGCGAGGCCCAAGGGCAATCCTTTGCTCTTCTGGCTGAAATGTACAGATAATTGTGGAGTCTGACCCAGCCTTGTCCAGAGACCTTCGCAGGATCAGCACTGACTGTGGGGAAGGCGGCAATCCCACGAATTTCAGACCCCACACCCTAGACCTGAACTTAAGGATGCCCGTCCTACTTGCTCTGCCCAGAATGGATGGATCTCCTCTCCTGACTGGCTGCTCCGGATAAAACGTGCAGCCACCCCTGCGGACTGAGAGGTGGGACAGAGAAACAGAGACACCACCACGGGAACGAAAACACTATGAAAAATGTAGGAAGACATCTGCCTTTGACATCAGCCATATAATGTGAAAACTTAGGAGCTTCTGTGCAGAAGCTCAAGAGAAACGGGCTGAATTTCACTGGGTCAAAGCCGCCCCCAAAGACTTGTTTTGATTTTCTCTTTGGATACAATCACCTTTCAAGAAGGCTGATTAGGATATACATATATACATCAGTATATATATGTATATATATATATATACACACACACAAACATCAGTCAGTTCAGTTCAGTCGCTCAGTCGTATCTGACTCTTTGGGACCCCATGGATTGTAGCACGCCAGGCCTCCCTGTCCATCACCAACTCCCGGAGTTTACTCAAACTCATGTCCATTGAGTTGGTGATGCCATCCAACCATCTCATCCTCTGTGTATGTATATATATATTTACAGTTATATATATTTATAATTATATGCATATGTATAATATGTATATATTTACAATTATTGTAAATATATACATATAATTGTAAATAAATATATAATTGCAAATATATATAAATATATATATAATTGTAAACATATATATACACAGAAGATGAGATGGTTGGATGGCATCACTGACTTTTTTTTTTAATCACTTTTTCTTTTTTTTTTATCACTGACTTAATGGACATGAGTTTGAGAAATGGCAATCCACTCCAGTATTCTTGCCTGGAAAATCCCATGGACAGAGGAGCCTGCAGGCTACAGTCCATGGGTCACAAGAGTCAGACACGACTTAGTGACTAGACCACCACCACCACCAAAGTTGGGAGGTGGTGTGCGGGGTTTGAGGAAGGCTGGAAAGGGGACAAAGCAGAAAGGTGAAAATAAGTCTCAGTGGCTTTACTCCTGTCAATGGGCCTGACTGGCTGTTCCCTGGACCTCAGAGGTCCATTCCCAGATCCATTCTAATCCCTGGAAGATGCAACATATCTCAAAAAAACCATCAGGCAGAGTGCGTGATGGCCGGAGTCACCACAACCCATGGGGCCTGACCCTGGAGTCTGGCCAGTGGGGTGGATACAGTGATGCCTGATGGTTAATGACCCAGGGATTCAAATGTCCTGGAGGCCCCCAGCCTGGCCAGGTTCCCTTGGGTTGGGGTGGGCGGGAGGTGGGAGGCACTTAGGAGGTGTTTCTGGTCTACAGGTTCCTGCTCTGGATTAAGCTTTGTTGTTGTTGCACACTCAGTCATGTACGACTCTGCGACCCCATGGAAGGCAGCACGCCAGGCTTCAGCCCCTCAAATAGCATGTAAATGTGGGGTGTCACATTAGAACACAGGAGAGGGAGGGAGGTCCGAGGGACCCATCTGGTTAATCTAGACTCTAATCCCACTTCCCATTCCCATCTCCCTGGGGTGGGGGAGAGGGAATGGAAGTGTGGGGAGGGGAGCAGACCGGTCTGTCCCACAGATCAGCTGCAGACCTAGGGATGTGGAAGCCAGCAGTAAGAGAACCTCCCCTAGAACACTCCATCCACAAAGCCCATTTCACACATGGCCCTCTGCTGAAATCCCATCGGGGGTTTGGAGGCAGGGTCTGAGGTGTGAGTGGGGGTGGTGTCACGGTTTGGATCTTGTCCATCCAGAATTCTTATGTTGGGGTCCTAACCCCAGGCCCTCAGAATGTGACCTTACTTAGAGATATGGTCATGACATTGACAATTCAGTTACAGCAAGGTCATTAGGACAGGTGCTATTCAAGTATGACTGGGGTCCTTATAAAAAGGGGAAGTTTGAACAGAGGCACACTGGGAAATGCCATGTGAAGATGAAGGCAGAGATCAAGGTGATACATCTACAAGTCAAGAGGCAATGTGCTATGTTGTTAGCAAGCCCCCCACCCCAAAGGTGGGGGAGTGGCTGGAACAGACCCTCCCTCCCAGCCTCAGGAGCAACCAGACCTGCCCACACCTTGATCTTGGACTTCCAGTCTCTGGAACTCAAAAAAGAAACCTCTGTTGTTTAAAGCACCTCACCTGTGGAAGTCTGTTTCAGCCACCCCCAGGATCTAACACAGACGAGACAGGGAAGGGGATGATCTGACTTAAGATGAGGATCCTGAAACACCAGCCATGTCCTCCTATATCCCTGAACCCTGGACACCGTGTGGAAGACTGCGCCTTGTTTTGGCCATGGACACGCGCTGCCCTGCCAGGCACACATGCGGTTTCTGTTCTTCATCCTCAAGTCCACCCTCCGGAGCAGGTGTGCTGTGTTGTTAACTTTGCCTGTTCAGTGTCAGTGCAGAACCGGATTCTGTCACGTGTACTCTGGTGCAGATCTACCCCTAACTTGACACGACTTGTTGCGGCTTCTATAGGGACATCATCTTTTTGGACAGAGGATGGTCACGTGAGGGAAGAGACTGAGGTTTGCACATCTACAAGCTGCAGCCCAGGTTATATTTCCCAGCCACCTCCGAGGGTGCTCTCATCTCTTGCTTACAAATAAAAAAGTAGAGACTCGGAGAGGGACATACTCTGTCCTGCAAAGCTTGACTCCTCTGTGCTGCTGAGGATGCATCTGAGTTGGAGGTGGCCAGCGGGCATCTGGAGGGTCGGTCTGCCAAGTTGCCGCTGGGGAGTCCTCCAGAGGGTGGGATTGAGCAGTTCTCAGAGGGAACGCAGAGCAGAGCCCTGCTCTTTGGCAGGGACTTGGATAGGCTTCTGGGCATGATGAAAGGCATGCTAGTGGCCTGGGGAAGACAGAATACTCCAGCGCTGTGAGCCCTTCTCCAGGCTCCACAGTTTAACTCATCACACGTGAAGAAGGACCAGTACAAGCCGAGGTTACTCCATTTTCATCACTAAATAAAAATGTGGTCGTCTGTTTAAACTTGGCCCCTCAAGCACAGTGACCTTGGGGGTAAATAACTGGGGATGGACACAGCCACAGGTGCGCTTGGTGGACGCCGATACAGCCGCACCGCGGCAGGTCGTAGCTCAGACGGGCAAGCGCCCTCTTCTTGGCAGGGAGGCAGTACTGTACAGAGCCACCGTGACCAGGACGCTGGCTCCCAGTGTTCCGAGTCAGTCTGCCCAGCATGGCCAGTGACTCCATCTGGCACTGAGCTGAGTGTTGCTGGGAAGCCCCTGTCTGTGTGGTCCAGGTCTCCCATCTGTGCCTGAGCCCTAGGAGATACCCCAGGTGACATGCGTGGCCTTCATCCAATCAACTGAGAACAAAAAGGAAGGATCCCCGGGGCAGAGATTCTGCCTCAAGACTGCGGCATCAGCTCCTGTCTGCCCTGTAGGTTTC
Source organism: Muntiacus reevesi (assembly GCF_963930625.1). Taxonomy (NCBI): domain Eukaryota; kingdom Metazoa; phylum Chordata; class Mammalia; order Artiodactyla; family Cervidae; genus Muntiacus; species Muntiacus reevesi. Next base: position 21,908,692 of record NC_089256.1, read on the forward strand.
AGACTCACCCACGCAAATCTGCTCCTTGAAACCTAGAACCAATCGATTCTGTTTCCCTGAAGAACCCTGATGACACAAGAACTCTATAGTTTGGAAGGTCACACTTTCCCCAGGCCCCAGAATCTGTCACTCTTTGCTGATGGGGGAAGTCACAAGCATGGGGCAAGGGAGTGGGGCTGTTTGGATTTAACAAGCCCACTTCATTCACCTGACGGGCAAGAACCAAGGCTCAGACCTCACTCCCGATCTTAAAGAAGCCTGAAGGTCAAATGTGAAAATGGGCTATGTGAAACTTAAGGCAAATAACCAAAATCTTAGATGGCACCAGGAAGAGAAAAAAAAATCTTTTCCTGGTTCCAGCAAGGTTAATTAAAAAAAAAAAAAAAAATATATATATATATGTATATATATATATATATATATATATATATATATAAGGTTCAAGTATAAACACATTGTTGTTGTTTAGTTGCTCAGTTGTGTCTGAGTCTTTTGTGACCCTATGGACTGTAGCCTGCCAGGCTCCTCTGTCCATGGGATTTCCCAAGCAAGAATACTGAAGTGGGTTGCCATTCCCTTCTCCAAGGGATCTTCCCGACCCAGGGATTGAACCTGCGTCTCCTACATTGACAGGTGTATTGACAAGTGTATTCTTTACCACTGGCACCTCCCCCCCCCCGCCCCAAGAAACCCCATAAACTCATATATGAAGGAATTAAAAATAATTATTCTATTTAATGCTGCAGATACTCCCCACTTTATTCCTGGTTGTTTCCACAATTTAACAGACATAGATTGCTCATGGAAAAATGTGTCCCAACATCTTACAGATAGGAGAACGGTGACCAAAAGCAAACTTGTAGATTGCAGTTTGCTACCCAAAGGACAGCTTTAGATTTCAAGGGGAACCATGGACAGCCCATTTATAGAAACGACTACCTTTTAGAACCAAGGCCAGTTAAGGAAGCCGGTCTGTCTGTATTTCTTGGCGAGGTGGTTTTGTCACATCAGCTAACACAGTTCTGTCTTTCCCTGAGACGCTGTTCCTCTACCACCTAACCAGGGCACTTTGAAGGAGGAAGGTGGGAAAACTAGTATCCTGGGAAGGTCAGACTGGGAAGGGACGGGAGGAATAAGGAAGTGGGGAGGTTATTTAACTTCCAGCTCAGTTAGGATATATGCTTTCCTCATAGCAAGACTATTCTTAATTAAAAATATATATATATAAAACAAAAATAACTTACTGTGTAGGCAATTAACTCTGGTTGGCATAGCGATCCTCTTAAGTTAAAGGGGATGAGCAGGAGATGGAGAAAAGGAAGAAGTGAAAAGAAACGTTTGCAACAGCAAAATCAGAATGTGAGACGGTAAGAGTTTGAAGCATTTACATCACACAACATAGGATGTTACTGTGCAGGACGTTGGTTTGTTTCTCGTTGTCTTACTTTTGAATATTTTTCAAAGTCTCCACCAAAGCTTTTGTTCTTACTTGCGGTAAAACAGACATAAAATGTACCATCTTAGCCACTTCTAAGTCTGGTTTGTCTGAAGCACATTCGCAGTGCGCTGTAAGCATACCAGGGCTTTGTTAAGCTAAAAATAAAACTAATTTGAGGAATGCATTTCCTGTCTTGGCTGCATCATCACAGTAAATAGATTTCCAATCAGCGGAATTCCAGGGGAATTCTAACAGGCAGGCAGGTCTCGGAAAGCTAACTTCCTCCTATGACAGGAGACACAGGTGGTTCTTAATCTGAAAACTGGTTTTAGTTTAAAAAGGAGAGCTGCCTCCTTATCACCAGTTTTGGTGGGAAACAATAACCATCTGCATAATGCAGAATCATCTAAGGTTCTGACAACAAATCTCTCAGATAACACTGGAATGTAAAGCAATTTTGTAAAGTGCTACCAAATGGGTCCCTTTAAAAAATCCTGGGTCTGCGAAGCCCTAGGAGTGAGGTGCGTCCTGTGAGCCCAGCGCTGCCCACGGGGCTTAGGGTGGAGAACCAGCGTATCTGTGGGCACCAGGTCCCCAGGAGTGAGGGTGTCACCCATCCCGCCGGCCACGGGAGAGAAGCGGGGTGTCCAGGACACAGCAAGGACACAAACCGCAGGGAAAGAACTCCCAGGGAGGACCAGGGAGGGAGGGAGGGAGGGAGGGGCGAGCAGTGGTCTCTGAATGCACCCGGGTTGGTGAGGCTCAGCCTTTCAGAATGAACTGAGGGCGGGAGGCAGGGTCGGCTTCTGTGAGAAGAGGAGACGCCTGCTGGTCTGTTGGGCACAGAAGGGGTGCACCCACCTGTTCCCCATGTGTCCACCCTGCCCAGCGCCCATCTGCCTGCTTTAGGTCCAGGTGAGCCCCCTTGGGCGGCTCTGGCCCCAAGATGCCAGGGGTGGGGTGAGGGTGGGGTGGTACATGCCAGGCTGTGGACCAACAGCCAGACCACCTTTTTTACAACAGAGGCCAGGAAGCCGCCACAGAGCCAGTGCTCAGGTCACCGCTCCCCACGCCACCCCTGGCCACCCGACGGGGCCCTGGGGATAAAGTCTCAACATCGGGCAGCAGGCAGATGCAGTCTGATCTTCATCTCAGAGTCTAGACCACACCCAGGAATCCTCTCCTCTCTTTCCTCCTCTTCTCACTTCTGCCTCCTCCCCCATCTGTCCCCGATCTGCAGGGGGGAGAGATGGGAATCTAATGGGGAGGGCTCTCCAGGTCCATCCCAAGGACAGCCCCGAGGTGTGATGAGCGGCACCCCTGGCCTTGATCTGGCTGAAGCCAGCAGCGCCCCCCACTCCTCGCTATGACAATTGAAACTCTCCAGCCACGACCAGTGTCCCCTAGGGAGGGGACACGATTGCCCCAAGCAGGAACCACCGCGCTGGTCCCTGGCACCGAACAAAGGAGCAGGAGGCAGAGCCGCTGACCACGGTTCCCGACCCGTGAGATTCCTAATGTCTACCGTCGCCAAGGAGCCAGGATGTAGCACAGAGCCGTACCCAGGACTCCTGGCTTGGCCCCAGCCCCTGCCTCGGCTCTCCTGTCCCATCCTCTGCACTGGGACCTCCTATAACTGTCCGGCCAGGGAGGTTCTTGGGGAGGCGGGCACCCACAGTAGGTACATCCCCGTACATGGAGGAAGGAGCTGAGACTCAGCGAGTCTTGAAGCCTCACATCTAGAGCTGGCCGAACCTCTGGGCTAAATTCTCTCGGCAAGAATCTGCAGGTCACCATCGTGTCAAAGTGCTGTCTGGGTTAAACTGCACATTGAAGAAATGTACAGATTTAAAGCCCTGTTTTAGTGCTAACGTGAAGCAGTCGCTTATTCTAATACAATGATTACCTTACCTCTGCACATGTACTAAGTTAATTGGCTAATTTTCTAGGGAGCTCTCTCCCCGTGGGTCCTGTTAGGGATGGATGGGGAGGTCTGGTTTGGTTTCAGTTGGAGGGAAGAGTCTGAGAGGCATGCAAGTGCAGGGGAGCCCATCTGTGCAGCTGAGGGAAGCCCAGTCTCTGCCCAGCAGGTCTCCTTGGCTCCATTGTGGTATGTGGCTCCTGGTGGCTCCCCTCCATGCTCTGGATGGTTCTATTCCCAGGAGGAGGGTGCACAGACAGAGAACAGGGTGCCTCTAGCCATGAACACCAAGTGGCCCCAAGAACAGAGAGATGACCTGGCTGCTCACACTCAGAAGGGTTCTGAATGTGCCCCCAGCCCTGCCCATGGGCTCGAAATGGGCTCAGACATTGAGTGCAGGTGTTTTTGTAGGCGTGGGGGTGCAAGGGTAGGGTGCCCTTGTAGAGGAGAAGGGAAAGAGAGCAGAGACTAAGAACTGAATTTTAGTCTGGAAACTAGCTGGAGACCGAAGCCACAGACTGGCAGAGGGGAGTGATGGAGAGCAGGGTCGGGGTGGGCAGGGAGGAGGAGGGGCTGGTACCTTTATGCTTCTTGGCAGCAGCTGGCTCCAACTCCGATACACTCAGGGAGCTCTCAGACAACTCGTCCCCCTCGGGGTCCTGCAGGGCCTGGCCACCCCATGCCCCAGCCGGTGGCTCCTTCTCCAAGTCCCAGGAGTCTAGCTCTATCTCCTGGGGCTCCAGGGCCGGCAGGGTCCCCACTGGGGCCTCCTCCTCCTCCTTGGGCGGGGCAGAGGTGACAGCCACCGCCGGCTGCTCCTGGGGGGCAGCCTCTTGGCGGGCACCATCCATGGAGGCTGCGTAGTCCAGCATCAGGGCTGCGTCACTGTCCTGAGATAGCGAGGTCTGTCCGGGGGTGAGAGGCAAAGTCAGGGTGAGGAAGAGGCAAGGATACCCGGGAGGGGCAGTGAGCTGGAGAAGCCTTGACAGCCCCACCCACACAGCCGTAGGGTTGGTTTCGGCGTCCGGAGGTGCCCGGCCCTCCAAGGAGACAGCTATAGAAGCTGAGAATCAGTGGACGCAGGTCTCCCAAGGCAGAGGGTTGGCCTGAGGTGCCAGGCCAGGGGAGTCTGGGGAAGGGCACCCCGTCTGGGTGCGAAGGTGGTACATAGTCTGCTTAATGACCGCTGACAACTGCCTTTTCTGACCCAAGTCAGAAATGGCCACTGATTCAATCTGGGACAATTTGACCTGCAGTAAAAATGGGGCTTTCTTGGTGGCTCAGCATAAAGAATCCGCCTGCCAGTGCTGGAGATGTGAGTTCAATCTCTGGGTTGCAAACATCCTCTGGAGGAAGAAATGGCAGGCCACTCCAGCATTCTTGCCTGGAGAATCCCATGGACAGAGGAGCCTGGTGGGCTATAGTCTAGGGGTCACAAAGAGTTGGACATGACTTAGCAACTAAACAACAACCACAACAAAAATGGTAAGTCAGCTGGACTAAATGATCTAGAATAAAACCTCAGAGAAGACATAGAGGAGATGGAGACAGTCACAAGTCTTGTCCTTATTTAACTCATTTGTTCTTTTTTTTTTGAAACCTCTGATGCCTCAGACAGTAAAGAATCTGCCTGCAAATGCAGGAGACCTGGTTTCTATCCGTGGGTCGGGAAGATCCCCTGGAGAAGGGAATGGCTACCCACTCCAGTGTTCTTGCCTGGAGAATCCATGGACAGAGGACCCTGGTGGGCTACAGTACATGGGGTCACAGAGGGTCAGACAAAACTGAGCGACTAACACTTCCACTCTCATTCTTATTTTTTGGTTTTTAGTTTAGCATAGTTTTGTTTTTGGCCACACCGCTTGGCATGTGGGATCTTAGCTCCCTGACCAGGCGATGGAACCCCTGCCCCCTGCAGTGGAAACTCGGAGTCCTAACCATTGGACCACCAGAGAAGGACATTCACTCATTTATTCATCCTAAAGAAAACCCAACTACTGAACTGAGCCAGGTGCTTCCAGAGATGCCATCGCCCCCTGCTGGCTGCTTCTGGAAGTGCATGCAGGAAACCCAGAGGCATCACCTGGCTCTTGGAAGATAGTTTCCAAGGCCACCCACAGCCTGGGTACAATTGTAACATTGGTGACTGGCGCCTACCACCTCCCAGGACCTTTTATCGCCCCTTTCCCAAGAGCCAGGGGCTCAGTTCTTAGCATGCTCTCCAGTCCACTCTCTCATGCCCTCAAGAAATCAAGCCACCTGCCGTGTCCAAAAATGCATCTTCCTCCTTGTCCCCTCCCAACTACTAAATTTCCCACCTGCCACTCCATCACTCACATTTTCTTTGCTCATTCTGAAAGGTTAACAAGAGTAAGGGACTGTCACCTGGGCCCTTGCCCTGAGGGGCTGGGCTCTCTAGTAGCCTGGCCTGCCCACTGTCCACCCGGGATGCCTCGAGCCTGCCATCTGCCCTGGACTAAGGTCACAGAACAGCACAAGAAAGGCATGGGGACGGGGATGTGTTTTAAAACAAGCTTCATTTCTCTGATGGCAGGAGGCATAAACATTCATTGCAAAAGAAAGCGTTTGGAAATGAGTCATGTGTAAAGTGAAAGTTCCCCAAGACGGCGGTGATGGGGGTGGAGGTCCTGTCCCGAAGGGGAGTTGACCTCATCTCGGTCTTTCTCTTTCAGTAATTTTTCTTCAAATGATTCACCAACCTCTCAACACCCAAAGCATCCCAGGTCAGAAACCATCAAGTTCCTTCCTCAACAGGACAAGCTGCGTAAACAAAAATGCCACAAGTAACCCCTTGCTGGGGGAAGACAACCTGACATTCTCCGGGCGGGCACTGGTGGTAAAGAACCCGCCTGCAATGCAGGAGACCTAAGAGATGCAGGTTTGATCCCTGGGTCAGGGAGATTGCCTGGAGGAGGACATGGTAACCCACTCCAGTATTCTTCCCTGGAGAATCCCAAGGAGAGAGGAGCCTGGCAGACTATAGTTCATGGGGCTGCAAGGAGTTGGACATGACTGAAGCCCTGGAGCAAGCACGCAGGCGACCTGACATTCGGGGGTGGAACTTTCCGGGGTTCAGTGGAGAGCCGGGGCGGGGCGGGGCGGATGTGGGAGGCAGAGAGGCTCACCTTGGAGACCCCGGATATGATGATCGTGCTCTTCTTCCTCGGAGACTTGAGCTTCAGCTTCGAGGACTCGCTGAGCTGCCGGATGGCGACTTCAGCCACTGGGTCGGCCCCGTTCAGCACCAGCAGCTCTGCCGGGGGAAGAGCAGGGTCGGGCACATTAGCGAAACCTGAAACTTCGACTGGAACTTCAAAGACGGGGCAACAGATCTGGTCGTTAAGGAGGGGTTGGCAAGCATTTTCTGCAAAGGGCCAGAGGGTGACTAGCTTGGGCTTTGTGGGCAGCTGGCCTGTCGCAACGACTCCACGCTGTCTCAGAAGTGGGTAAACAGACTGGATGTAAGAGTGCACACCGGGGACTTCACCCCTGAATGTGGTCCAGTGTTTAAGAAGCCGCCTGTCAATGCAGGGGACATGAGTTTGATCCTCGGTCTAGGAAGATTCCACATGCCTCAGGCCAGCTGAGCTTGTGTGCCACAACTATTGAGCCCAGATTCTAGAACCCGTGCTCTGCAACAAAGGAAGCCACAGCAATAAGAAGCCTGTGCAATGCAACTACAGAAAGCCTGTGCGTAGCAACGAAGGCCCAGTACAGTCAATAAAATAAAATAAAATTTATAAATAATTTTTTTTACTGTGGGCATGGCAGGTTGTGGGGAAACTTCACAAGCGGGACAGGCAATGTTCCTGGTCTACAGCTGATGCTCTGCACTTACACACACTCATCAGGGTGTACGCTTCACATCATGCACTTAAAAAATAATAATAATAATAATTTTGTTTACTTATTTTTGGCTTTGCTGCTGCTTGGGCTTTTCTCAGGTGCGGCAGGTGGGGGCTAGTCTCCAGTGCGGGCTCTAGAGCACAGGCTCAGTAGCTGCAATGCACAGGTTTAGCTGCTCTACAGCATGTGGGATCTTCCCAGATTAGGCATTGAACCAGCATCTCCTGACTGGCAGGGGGATTCTTTACCACCGAGCCACTAGGGAGACCCTCACATCATGCATTTTAATGTACGGAAGCGATGTCTCAGTGGAGTGATAAATAACTAAGCCATGTAAGGGAACAGAAACCTCTGAGCATTGGGGAGATGTGAACTCTGAAGGGCAATGCAGCTATTCCCTGGCCTTCCCAGGAGGTTTGGACACATAAGCTAGTGTTCAGGGTGTTGAGGGACCGTTCACGGAAGCTGCTCCTCCCCAGGATTGAGCCCACACCCCGGCCAATATCCAGGGAATGCTTAACTCGGACCCAAGCCCTGCAAAGAGCTCTGTGCGTGTTATTTCAGGTAATTACCCCCAAGGTCTCAGAGGGGGGCAGCTTTTTCAGTCTCCATTTGAGGAATGGGAAAGAGAGGAGGTGGCCAGGTGGGCGGTGGGGCTGGGAACCACCCCCCACCCGGCCAGGTGTCTCCTACTCAGAGATGCTGCTGGACCTCATAAGTAATCACTGCTGTGGGACAATGAAAAGGACATGGGGTGAAGGGGCAGGATGTCAACAGGAACTTTTTCTCAGCTTGGCCTCAGTCTGTGGACCACAGATGCTCCACTTCCATGGCAGTCGTGAAGGACCAAGTGGTGGAGACCTATGTGGCCACTGACTCCACCCTCACCCCCCGCCCCAGGAGAAGAATGGAACGTGGTGAGAGCTCCCGGGAGATGGCTGTGATGTCAGTCCCAGGTCTCAGGATGGGGGTGGCATCACTGAGCCCAGAGCTTCTGTCCATCCTCAGAGAGCCCATCCATGTGTTAGCTGTGCTTGAGAAAGCTTCCAGGGTCCCTGGCTGCACAGAGCGGGCTGGGGATACGACCCTCGGGCCAGCGGGGGAAGCACAGCAGGGACACCCCGCTCAGGGTGAAGGTGCCCCCATGCTACAAGGCAGAGCTGAGCAAGGACCCTCGGGAGCAGCCCGGGGAGGGATGTTGCTTCCGCCGAGGATTCTGCAGTTGGTGGGCGGGGAGGGGGGGCTACCCTGCAGCTCCCATAGAACCAGGGAAACTCCCACAGGGAAGAGGCAGTTTCCCACTCCTGCCAGGCTCTGAGAACACACAGCCATCCCAAGACAGCACCCATCAAAGGAGAGTTGCCTGCCCACCGCCCACTCCTCCCATCCATCCGCGACCTTAACAAGAAAAGAAACAGGACTTGGTGGACAGGGGCTGGTGGGCGAGCTGGAGAGAAGCTGCCTGCTCCATCCTTCTCAAACTGCAGGTCACATGTGATGATCAAAGGGAGGAAATTTAACCCCAAATTTAGATTGTGCTTTGACTCCAACGGCAGGGACACAAGCGACCAGGTAGTGGGAACCTGCATCCAGAGTTCTGGGAACACTAACCCAGTCACAGGGGCTTTCCAGGTGGCGTTAGTGACAAAGAACCCACCTGTCAATGCAGGAGATGTAAGAGACCCAGGATCCATCCCTGGTCGGGAAGATCCCCTGGAGGAGGGCATGGCAACCCACTCCTATATTCTTGCCTGGAGAATCCCCATGGACAGAGGAGCCTGGCAGGCTACAGTCCAAGGGGTTGCAAAGAGTCGGACATGACTCAGTGACTTAGCATGCCACCTTCTTACAGAGGTTTCCGGGGACAAAAAATAAAGAAGTCTTTACAATTACATCCCTGAATCCTGCTTATTTTATGATATCCAGGTAACTGGCACATTGAACAAGAGGAAAAATAACAGTGATAACTTTTTCGTAGTGAGGCACGAGTTGGGTTTTGTGCTTCTTTTGTCCAAGTTCCCTAACACAGGGCAGGGATGCCAATGCCACCCGCAGTCTTCCATTGACTTCCACTTCCCTCTTGTTCTTCTAGTTCCTCACTTATCCTTGAAAAAAACAACTCTCCCCAAACTCTAACAAGGAAATGCATTTTCTCACCAGATGAGAGCTTGCAAGCAGAGCCTGAAAAAGCCGAGTGGGGACCCTCTCGAGTGGTCTCACGTTACCTGTGTCTGAGGAAGAGAATGTTTTGCTGACGGGGGCACCGTGGCAGGAAATGGCCTGGACCGAGATGTCCTTCTCGATGACCTTCACCTTGACAGGTGTCCTCAGGGGAGACTCTGCCGGGAGAAATCCTGGTTATAGCGGCCCTTCGAAAGCTGTCCGACTCTGCAGTCACCGGAAAGTGAAATCATGTCTCATTTCAGCTCTACTTCAAGCAGCCTGGGGGGCTTCCCTGGTGGTCCAGCTGCTAAGGCTCTACACTCCCAAAGCAGGAGGCTTGGGCTCAAACCTTGGTTAGGGAACTAGATCCCACACGCTGCAACAAAAGATTCCCCGGTGTCACAACTAAGACCCAGCGCAGCCAAATAAGTAAACATAACTAACTGTAACAATCCAGAGGGGTGGGATGGGGAGGGAGGTGGGAGGGAGCTTCAAGAACAAGGGGACGTGTGTGTATCTATGGCTGATTCATGTTGATGTTTGGCAGAAACCAACACAATTCTGTAAAGCAATTACCCTTCAATTAAAAAATAAATAAATTAAAAAATGTATTACTAACTAACTGTTCATGCAGCTGGAAAAGGTAAGAGGAAAACCTTAAGATATTTTAAACACACTCTCTTATTCTTTTTTGAGGGGAGGGAAGGAATGCCCCAAAAGGGGCATTGGAAATCTAGGTTTAAATAAAATTTCAGAAACCTTTGAATTAAGCCAGAACTTCACTTTCTGCTTTTCATTCAAGAACTGAGCCAAGTGATTTATTCTGGCACGATAATACTTCTGTATAGGCAGGAACACAGTACAAATTAAAAAGTAATAATAAATCGTACACTTATACAGAAGTTGTCTCCAAGGTGGTGGATGTGGGGATACCTACAGAATTTGGCTAGATCCGAAACCACTATGCATCAAGCCTCCGAATGAATGATTTTTAACATGAGAAAATACACTGGCTGCTCACACCTAATGTTTTAAGATAAAGTGCTGCCCCATGTAAATGTCATGGTGTACTTAATTTAACGAGATATTTCATCTAGTATCTTGACTTTGGTATCAGAATACACTGCAGGGTTGAACCTTGCTTTGTCTTGTCTGACAAGATAGAAAGATAATTGTCTTAAAAAAGAAAAAAAGAGCTATGCAAAAGTCTTGCCAATTACCATTCTTCCTATGCCAGGAGATTTTTCTTACAAATAATCCTGCAGCCTACAGTGCTCTGCAGTTTATAGATGCAAGACATTTACCGGGGAAGCATGATTTCAGACTTTCTGCGGGAGGAGCCTCACCAGAGCCCAGCGGGGACGCCCTCCCTGCGTCGAAGCGAGGCTTGGTTTTCACAGCAGTGACAGTAGTGACCACGGTCCCGCATGGCATCACAGTGCGGTCTTTTTCTATCTTTGCAGCAGGAACAGGTGGAGGCATTTGCCAGGGTTTTACCTCACCGGGTTCTATATAAGAAAACTGCAGAGAGGGCTGGTTACCTGCTTTGTAGTCCGTGCCGACGGACACCTCGCCATGGCGCACTTCCTGCCTTTGCAATAACCTCTGATATCTTTAACTGTCACTTAGCATCATAATTAATGGGTAAGAATTGAGACTTTCCCAGAATTGACATAGGAGGATGAGACCCAGGCTCAGACCCAGCCACTCAACCTGTAATGATGGGAACACAGGCTGGAGAACCAAACAATGTAAGATAGCCCCTCCTGAGTTAGGCCTGAGTGAAACGATATCATGGGCAGTTATGTCGGGCAGACGATGCAATGTAACCCTGAGCAGGAGCATCCCACTCATGTCTAGAAACGTGTGGGAGGAAACATCAAGCTAATCTTGGAGGAGCTTCTTGTTTCAAGGTGAATGGGAGCAGGAGTCTGACAGACATAAATTGTGGCGCCCTACACCAAGGTCACAGGTGTGGAGCCCTGCACTGAGGTCACAGCTGTGTGCCCTGCACTGAGGTCACAGGTGTGCGCCCTGCAGTGAGGTCACAGGTGTGCGCCCTACACTGAGTTCACAGCTGTGTGCCCTGCACTGAGGTCACAGGTGTGGGCCCTGCACTGAGGTCACAGGTGTGGAGCCCCGCACTGAGGTCACAGCTGTGTGCCCTGCACTGAGGTCACAGGTGTGGGCCCTGCACTGAGGTCACAGCTGTGTGCCCTGCACTGAGGTCACAGCTGTGTGCCCTGCACTGAGGTCACAGGTGTGGGCCCTGCACTGAGGTCACAGGTGTGGAGCCCCGCACTGAGGTCACAGCTGTGTGCCCTGCACTGAGGTCACAGGTGTGGGCCCTGCACTGAGGTCACAGGTGTGCGCCCTGCACTGAGGTCACAGGTGTGCGCCCTGCAGTGAGGCCACAGGTGTGGAGCCCCGCACTGAGGTCACAGGTGTGTGCCCTGCACTGAGGTCACAGGCATGCACCCTACACCAAGGTCACAGGAGGTGTGGATCCCTACACTGCGGTCATAGCTATGGCATCCTACCTTGAGGTCACAGGATAAAAATTTCCGGAATTAACCAAGCCCCACAGCAACTGTTTACCATGAACCTCTGGATCTAAACCTGCCAGTTCCCTGACGTATTAGGTAAAACACTAATTCTATAGCATCCTAACCAATCACCTAACACCACCATCCTAGCATGAATCTCCCCTGTCTTAAGGCAGTAAAAATTGGCCAATAGCCCTTGAAAGGGGTTGGCTCTCCCTTGAGCCTGTCTGCTGTTCTAACAGTGTCTCCTACTCTATAAATTCTATTCTCCTCTCATTCTGCCTCATGTCTGGAAATTCTTTTTCAACTTGTGCTCAGACCATGGCATCAACAAAGACGTCCCTTTGCTCAAGTGGGTGGAGCAGGACCTTGGCCTCATAGAGGACATCATACCTCTGCAGTAACTGAACCCAACGCCGAGCTGCCCGAGGAGGCCCCGCTGGTTAACGTGAAGCTCTGAGGCCCGGAAGGCTGCTTCTTGAACAAATCCAAGGGGACAGTCGTCATCGCCAACAGAGCTAAAGAGACAGGGAATGAGTGGGGAGAACCATGGGTGTCTGCATGGGAGCAGGATGGCCCAGAGCAGCTGCACCCAGAAGCAACCCTGGACGTGCCCCCCACCCCTCACCCCTCCCCACCCTCCTGCCTTGCTCCCTGGGAAACACTCCCACTTCAGAACATTTTAGAAAAGTTAAGTGTTGTAAAAGATACAAGAAGGCCGTGGAAATGCCCCAAACCAAGGTGGCTACAGAGTTGTGATGATCAGAGGTGGTATGTGATCCTGTCCTGGACTGGGAAATACTGCTAGGAAGGACCTTAGGGGATCGGCTGATGGGAACTGAAAAACCTGGTCGGTATATTAACAAAGTGAATCAGTGTGACTCAGGAAGCTGATAACTACACTGTGGACAGAGAAGAGAATGCCCCTATTCTTAGGAAGCACATACTAAAGAATTTCGGAGCAAAGGGCCAGGACGCCCCATACTTAAAGGCACGTGGTTTGCCGTGAGTGTGTGTGTGTGTGTGTGTGTGTGTGTGTGGCGAGAGAGAAAGACCAGTGGACAGCAACCACCACGTGTGAGCACAAACAATGAAGGAAATGGGCAAAATGTTAAAAATATTTGAGTTCAAGTAAAGGTTATATGGTTGTTCTTTGTTCTGTTTTTTGTTTTTTCTTAAGTGAGAAATTTCACAAATCCCATCAGGCTGGACTGGAAGAAATTCCCACGTGGCCAGCAGGGGCGGTGCCCTGGGCGTAGATTAGCAAACAGCAGTTCCACCCTGCGTTCAGACCACACACCCTCTCTTGGAATGTCAGTTCTTATCTCAGGAGCATCCCAGTTATCTCCAGACTACAGAGCTGAGGAAACTGCCTCAAAATTATGGCTAATTAACTAGGGAGCTTGAATTGCTTTTTCCTATGTCTTGGTAACTTTAGGAGATAAACAGATGGCTTACTTTCACAGCTTAATTAGCCAGGCAAGGGTCACCTCTCCCTTTTGTTCATAAACGTTTTAAGAAACCTAATAAATACTGAAACTATGGATTTACACACATGCATATACACAGGTCCACACTCACTCTAGGGAGTTTTACCTCTGATTATTGCTTTCTTGTATCTAAAGCATGTGCCCAATTTTGGAGAAGGAAATGGCAACCCACTCCAATATTCTTGCCTGGAGAATTCAATGGACAGAGGAGTCTGGAGGGCTACAGTCCATGGGGTCACAAAGACTCGGACACGACTGAGCCAACTAACACTTTACTTCAAAGCGTGTGCTCTATTTAAGCTGCTGGGCTTCTTTTACAAGGAAAAGCCAGTTGTAATTCATGGAGACAGAAAGCAGAAGGGTGTGTGCCAGAGGCTACAGGAGAGGCATGGGGAGTGAGTGTAAGTTTTGTAAGATGAAGGACTGATATCGAAGCTGAAGTTCCAATACTTTGGTCACCTGATGCAAAGAGTGAACTCATTGGAAAAGACCCAGATGCTGGGAAAGATTGAGGGCAGGAGGAGAAGGGGGAGACAGAAGATGAAATGATTGGATGGTATCACTAACTCAATGGATATGAGTTTGAGCAAACTCCGGGAGATGGTGAAGGACAGGGAAGCCTGGCATGCTGCAGTCCATGGGGTTGCAAACAGTTGGACAAAACTGAGTGAATGAACAGCAACAAAGATGAATTTTGGAAATGGATGGTGGTGATGTCTGTACAACCATGTGAATGCACTTAGTGCTACTGAATTTTACACTCAAAGATGGTTAACATGGTAACGTTTATATATGTTTTACCACAATTAAAAACTGAGATAAAATTTAAAAAAAAGAAGGTTTATTAAGCCCAAGAAGGCTGAGAATTGCTTCTCAAGCCAATGATTGTTGAATAAAAGATTTTGGATATTTGTATTAAAAAATGAAAAGAACTAGTTGAATATACTCTTTCTCAGAATGTTTGACCTCGTTAATAACTAGAATAACTGCTGACAAAGGTCCATATAGTCAAAGCTATGGTTTTTCCAGTAGTCACATATGGATGTGAGAGTTGGACCATAAAGAAGGCTAAGCACCAAAAAATTCATGCTTTCAAACTGTGGTGCTGAAGACTCTTGAGAGTCCCTTGGACTGCAAGGAGATCAAACCAATCAATCCTAAAGGAACTCTTTAGGATTTCCATCAGGCCACCTGATGGAAAGAGCTGACTCACTGGAAAAGACCCTGATGCTGGGAAAGATTGAGAGTAGGAGGATAAAGGGGCGATGGAGGATGAGATGGTGGCATGTCATCACTGACTCTAGGGACATGAGTTTGAGCAAACTCCAGGGGATAGTGGAGAACAGAGGAGCCTGGTGTGCTGTGGTCCATGGGGTCGCAAAGAGTCGGACAGGACTTAGTGACTTAACAACAACAATAATTGGAATGGACTGTTGACTAAACATTCCCTTGGGAAAACCTGGAGTGGCTTAGTGGGCAGAATCTGCTGAATCTCCCACCCTCTCTGCCCCAAGGCCCTGGTCAGGGCTGCTGTATGACCCTCCCAGAGAGCAGGCCTCCTTCTGTCTGCTGAACACCCACCTTCTGAGGACTGCCCGTCATCTGAAATCTGCAGGTGCAACTCCCTCGACTTGGCATTCAACTCACTGTGGAAAGAAGGGCTGTGAGTCCTTAAAAATGCTTTACTATTTTCTTGAAATAGTATTTTTTTTCTGATTTGACAGAAAGGAATGCAAATCACCATCAATATTTAAGAAACTATAGGGACATATAAGTCAAGTAAATACAAAGATTATCAGCAACTTCACTATCCAGAAATAATTACTGTTAATATTTGGTGACTAGTCTCCTAGGATTGGGATTCCCAGGTGACTCAGTGGTAGAGAATTCGCCTGCCAATGCAGGAGATGCAGATTCAGTCCCTGGGTGGGGTATATCCTCTGGAGTAGGAAATGGCAACCCATTCCAGTGTTCTTGCCTGGAAAATCCCATGCACAGAGAAGCCTGCTGGGCTATATAGTCCATGGGGTTGCAGAATCAGATATGACTTAGCAACTGAGCCCACATGCACATTCCTAGGATTATCCAATGGAGCTTAATGAATGATGATGGAAAAGTTCCTTAGAACTGCCATCAGAATTGGTGGCCAGCAGCTACACTTGGCTATTGAGAAATTTATTTTATTTTTGGTTGCACTGGGTCTTCACTGTTGTGCATGGACTTTCTCTAGTTGCAACGAGTGGGGGCTACTCTTTGTTGTGATGAACAAGCTTCCCATTGCAATGGCTTCTCTTGTTGTAGGGCATGGGCTCTAGGCACATGGGCTCAGGCACATAGGCTCAGTAGTCGTGGCTCATGGACAAGCAGCTTTGTGGCAGGTGGAATTTTCCTGGAACGGGGATTGAACCTGTGTTTCCTTGCATTGCAAGGCAAATCCTTAACCACTGGACAACCAGGGAATCCCAGCTACTGAGAACTTTAAATGTGGCCAGTGTAAACTGAGGAACTGGGTTTCATTTTGTTAATTTTAATTAATTGAAATTTAAAGAGCTACATGTGGTTAGTAGTTCCTGTTTTAAAAGGTATAGCTGTATAACTATTTGAAAACAAATATAGAACATAATATGCTTCCCCACTCCTTTATAACCTGTTGTTTTCACTTAAGATTTCATGGACATCTTCCCATGTCAATAGGTATAGAGCAACACCCTTTTTCATAGGCATCTAGTACTCCACCATCTGGCCCTATGAGATTTTATTCAGCCAACTCCTTAATAACCAAGCCTCAATAATGGTTTGCCTCCAATATTTCATAATTATAAACAAGCTGAGATAAACATCCTCATATGTATATCTTAGAACACACTGTGTGATTATTTCCTTAGAAAAAGAGTAATTGCCAATCAAAAGGTATATGCATATAAAAAATTTTGTTTTTTTATATATATTGATGACTTCCAGAATAATTATATTCCAATATATATATCCACTGGCCACTTTCAGTTTTTCTCTACTCACTTGTAAGGGGAAAAATAATCTTTGCTTAAGTTTGTATTACTTTAGCTATTTCTGAGATTGAATATCTTTTCAGATGTTTCTAGCTATCTATAATTCTTACTTTTTTATTTCTAGTTGAGATATTTTGCCCAATTTTGTATGAGAATCACGTATTTGTATTAATAATTTATAAAAAGCCCTTTGCATTATACATGGGACACCTTCTTCCTTTACTTTTCTAATTATTTACTATTTAACACCAGAAAGTGATTTGTATATTTTTGTAGTCAGTTACTTTACCAAAATACAACTTATATTAATTTTTGTATCCTATATCCATTATTTCTAATAGTTTCAATTGATTTTCTTGAGTAGTCTCTGTGTGTTAGTCACTCAGTTGTGTCCAATTCTTTGTGATCCCGTGGACTACAGCCCGCCAGGCTCCTCTGCCCATGGGATTTTCCAGGCAAGAATACTGAAGTGGTTGCCATTCCCTTCTCCAGGGGATCTTCCCGACCCAGGGATCAAACCTGGCCTCCTGCATTGCAGGCAGATTCTTTACTGCCTGAGCCACCAGGGAAACCCTGAGTAGGCTAAATATGCAATAATATCATCTCCAAGTAATGATTAGTTTTGCCTCTTCCTCTCGACTACTTGCATACTATTTCTTTTTCTTATCTAATTGCATTAACCAGCACTTCTAGAACAAAACACTGGGGATCCTTCTCTTGACTTTAGTGGGACTGTTTCTAATACTTATCACTAACATAATTTTTTTTAAAAATCTTTTGGAAAAAAGTGAACATAAATCTTGTTCTAATTAAGTTTTAAAAATTAGAAACGTGTATCAAATGCCACTGACTATCTTTTGGGCCTATACAGAGATAATTACTTTGTGTTCTTCTTTGATCTAGTGACACGATGGATTTCATTAACAGATCTCACATTAACCCATACTTGCACTTTTGGTATGAACTCAGCCTCAGTGTACTATTCTTTTTTTTTTTTTTTTAATTCAGTAGTTGCAGTACGATGCTCAGAGGTTGTGGCTCACAGGCTTAGCTGCTCCACGACATGTGGAATCTTCCCAGACCAGGGATCGAACCCATGTCCCCTGTATTGGCAGGAGGACTCCCACCAGGAAAGTCCTTGGTATATTATTCTTCATGTGCTACTGGATTCTATTTGATAATACTTTAGTTAGAATTCCTACATCATAATTTATAAGTGGTCTACACATTACCCTTTTTCCATTCTCTTTGTCAGACTTTGGTATTGAGAGAATTAATTCTTAGATGGGTTGATAAGGAGTCTGGGGCCCTCAAGGAGGAGAAAAGGACCAACTTTTTTTTCTACAATGCTTTGTCTTAGTCACATAAGAGGCTATTTTCTTTAAGCCCAGAGCCATTGATGACACAACAAAACTCATCTTGCTCAAGGATCTATTTTGCCTTAAGCTCTGTACTAATGATTCTATAACAGCAATGTGTCTTGCTTGAGGACATGCTTCTTCTTCTCAACAAAGACCTTCTGACTAATCTGGTTATCTTAAGATGTATGTCGTAAGAGTGGGTCTGGTAAGACTTTTCAGTTGTTAGTTCTAATTTTGCTAATTAAGGATTTACGTTGTGGGAGTGGGTCTGGTAAAAGTATATAAGGCCTTGATAAAACTAGCAAGTGGGGGCATTCTTCATCCCCCTTCTGATGTCTATGTAGAAACTTTCTCTTGTCCCCTTTCTTACTTTAATAAAACTCTGCTACACAAAAGCTCTTGAGTGATCAAGCCTGGTCCCTGGTGCCGAAGCTAAATCTTCTTCTTCCGGAGATCACGAATCCAACTTTGTTCACTGTAAGCTATCAGCATCAATCAGAAGTTTCCTTTCATTCTGCTCTGGATGGCGTGTGTTTCTAAAGCAAGTGGGAGGTCCGACAACACATCTCTCTTGTCACAGCAGGGCATGGGAGTAGGTGAGGAGTGAACCAATACTAAGAGATGCCTTCAAAAAGAAATCCATGTCTGACTTAAAGCCACCTCAGTGTTTTCCCCTTCCTCTCTTCCTTTCCTTTTGTGCTATGGGATGGTTTCAGAATTTGACAGCATTGAGTAGGTGAGGCCATGGAAACCCAAGTCCATGAGAGCCAGCTATACTCACAAGGTGAATTCTTCTTCCCAAGTGAGGGCAGTAGCGTTTCTTGCGAGCGTGCTGGAGAACTTCTGAACAGGATCATTCAGCCGAACTATACATACTGGGTTAACATTGCCTGTAATCAGACAGAAGGCCACCGTATTAGCCTTTATTTCTCTCTTCTAGTTGGATCAAGACATTTTGCATATAAGAGAAAGGCTGAATTCGATGTCTGTGGTCTTGGCTCTCCTACTTCTGAGTATCCATTTACAACCTCTCACAGCACGTACTCTGGGGTGACAGATTCTATGCTCGCTGGATGTCCACAGCTCTAGACTGCCTCCAAGTCACACTCCTCCCCCTCAGCTCTGACTGCAGGTACTGCCCCCCAGGGGGGTGCCCTCCCTGGGGTGATATTACAGCAAAGATGTGGGCCCCACTTTGGACAAGACTGTTTGGAAAAGTCAGGGCATCTGGGGTAACTGCTAAATGTGGGGGTACCTCACATAGAACCTGCTTCCCTCTTACAAAGATGTATGTTTTTACAGTTGACTCAGCTCAGCCAAAAATGTTTGAGGTGTCTAATCCAGGTAACAGGACATGTCACTAGTGAAGACCTGTGCCTGCTTCAAGGCTATGCTTGCCCTGGGGCATAACGCTGTGACTATATCGTGTAGTCAGTGATCAATGGTAGGACTTCCTTGGTGGCTCACTGGTAAAGAAACTACTGGTCAACACAGGGGACACAGGTTTGATCCCTTGTCTGGGAAGATTCCACATGCCGCAGAGCAACAAAGCCCATGCGCCAACAGCTAGTGAGACCCTGCTCTGGAGCCTGGAAGCTGTAGCCGCTGAGCCTGCACACCCTAGAGCCCGTGCTCCACAGCAAGAGAAATCACTGCACCCCACAGCTGGAGGGTCGCCCCCAAGCCCTGCAACTAGAGAAAAGCCTGAAGAGCAACAACCCAGCACGGCCAAAATTAAATAAATAAATAAAGTTATATATGTATATAAAAAGCCAGTGGTGAAGGACCGGACTGTGCTGACCCCTTATCATGCACCAGGTGGTGTTCAGAGCTCCATGCATATCCCCTTACTAATCACCACAATCACCTTCAAGAGGAGACTCAGACCCAGATGGGGACTTACTGGCAGAGGTGAGAAACGGGGCCCCCAATCCTGGCCCACTGGGTCCCGGGCGGCCCCTCCCACCTGCTAAACCGCGTGGCCTCCGGAGGCGACCACTGAGTTACCAAAACAGCCACCTATGCCCAGCTCCACAGTCTTGGCTGTCAGATGTGCTCTGCCTGCACTTCTGGAACTGGATGAATCTCCTCACAAATAAACACAAGTAACCCCTGATGTTCTCAGACAATAAAAAAGAACTCATTGCTATTCTTGGCAAAAACCACATTGCAGTGGAAAGATGTGTCCAGTCCCAGGCTCCTCGGCATCTGGAGTCTCGGCAGTGATTCAGAGTCACCCGTTCTGCAATGTTTCTGTCCTCCTCCATAGCAGCCTCTCCTGGCAACACAGGGGCCCCCGGGGGCCCGACACCTTTGTGACACCCATAATCCCACGTGGTACCTCCTCTCCCAGGAAGAAAGGCGTGCGCTGGTCAGGGATGCTTAACATGTGTTTACAGCGTTACCAGGAAAAGATAAAAATAGAAAGGTGGCTTCCAGGCTAGAGAAAAGGACAAAGCAAAAAGTATCTTCCTTCTTCCTTCAGCCTCATGTGTGCAAAATCAGGACTGTGTTTTCACTGTTTTGCATCATTACAATGGTGTTCAGGAGGTCCTCTCTGCTGAAAGGCAGAGATCACACTGCATACCCGATTGCTGGGAGCCACAGAAGGAAGCAAAGACCACAGACAACCCATGAGGCAGCCCGGCCCCTCTGCTCACATTGCAGACAGTCACGTCCACAGCCAGCCGGCACCCTGCCCACCCCTGGGTGCCTTCTGCAGCTCCATCACCCACCTGAAGCACCAGGATGGCTCAGGAGCGAGACGCGGATGTTCTTCACCAACAGTTTGAGCTCATGAGCCCTTGGAGGTTTGGGAGGGCAGGATTCCTGAGTGGATGAAGTGCGCTGCAGATGCTGCAGAAGGGAAAATGGAGAGCTGTGACTCCTGGGGAGGAGGCAGTGGCCACCGGGCACCTGTTCCAGTGAAGGGATCTTCAAGCAGGCCTGTAGAGGGAGCCTGGCCAGCTCTGGAGCAATGTTCCCTTCTCAGGAGGGTGGAGGGTGCCAGTCATTCACAGCCACTTCCCACGGAAAGCAAGTGGAGGAGCAAGGTGTTCACCCAGAGAGGGCGCCCCAGAGCCCCACTGTGGGTGGAGATGGGGTCAAGCCCAAGCCAGTCCAGGAGCTGAAGACAGAGTGGGACACGATCCCTGGGCTGCAGGTGCCCACTGCCCACCAGCAGCGAGCGGGACACCAACCAGGACACGAAGGGCTGCTTCCCACCTCCGGGCAGACCCACTATCCATGTGGGGAAGACCTAAGTGTCGTCCGGGTGCCACGCTGGGGACAGAGGAGAGGCAGGTCCCCTGGGGCATCTTTGTCACCTCATCCTCAAATCATCATCGAGGCATCTCCAATGGAGAGCCTCCTCAAGTTCGGGGGACCCCACCTTCAGACCAGCCTTTCAAAGCTAACTTCCGCCTCCCACTCACAGCTCTGAGTGTTCTTTAAGAGGGGCTCTTTAGACACAAATGTTTGGGAGTCCTGAGAGGCTTCTCATAGACATCACGGGCCTCTGCACAGCAAGGTCTTCCATGAGAGATCCTTAAAGCTGACTTGACCTCACAGTGCTTTCCAGGTGGATACTCACTAACATCTCAAGGACTGTAGTCTCCTTCAGGTCACTACCTAGAAAACACTATTGCCAACTGTGAGCTGAAGGGACTGGGTGGCCAAGAAGTCATCACAGAATCCTTAAGATCCAGGTCCCTGAGCACTGGGGACAGAGTAACCCACATGTCTGGGGTGGAGTTGCAATGTTTTCTCAATTCTGTGTGTGTGATGGCTAATTTTATGTGTCAACCTGACTGGAACGCGGGGTGCCCAGGCTTGTAGCCCACGACTAAGCAGATAAGCATGCATAACACATTATGCAATTATATGTATATAATTGGCTCACACAATTACAGAGACTCTCATGAACATAAATATATGCACACACACATCCCTTAGTTCTGTTTCTCTACAGAACCCTAATATAGTATGCATGCTATTTTGATGTATAAACTCTGCAACTTTATTTAAAAGCATTATAGAATGCATTACAGAAGCAGGTAAGAATACTGGAGTGGGTTGCCTTTCCCTTCTCCAGAGGATCTCCCTGATCCAGGGATCAAACCCAGGTCTCCCGAATTGCAGGCCGATTCTTTACCCTCTGAGCCACCAGGGAAGCATGTATAGTCATATTGCAAACAGGCAGCTTTGATGAACTGGGAAACCGGCACGAACACCCACAAAGCCCTCACTCTGCCTGTCTGCTTACTCAGTGGCTCCTTCTGCTTCGTCAGGAGGGTGAAGCCTACTTCTTATGTTCTGATAACCCTCAGGGCCCAGAGGGAACGACACAACACTGGACACTGGTATGTGTCCAGTGAATCAGAGAGATTTTGTCTCCAGACTCTACACACTCACAGCTGGTGATGCCCTAAGAGGAACCAGAGCCCAAGAGCCTGGATCAAAGTCAAATTAAGGTTATATTATCATACTGTCTTTTTTAAAAATATATATATATACATTTCATTTCTCACAGTAAGAATACTGCAGTGGCTTGCCATTCCCTCCTCCTTCAGCATTCCCTCCTGATGCTGAAGCTGACGCTCCAATACTTTGGCCACCTGATGTGAAGAGCTGACTCATTGGAAAAGACCCTGATGCTGGGAAAGATTGAAGGCAGGAGGAGAAGGGGACAACAGAAGATAAGATGTTTGGAACAATGATTCAATGGAGATGAACTTGGGCAAACTCCAGGAGATGGTGAGGGACAGGGAGGCCTGGCGTGCTGCAGTCCATGGGGTCGAAAAGAGTCGGACACGACTGGGACCGAACAACTTTGTCTCACCATATGATAATAGTGGCTATTCTACCATGTCACATAAAAACACTGGAAACACGTATGAAAGACCACTTTAGGGACTGTACATGCCTGTTTTGCATAACCATCATAAGAAGATCTGCTCATAATTGGGAGAATTAATTCATCCCAAGCAAACGTTTTCAGATGTGCTGCCAATATAGATGTGAGAGGACAAGCCCAGAGGCTGGCCTGGATAAATGTCATGGATGTAAATTTAGCCAGAGAGTTATTAGCACCTAATGAGGCAGTGGTGAGGGTCCCAGAATGGGGATGGAGGGCAGGCAGCATAGGAAGGGACCCACAGAGAGGAGACAGCCTCGTGTGTCTGCACCAAGGGAGGCAGACCTCTGAGAGGTGGTGCTGTTGGAGGCAGGGCCTGGTCACCAGGCTGTCCCTGGCCTGGGCTAAAAGCCTGTGGCTACAGTGTGCTGGCTGTGTCTGTCTTAGGGTAAGTTCCCAGGTACTTCGATCCTGGAAGGATAAGGTCTCAGACAATAGGCTCTGGGTGGACAGTGAAAAGTCGCATATTGGTCCCTGAAAATGACAGTTTCTGGGATGTCCACTTAGACGTGGACCATGCTGAGTGGTCCAGACACCTCCTCCTTCCCTCCCACAGGCCCTTGGAACCCCGCACCCTGAAATCAAAGCTTCGCCCCAGACTGCAGTCATCACCCACCAGCAGTTGTGCAATCTTGCTCTGCCCTGGGGCGGGGCAGAGGGATGGGAAGTGCCACTGATTCTCCAAGAGAGGATGACCACGGCCCCTCATGGGGTGGCGAAGCGCCCACACACGGAGAGCCGATTTACCTGAACTTCTCGCAGGTCCGCAGACTTGGTGCTCAGAACCACCGATGGGGAGGCAGAGCTAACCAGGTGCTTCAGGATGTCCTTGAGGCTCTCAGAGACTGCCTCCGACCCAGCTACCAAGTCCTGTCGAAAGAGGAGGGGGCAGTTGCCGTGGGGATCGAGGGCCCCTCCCTGCTCCGCTCCGCTGCCCCCCTGGTGCCCCACCGAGGCGCGGCCGACCCCCGGCCTCCCTGCGGCCGGCCCGGCGGAGCCGCAGCGGCGCCCCGCGAAAGGCGGAGCCGCTCCCAAGATGTCGCAGACGGCCATGTCCGAGACCTACGATTTTTTGTTTAAATTCTTGGTTATTGGAAATGCCGGAACTGGCAAGTCTTGCTTGCTTCATCAGTTTATTGAAAAAAAATTCAAAGATGACTCAAATCATACAATAGGAGTGGAATTTGGTTCAAAGATAATAAATGTTGGTGGCAAATATGTAAAGTTACAGATATGGGACACAGCAGGCCAAGAACGATTCAGGTCTGTGACGAGAAGCTACTACAGAGGTGCAGCGGGAGCACTGCTTGTCTACGACATCACCAGCCGAGAAACCTACAATGCGCTTACTAATTGGTTAACAGATGCCCGAATGCTCGCGAGCCAGAACATTGTCACCATCCTCTGCGGGAACAAGAAGGACTTGGACACTGATCGGGAAGTCACTTTCCTGGAGGCCTCCCGATTTGCTCAGGAAAATGAGCTGATGTTTCTGGAGACAAGTGCGCTAACAGGGGAGAACGTGGAAGAGGCCTTTGTACAGTGTGCAAGGAAAATACTCAACAAAATTGAGTCAGGTGAGCTGGACCCAGAAAGAATGGGCTCGGGTATCCAGTACGGAGATGCGGCCTTGAGACAGCTGCGGCCCCCGCGCCGTGCGCAGGCCCCGAGCGCACAGGAGTGTGGCTGCTGAAGCAGCTCGGCACACAGGTATTCGTACAGTGGTATTTGGGACACAATTATTGAAGCTTGAAGAAGGTTTTTTTAAACCACCATTTTTTTCTACTTTATATGGAAGTAGATCTTTGTGCAAAAACTAATAATAATAATTTGGGATGTTATGCAAACTAGTAGATGTGGCACAGCAAACTGTATAATAAATCCAGTTCGATGGACGAGACCGTTAAATGTATACATGTATGTAAAAGTGTTCTGTTCCATATTCACCCTTTCACTCTGGTTTGGATCCTGGCTGTGTACTGTATATATGCTCGTCCAGCGCATCTCCACAGCATGGTATCTGATGTGTGGTATGATAGAGCACTGCACTAAATGCAGTCTAATACTTTATTTTTTTTAATCGTCTGAACTAAAACCTGTTCATTGTGAGGTGTGCTTTGATCATTATGTTGGTTATATTGCACAGTTGCTTATGTTTGTGACCTGATATTCAGAGATTCTGGCATTGATGGCCGATGCAATACTTGGTTAATTCCATTTACCACAGTCCACAAAGTATTACTAATGAGCCACACTGGAAATACTAGATCAGAATTTACTCACATACTGAAATAAATCGGTAAATGAAATTTTCTCATGAACTTTACACTGTCTAGCACTCTGATTTTAAAGCATCTTCATCAGATCAATTCAGGAAGTAGAGCTGAGCACCTGATGTGTTTCAGGCACTAAGGATGCTGGTACCTTTCACCAAACTTCCTAGGCAACGGATGCTACTCTCAGCATTGGTCAGTGCAATAGCTGAACCAGGGCTGTTTACCAGGTCTCAGTTTGCTGACCCATCTGGTCTTCCTGTTAGAAAACACATTTTTGCTACTGTGCTTTTTCTGGGATTCAGTGTTATAGCATCACTGCCTCCTTTTTAGTCTTTTATTGTTTTGCGTTCATTTTAAGGACACCCACTAAAGTTAATATTAAAGGGACACCTCTAAGAAATTTCTGTACACTTTTGCTGAATACTTAAATGCCTTACAACAGTTATCAAGTTGACATGTTTTTAATTCACATGAGTTAATGTATATTGTATTACTTGTTCTAATATTTTAAAATGTTTATGCAAAAATATATAATAGAACTTTTCTTTAAAGCTAAAATACAGTACTATTTAAAACTGAAAAAAAAAGAAAGAGGAGGTTGTCACCAGATCGTCTCCGAACCAGGCCGAGGGCAGAGGGTAGGCCAACACATGGCTCTCCTGATGTCCTCGACGTGAAACAAACCCCATGTTGCCGGGGCTCTGGAGTGAGTGGAAACACTCACTCGTTCACATCTTTACTGACCTCAGAGGTCACTCATGCTCCTTACTCCCAAAAGTGGTTAAAAATAAGACATGTGCAACATAGAAATATGTCAGCATTTCCATGTATGCTCTTTCAGTCTCTTTCCCCAAATACATACGTGTGTTTTTTCTTTCTTGACTGACATCTGATTTTTTTTTTAATTAAAAAGTGTTCAAGGGACTTCCCTGGTGGTCCAGCAGTTAGGATTCTGTGCTTCCACTGCAGAGGATATGGGTTTGATCCCTGGTTGGGGAACTAGGATCCCACATGCTGTACAAGCCCTGATCTCCCTGCTTCTGAGAAATAAACTTTTATATTTAAAAAAAAAAATTTTTTTAATCCAAAAAGTTGAAAAGCCCAAGAATGAAAAGAAGTTTGTAGAAGAACAAAGCAGGATGACATGCACCACCAGATGTCAAGCTCTATAAGATTACAATAATTAATACCCAAAACAAATGTGTCTATATGTTCTAGAACGTTCACACAAACTAAAAACGGAACTACCAGAGACCAGACCCATGCCCCCTGCATTGGAAGTTTGGAGTTTTAACCACTGGACCGCTGGGGAAGTCCCTGGAAGAATTTTTAAATACATATATTTCGGCTGTGGTGATAGCTTTGTAACAGAATAAGAGTCTGAAATAGAGTGAAATTTCAAGAAAATATCACAGAAGCCACTGCAAAGGAATAGCGTGACAAGCTGAGTCTTCGGTGTCCATGATTTTGCATGATCTTTCCAGCAACTAAGAGTGACAGCACTTACAAGACTTGGCAGCCTGCCCCACACCCCCAGTCCCGCTTCCAAAGTCACTTCCTCAAATACCCAAGGCCATGGGGGCAGGGTATGACCTTCAGATTTGAGAGGCAGCTTTGAAAGAGCTGCGAGAGAAGGGAGGTGGTGGCCTTGGGAGCCAGGTCTTGGACCCAGCCCGAGACGGAGGTGAGTGAAGCGCCCTCACCGGGAAGGAGAGCAACCGAGGCGCAGGTGTAACAGAAGGTCAAGGAAAACCTAGATGCTACCACTGCAATGGCCTCCACTGCACAAGAGGGCTTTAAAAGCTTCCCAGTCCAATCAAACCCGCCTGGGGAGGCGGGGCAGTCTTTGGGAAGTTTTAAAAGCTGCTCGGTGATTACAGGTGCAGGCCAGGTGAGAGCCTGGCATTAAATCCATGGAAGCTAGCCACCCCCACCCCACCATGCTGCCCTGTCTCTGCCTGCCTGCCCATCCCCCGGGATCACACACCAGACCCCACCGATCAGAGGCTCCATCTCCCAGAGCTGGCAGTCACAACGTGCCCACATTCGCATATTCATGATGGGGGAAATCACAAAACCTCACAAACTGACCTCCCCTAGGACTTTGGGCTGGACTGTGATGGCCATCTCTGGGGCGCTGATGAAGGACCACTTGATCTGAATGTCCTCCCTCTTCTCCTTCATGTGGAGCTCCAGCTGTTTTAAAAAAAAAAAAAAAAAAAAAGATTATTGGAGGACTGCTCTCTCCACCGGAGCCTTGATGTACGTCTGTGTGTTCATTGATTTTCTTAGACAGTGGTTTGTCCCTTGCATTGGCATGCTGTGTGCTTTCAAATGGCAAGGAGGGTCCCCAGTCCCTGCTGCGTAGCCTACCCCATCCCCACCAGCACCCTCCTCTGCCTTAACCAGCCACTCAGAGAGGAACACCAGGGTCAGGGCTGAACACCAGATGTCATGAAAACCCTGCAAATCCTCTGCTTTGCAGCTCTCCTCTGAGAGCATCACCAAGACATACTGGAGCCGGAGGGACAGAGAAAGGAGCCGGGAAGCCTTGTCCATTCCCACACACTCACACGGCCCCCTCCCCTCGCCCCGCCCAGGATTGTATGCATGGGCGAATCAGCACTCTTAGCCTCTCTTGCCTGGGCCACCGCACAACCTCCACATGGACTCCAATCTCTCCCAGGGCCCCATCCAGCCCTGCCTGTAAGTCATGGCAGAACCATGTACTGCCCCCCGCCATCCCCCACAAAGACAAGCATGCTCCTCAGAACCTGTGAATAGATCTCCTCACATGGCAAAAGGGACTCTGCATGTGTGATCAGGGTAAGGACACTGAGGTGCGGAGACAATCCTGCGTGATTCCAGTGAGCCCACAGAGGTATAGGAGCCCTTAAAGATGGAAGGGGAAGACAGAAGAACATGCGGAGAGAGGAGACTTGAAGACAGAGGAGGATGCCAGAAGCCCAAGGGTAAGGTTGCCTCTAGAAGCTGGACCTGCCCTCAGCGGACAGCCAGCCAGAAATTGGACCCTCAGTCCAACAACCATAAGGAGCTGAATTCTGCCAACAACGGGTGAGCAAGGAAACAGATTCCCTCCAGTGCTCCCAGAAAGGAAGGCAGCCCACCAGCACCAGGATTTTAGCCCATGTTGGACATCACACCTCCAGATTGGTGATGTGATAAATGTGTGCCATTTTCAGCTAAGATGTGGTGATTTGCTTCAGCAGCCACAGCGAGCTAAGCTACCATCCCTCCTTCTTCAGCAGGAGATTCCTTCTAAAGTCAAAGTCTTGACCCTTCCCATCTCTATGCTTCCTCCCACCACCCAGGGAAAGGGAAGGAAAGCATGACTGTAGAATTGTTTTCTCAATACTGGGTCCTCCCACTCATGCTGGCAACCAGGTAAGACAAAGGATGCTCCTGTTGCCCTGTAATTCTGGGCGACTCTAGCAAAAGCGTGCTTTAATTTCATTGCCACAGTCCCTGAGTTGTTCCATCAGGTTGGGGAGAGGGGGTAGCTGCTGGTCTCTATGCAGTTTTTAATCTGAAGAACAACAGAGGAGGGAATGCCTCCTGCCATGAGCATTAATAATTCACCAACCTCTAGCAGCTGCTTCTGCTTTGAGAGGTAACCCACAGGCTGCCTTTAAACTGTGTTAAGAGATCAAAGACACAATTGAATTATCTGTGTCTGAGCTGTGTAAAATGGCACATTAACAGCATCTCAGAAAACATGGTGAATGTTTGTGGTCCTTACTGAACTCACCCCATCCTGAACACATCCCAGACTTTAACATTACCTTCTAACCACACTGTCCAAAAACTAGGGGAAGCAGGAGGGCTTTAACATCTGACAAGTCCATAAGGTCAACTTAACTTCCCTGACTCTTGAAAACGGATAGGGATGGGGGATGGATTTCAGAAAAAAAGCCATGTAGGTAGCTGGAAATTTTTGTTTGTCCTGGTTGTTTAAAACCATGTCTTTTAAGAAAAGCAAATGGAATAATCTCTTTCTGTGGTTGAGAATCTTGAAAGATTTGGGCTCACCCCCCAAATTAGCAGCCACAAGTTGAATTGGCAGTTACCCCTGAACAAACCCAGAAATTCACAATTTCTACATGTCAGCTAAACAAGAGCATCAGTGAACTTCTACTCTGCGTGTGATATACACAGTTTTCTGATGGGTTAGTCACCCAGAAGCTTCACTAAGTCTATTATAATTATTATCTCTATTTATAATTGTTCAATGTATAAAAATATATCAGTTATAAAAGTTACATACTATGTGTCTATTACAATCATTATAATAATGTCTATTATCCAAAAATAATGGTGATACTCATTTTCTAACATAATAATAATAAGCCTTTTAAAGTTGATTTTTTTCAAACACTAAAAGGAAGAATGCTAAGTCCAGACCTTGAGCTGTTTTTCCAAGCTGCAGGGGACTTTCAAAGGCCAGCACCTGATTCCAAATTATTAACAGAACCACCTTCCTCATCTCAGATGCCATCATCCTCAACCCAACAGTCAACAACATCTTGGACATGTGCCTTGAAAAATCTCCCACATTTGATAGAGGGAAACTCTGAATTCATTATATATATGTGTATATATATATGTATATGTATATACATATATATAACACATATGTATGTATATATGGTGGTTTTGGCGGTTTAGTCACTAAGCCGTGTCCAACTCTTGTAACCTCATGGACTGTGGCCTGCCAGGCTCCTCTGTCCATGGGGATTCTCCAGGCAAAAATACTGAAGTGGGTTGCCATTTCCTTCTCCAGGTGTGTGTATATATGTGTGTGTGTGTGTATATATGCCTATGTGTGTATATATATGTGTGTATGCATATACCTGTGTGTGTATCCATGTGTATATATGTGTGTATATATATCTATGTGTGTATATACATGTGTGTATTTATTTATTTATTTGTAGTGGGTAGCCTTTCCCTTCTCCAGGGAAATTTCCCCACCCAGGGATCAAACCCAGATCCCCAGCATTGCAGGTGGATTCTTAACCAGCTGAGCCACAAGGGAAGCCCAGGAATACTGGAGTGGGTAGCCTATCCCTTCTCCAGTGGATCTTCCTGACCCAGGAATCGAACCAGGGTCTCCTGTGTTGCAGGCAGATTCTTTACCAACTGAGCTATCAGGGAAACCGATGTGTATTTATACATAAACCTATTATATGTACACCTTTGTATTTCCCACAAAGACAATATAATATGAAGGTAACAGTCTGAAACTAATGAAATGAACAGTAATTAATAAAAACAGGAGCATTCATGTCTGTGACAGCGCCCCACTCACCCTACAGATTTACGAAGCTGTTTTCCTAGGACAGACTCAGTCTCCCAATTTTACCTGCAGATGGAGCGGAGAGAGCCGCACGCCATACAGCGAGCGCCCTGTGTCCTCAGACGAGGGCGGCCCCGCGCTGACCAGGAACTGGATGGTCTCGCCCAGCACGTGACAGAACACCACCTGGAGGAGGGAGCAGAGAACACGCGAACTTTACGCCAGAGAGAGGAGAGCGTGCGCCTTGCCCATCTTCATTTCACTGAACAAAACAACCTGGCTCTCTAGATCAGCAAGCATGAGAACTCAGTCTCAAATGTGGGTGAATATCTAGATGCATATTTTCTATTACACCAGAGCTTAAAAACTAGAAACAATACTTCAAATCTTTTCTTTCTGATGTATTCTCAGGACTTGTCCAAATCTAGTTAGACTCTTTCCACACAATTTTTTTTTCCTTTAAATATTTCTTTTTTCTATTTCTTCATGCAGATGATTTTTAAATTTCCTGGGCAATTTATTCATATGGTGTGAAAGCCATTAGCCATCATCTCTCACTAAAAAAATGAGCCTTAAAAAGAAAATTAGTTCTAGATGTTTCCAGGTGAAAATTCTTTTAAAGTACCTAGAACACAAGAAATTGTTTCTATTTAAATATATTGCAAACTATTGTGGTTTACAAAGATGTGGGGATAATTGAAAGAACTGTGAAATATTGAACGGTTACAAAATGATACAGTTTTAACAAAAATAGAGTTATTAAAATAAGCTCATTTAAAAACCTATGAGACAAAGCAATCACATCAGGAACAAACCAGACCATATCCCTGACATAAATCACAAAGCATTTTAGAGAGAGGGCCGTGAATGCTGTCACTGCACAGGGAAGCATTCAGTCCCTGCCAGCGAGTCCCCTACAGGAGCAGACCTTCCAGAAGGCGGGACCGGCCACGCTCCTGGCAGGACGCCAAACGAGCCCAGAGCAGGTCGACTACGAGGCCAGGTGTGCCTGGCAGAGGGGTGGTGGGGAGGATGAGGGGTGTCTGGCAGGGGGCCAGCATGTCTGGCCAAAGTCAAGGCATCAGAAGATGAGAGGAAGGCAAGATGGACCCCCACATCCCCAAGGGAACAGCTGACCCCCACACTGGATGGTGTCACTTGGGAAGGAAGGAAAAATTCTTTAACTCTCTGGTGGATTTAGAACCTAAAATACCAAGTAGAAAGATTAACAAAACAGTTATTTTGTCAGGGCAACTGCTATTTCACAAAGTTCAGGCTGAAAACATATCTCCCTCCCCACTCCTGATCCCCGGCTCCCTGGCCCCCTCACAGGCATAGCCCCACTCGGAGCCCACCTGCCCCTCCAAAAATGACCTGACCTGTACTATACAGGGAGACCCCAGCAAGGGGTCCATTT
Organism: Muntiacus reevesi; assembly: GCF_963930625.1. NCBI lineage: Eukaryota > Metazoa > Chordata > Mammalia > Artiodactyla > Cervidae > Muntiacus > Muntiacus reevesi. Next base: position 21,940,411 of record NC_089256.1, read on the forward strand.
CCAGGGTCCACTATAAAAGCTTTTGGCAGCATAGCGTTAGAAAAAGAGAACCTTGCCTTTTCTAAATACTGGCAGAAAATTGCACAACCCTTATTTTCATCCGTTGTTGTAAAGGCCCTCTCTGAGGAGGGACTTATGCAGATTAGTTACATATCTTCATCATGTTATTGCATCTCCAGAGTTCATCAAAGGTTGGAACAAAAAAATGTTTGTATAAGAAATGTTGCCTATTCACTTTAAAAATAAATGCTCTGTAAACAGTCCTTGGAGGAGGAATGTATTTTGATACCGGATGAGTTACACACACACAAGTGACATGATAGACAGAAAATTCTGTCCTTTGTCTCAAGAGCTGAGGTCGTTTTACTCCTTAAAGTAAAAAAAAAACACAAAACAGTCAGTGATAGGTTGACTTCTGTTCTTTCTATGGAACTTTCTATATGAAGCTAATTAGAACGTCACTGAGAACCTTGACAGATTCATTAGCGCCCTGCCTCAAGGAAGAGTTTGGTTTCTGTTTGTATTCAGTTCTACAAAAAGCTGGAGCCCTCTGCTGATCCAGTGGTTAGGAATCCATGGGGGCAGCCTAGATGGGAGGTGAGTTTGGGGGAGAATGGGAGAGTTGGGGTGAGTTTGGCTGAGTCCCTTCGCAGTTCACATGAAACTATCACAGAATTGTTTGTTAATTGACTATACACCAACACAAAGTTAAAAGTAACTGTAAGAAAAGAATAGAACCTGCTTGCCAATGCAAGAGATACGGGTTCCACCCTTGGTCAGGGAAGATTCCAGATGCCTCAGGGCAACTAAGCTCCTGTGCCACAGCTACGGAGCCCCTGCTCTGCAACAAGAGGAGCCACTGCTATGAGAGGCTGCAAACCGCAGCTGGAGAAAGCCTGCGTGCAGCACTGCAGTCAAAAATAAATCCATTAATTAATTTTAAGAAAGAATGAAAAAAACTTTTTTTAAAAAGTTACCCCACTGTTTCCTTTCTGATACACAGATAGCTGAAGCACCTGGTTAAAAGCAATTAAACCAATACTCCAGCATAGATTTTAAGACTTTAAAACTTCTAGAATGCAAGCCTCAAAGGTCACGATTACCATTCACGTCACATCTGGAAACTAGGTGCAATCATTAAAACGGGACACCTTTTGCAGAGATCCCTGAGAGCCCTACGCCAGTGCTCTCAGTAACCCCTGTCATATGGACCAGCCGTTTCTTGGCCTCTCTTCAGTGTTCAGCTGAAAAACCTAATTAAAACAACTATCTGATCATATTCAAGATGGGCAAACAAAATGCCCCCCACCATTCCTACGGGTCCAGTTGGGAGGGATAATGACCAGGGCTAGCCTCTGCTCCTCCATCCTGAGAGTAAAAGTCCCATTTGTCAAATGGACCAGAACAAAATGGAAAAGAGATTTTAAATATAAGTAATCTTCTTTCAGGGCATTATGGTATTTTATACACAATGGGGATTAAATGATCTCAACCCAGGCAAATGGTGGCCAGGCCGTCCCTGTAACCAAGGGGTCCCCTCTTGGAATGGCAGAAGGCAGGATCACCCGATGCAAGGTCAAGCAGACCCTTCCAACCAGGGCCAGAGTGACCCAGGGTTGATGTCTATTTAAATATGGATGAACAGGTAGAGACCCTGATCTTGACCCTATAGTCTCCCTACCCCAAACACAGACCTGTTCATGAGGCTTCCTTCTGAAGTTTATACATTAGGTCCTCAGAGCATCCCAATTACACTGAGCTGTTTAATATGGCTTGGGCTTCCCAGGTGCATGTGTGCTAAGTCACTTTACTCATGTCCGATTCTCTGTTGTTTAGTTGCTCAGTCGTGTCCAACTCTTTTGCGACCCTATGGACTGCAGCCTGCCAGGCTCTTCTGTCCATGGGATTCTCCAGGCAAGAATACTGGAGTGGGCTGCCATGCCTTCCTCCAAGAGATCCTCCCGACCCAGGGATTGAACTTAACTGGCTCAGTGGTAAAGAATCTGCCTGCCAATGCAAGAGATGCAGTAAACACAGGTTTTATCCCTGGGACCATAAAGAAGGCTGGAGGATAAAGAACTCATGCTTTCAAACTGTGGTACTGGAGAAGACTCTTAAGAGTCCCTTGGACTGCATGGAGATCAAACCAGTCAATCCTAAAGGAAATCAAGCCTGAATATTCATTGGAAGGACTGATGCTAAAGCTGAAGCTCCAATACTTTGGCCTGATGTGAAGAGCCAACCCATTGATTGGAAAAGACCTTGATGCTGGGAAATATTGAAGGCAAAAGGAGGAGAGGGCAGGAGAGGATGAGATGATTGGATAGCATCATTGACTCAATGGATATGAGGCTCCCAGAAAACTCTGGGAGATGGTGAAGGACAGGGAAGCCTGACACACTGCAGTCCACGGGGTCTCAAAGAGTCAGACATGACTGAGGGACTGAACAACAATTGCCCCAGCTCCTCCTTCTCTGAGAACATTCTAGAGAACTGGAAATAATTTTGTAATGAAATTAGAACTAATTAGAACTAGAAATTAGAACTAATGAAATTAGTTCCTAGTTTCAAAAGAACTAGGAACACGGCTGATAAAAGGGACCTAAAAGGTTTATGTCACTGAAGAGCTCTCACTTTAATCAGACTACATGACATCATGGAGAAAGAAATTCAAAATAAAACAAAGGAAATGACCTTTCACTAATCATTCAAAATTCTTGGTCAGGTTTCCGACCCAACTCTGCACCCAGTCTTGGTCATATAAATATTCTTTAAGATGGCACGCATGTGTGTGTGTGCCCAGTCAATAAGTTGTGTCCAACTCCTTTGTGATCCTATGGACTGCAGGATGGGATTCTCCAGGCAAGAATACTGGAGTGGGTTGCCATGCCCTCCTCCAGGGGCTCTTCCCAACCCAGGGATCGAACGATCGTCTCCTGTGTCTCCTGCACTGCAAGCAGATTCTTTACCACTGAGCCACTGAGATGGCATGAGTCTGATATAAAATATTACTTCTATTCTGGAACAGAAACTCATTCTAAAAAGTAAAGTGTCATTGGCTTAAAATTCTCAAAACATCTATAAAGCTAACCCTATTGCCTGCTTGTTCACAACACATGGCTGAAGATATATTTTCACATGCTATCTCCCAGTGGGGGCTAGGGGCTTCCCTTGTGGCTCAGCTGGTAAAGAATCTGCCTGCAATGCAGGAGACCCACGTTCGATCCCTGGGTTGAGAAGATCCCCTGGAGAAGGGAACGGCTACCCAGTCCAGTATTCTGGCCTGGAGAATGTCCAGGACTGTATGGTCCATGGGGTCGCAAAGAGTTGGACACAACTAAGAGACTTTCACTTCACTTCACTTCCCAGTGGACTGAGGTGAAAAATGCTAGAAACAAGATGGCAGCCAGCCCCAGGGAATGCTGGGTAGATGCTCTATTTCATCCCCTCGAGGGGTGTGCCTGGGACCACACAGGCTCTGACACCCCACCCCCACCCATACTCTCTGTGCCTTCTCTTGTTTGGATTCTTTAAAATGAACAATGAGGCTTTGAAACTGTGGTGCTGGAGACGGCTCTTGAGAGTCCCTTGGATGGCAAGGAGATCAAACCAGTCAACCCTAAAGGAAGTCAACACTGAATATTCATTGGAAGGACTGATGCTGAAGCTCCAATACTCTGGCCACCTGGTGCAAAGAATCGACTCATTGGAAAAGCCCCCGATGCTGGGAAAGATTGAGGGCAAGAAGAGAAGAGGGTGACAGAGGATGAGACGGTTGGATGGCATCATCGACTCAACGGACATGAGTTTGCAGTCCAAGGGGTCACAAAGAGTCAAACACGAAAGAATGACTGAACAACAACACTACCAGGAGGTATTGTTACTACATAAAGCAGCTTAGTGTGGGCCTTCCGTGGCTTAAAAATCCGAGAATGTGTTCTCCTCCAAGGTCTCTGTGCATTAAAAGACACATACAAGACACTGCCTCTAAAATGAGGGCAGGAGCGAGCTGGGTCTTTTCCAGGCTGGCCATTAGTGCTCTAATGCTCTACTCAGCCATATCTTCACCATTAGCCACTGCCTGTTTTCATTCCAATCCCAAAGAAAGGCAATCCCAAACAATGCTCAAACTACCGCACACACTAGTAAAGTAATGCTCAAAATTCTCCAAGCCAGGCTTCACCAATACGTGAACCGTGAACTTCCAGATGTTCAAGTTGGATTTAGAAAAGGCAGAGGAACCAAAGATCAAATTGCCAACATCTGCTGGATCATCAAAAAAGCAAGAGACTTCCAGAAAAACATCTACTTCTGCTTTATTGACTATGCCAAAGCCTTTGACTGTGTGGATCATGATAAACTGCGGAAAATTCTGAAAGAGATGGGAAGACCAGACCACCTGACCTGCCTCTTGAGAAAACGATATGCAGGTCAGGAAGGAACAGTTAGAACTGGACATGGAACAACAGACGGGTTCCAAATAGGAAAAGGAGTGCATCAAGGCTGTATATTGTCACTCTGCTTACTTAACTTCTATGCAGAGTACATCATGAGAAACGCTGGGCTGGAGGAAGCACAAGCTGGAATCAAGATTGCCAGGAGAAATATCAATAACCTCAGATATGCAGATGACACCACCCTTATGGCAGAAAGTGAAGAGGAACTAAAAAGCCTCTTGATGAAAGTGAAAGAGGAGCATGAAAAAGTTGGCTTAAAGCTCAGCATTCAGAAAACTAAGATCATGGCATCTGGTCCCATCACTTCATGGGAAATAGATGGGGAAACAATGGAAACAGTGGCTGACTTTATTTTTGGGGGCTCCAAAATCACTGCAGATGGTGATTGCAGCCATGAAATTAAAAGATGCTTACTCCTTGGAAGGAAAGTTACAACCAACCTAGACAGCATATTAAAAAGCAGAGACATTACTTTGCAAACAAAGGTTTGTCTAGTCAAGGCTATGGTTTTTCCAGTGGTCATGTATGGATGTGAGAGTAGGACTGTGAAGAAAGCTGAGCACCGAAGAATTGATGCTTTTGAACTGTGGTGTTGGAGAAGACTCTTGAGAGTCCCTTGGACTGCAAGGAGACCCAACCACTCCATCCTAAAGGAGATCAGTCCTGGGTGTTCATTGGAGGGACTGATGCTGAAGCTGGAAGTCCAGTACTTTGGCCACCTCATGTGAAGAGTTGACTCATTGGAAAAGAACCTCATGTTGGGAGGGATTGGGGGCAGGAAGAGAAGGGGATGACAGAGGATGAGATGGCTGGATGGCATCACTGACTTGATGGACATGAGTGTGAGTATACTCTGGGAGTTGGTGATGGACAGGGAGGCCTGGCATGCTGCGATTCATAGGGTTGCAAAGAGTTGGACAGGACTGAGCGACTAAACTGAACTGAATGGTGTTCCAACTCACAAACAAACCCCCAACTTGCCCGAGGGTCTTTTCACCAGTCTACACCAGGCAAAGTACCTGAGGGTTGATTCAGCCCAGATTCCATCTGCCTCCCTGCAAACAAACAGGTGGCCCTCCCAGAGGCTCTGCTCCCATTCCAACCTCAAAGGGTGGGGCCCCCAGGAAGGAATCTCTCACCTGCCTCTGGACTCTGCTTCAAAACAGTTTCACAAGCTGTTAGAATTTTAGCATAAATACCAGGCTAATGGGGTACCTGGAATTTCAAGTCATGCAAAACCAAAAAAATAAATAAATAAATAAAGTCAATCAGCTCCACGGTGGCTCAGTGGTAAAGAATCTGCCTGTCACTGCAGGGGACACCAGTTCCGTTCCTGGGTGGAGAAGATCCTACATGCTGCAGGGCAACTAAGCCCATGCACCAAACTACTGAGCCTGTGCTTTAGAGCCCGGGAGCTGCAACTACTGAAGCCCGTGTGCCTAGAGCCCGTGCTCTGCAAAGAGAGGAGCCGCTGTGACAAGCAGCTGTTGCACCATAACTAGAGAGTAGTCCCCGCTCGCTACAACTAGGTGAAAGTCCCTGCCCAGCAATGAAGACCCAGCACAACCAAAAATAAATAAATAAATATTCCCTCATCCAAAAAAAGAAGTCAACCAAATCTCCTATTTGCAACTACAACTTTGTGTTCCACTACCCTGGCAAAGGAGAAGGGGGTGACAGAGGATAAGATGGATGGATGGACAAGAACTTGGGCAAACTCTGGGAGATGAGGGACAGGGAGGACTGGTGTGCTGCAGTCCATGCGGTTGCAAAGTCAGACATGACCTAGTAACTGACAACAATACCCTTGCAAAGTAAGGGGTTCACCAAGGTTTGGCAAGAGAAGAGGAGACCCCAGAATCTCTCAGAGTGTATTTTAGTGTATAAATGTATAACAGACAGCCTTTGATCTAAAAAGTCCATGTGTTCAGAGTACACAATTCATATCCAGGGAGGGTTGCGGGGTTTCCCGACAAATCACGTGGAATAAGATTCTGGGGGAAATTCCAAGCGAATGCCTCAATCTGTTTGTTGCCATGGTTTCATGGAAGCAAAGGATGGTTAGTGCTTTTCAGTTCCCCTTTTTCCATCTTCCCTCTTTCCTAGGGAGGGTGGGAGATTAAGTGAAATGATAAACGTAAAGTGATAATAAAAAAGGAAAGAATAATAGTAACAGCACCATTTATGGTGTATCACAGTCAGAGCCTGTTTCTGGAGGCTGACTCGGGTTCAGTTACAGCCTCTGCTTATTCGGTGGTTCTTAGTTCCCTCACCGGTCTCTCTCTGCCTCGGCCTCCCTCTCTATACAAAGGTCACCATGCTTCCTTGGGTAAAGGAGAGCTGTGGGTGCTAAGAACAGACAGAGCCGTTATAGCCTGGTGACATCAGGAGCAGGTCCCTGCAGGTGCTGCACAGGCTGGGGCCAGCCCGTGGCTCAGAGGGAGAAGGAAATGCCCAGGACAAGCTTGGAGCCAGCCTGGATCTCTCTGGCTTCTAGATCTTCCTCCAGTCTGAGTGTATTGTTGTTTATTTAAAACTTTAACCAGCAGCTGATCACTGCACCATTAGAAGCCTCTGTTTATTTATAAATGATACAGACAACAAAGCTAATTCATACCTTTCATGGGGGCAGGGCCACCCACCAAGGTAAGCATCAGTACAGTCCCTCAGCACTGATGTCTGTTGCTTTCCCCAGTGAGCCTTCAGCATACTGTTTACGGGGACGCTCACCACGCTTGCTAAGCAAATGCGTGGCCTTTGCAGTGAGTGCCTGTCCCGCACAATCTGCCTAACCCCGGTTCATGTTCAGGGAGCTCAAATGCTGCCCGTGTAGACCTCATGTCTCCACAGATGCGCCAGGAGGGGCCCCTGCTCTCGGGCCACTTGCAATACAGAAATTAAGTCTCCATCTTCTGGGTCAAACATTCTGGAGCAAAGCTCTTCCAGGACATGAGCAAAGAGAATGCAGCTGAAACTTGTTGCTCTTGTGTAAGTGTGTAATTACAGTCTGGGAGAGAGAAATGTGCTTGGGGCGTGTTGGGACTGGAAGGGAGGACACAGAGAGTCCTGCAGAGAAGGTGAAGGGCGCTGCCTTGCTCCACAAGTCCTGAAGACAGGGGTGCTTCCAGTCGCCACCCTGAATAGATGCCCTTCCAGAGGAACACAGGTGCCCTGTCCCAGGAGCACCCCCTTAGAGAAATGCCCCAGCCTCTGGTAGGCTTGTCTCTTGGGATAAATATTTGGTGGTGTCCTCAGCTCATGGCACATAGCTTCTAAAACCCTTGGAATCTCCGGAGTGATAAGAATGTTTTTTGGATGCTAAGGAGATGACTGTGGCTGGGGGCCTTTAGATAACAATGGGAGGCAGGCAGGAGGTTCCCACAATCAAGGCGTGATGAGAGGGTCTCATCTCATCACGTGCCACCTGGGTCTCAGGGGAATGGACAGGGACTAGAGATGGGATCACAGACCCACGGCCTGTGGTTTAATCAGACGTCCTCTGTGATGGAACCTCCATAAAACCCTTTAACAATGGGGTTCAGAGAGCATCTGGTCCTGGAAGGGTGGTACACGTGCAGGCGTGGAAGTCCCCGTCCCTTCTCCCTTCCCTGCTCTGCCATTTGTCTGTCTCTGAGCTGTGTTCTTTATAAGACACTGGTAATAGTAAGGAAGGGCTTTCCAGGTGGCTCAGTGGTAAAGCATCCTCCTGCAATCCAGGAGACCCAGGTTTGATGCTTGTGTGCGGAAGATCCCTTGGATGGCTCCATACTCCAGTATTCTTGCCTGGGAAATCCCATGGACAGAGGAGCCTGTGGGCTGCAGTCCATGAGGTCACGAGTCAGACACGACTGAGCTAGTAAACAACAACAACAGTAAGTAAACTGCTTTCCCAAGTTCTGTGAGCTGTTCTAGCATGAGGAGGGGTTGTGAGAAGCTCCAACTTTATAGCCAGTTGGTGGGTACAGGAGGCCCAGACCTCGGGTTGGCATCTGAAATAGGGGGCAGTCAGGTGGGACTGAGCCCTTTGACCTGAGGGGTCTGCACTGTAGTTAGTGCCAGCGTTGAATTGAATTGTAGGACACCCAGCTGGTGTTCGGAGGATTGGAGGACTGCTTGTTGGGTGGAAGAAAAAATGCACACATTTGGTGTCAAAAGAGTCATAAGTAAACCACTGAGAGGTCCCCATTCAGCCTTTGCTGCAGGTTGTGGAATGTGTAGCTCCCACGGGTCCTGACGACTCTGATGCTCCGAGCCATGCAAGACCCCACTCTCTGTGCAGGCCCGGGGCGGGGGGCTTGCTGATGAACAGACATTTGCAAAGGTGGTTACTCTGGCACACAGGGGTCTTCAGGGGCTGCAGGAGAAGGTCAGAGCACAGAGCACTTGGAGGGTGGGGGAGGCCCAGTTCTGTTCTGGGGGGTCCTGCAGGGAGACTCAAGTCCAAACCCAAGTAAGGAAGATATCCACAAAGGGAGACCAGAGCCCCATTCTCATCTGATCCAAGCCCCATTCAAGTCTTGATCCAAGACATGACTATACACCAGCCCCCTTGTCCAGGCAGATTCATCCTCTTCATTACTTCAAACACCACCCACATGTCCCTTGTCAGGGCTGAGACAGGAGGATGAGAAACATGAGCCCTGATGCTCTGTGGGGAGCAGAGAAAGGGCAGGGCGGGGCGGGGGGGGGGGGGGGACGTCCTAGAATCTCCTGTCTGTATTCCTTGGACATGTTCTTTTTGCATCCTGAGGCTCTGCTGTGGATTTTCCCTTCTCAGGAATTGGATTCAGGATTGGTACAGGATTCAATCTAAGTTTGGAGACCCCAGGGGTAGTTCAGACCCTGAAAGGAAGAAGGCACTGTCATCAGCTTCTGGGATAATGTCTGTCCTTCATTTAACTTGTGGATATTTGGGAACCTGCCTTGGGGACACGTTACAAGAGAAATTGACTAGCCAGGTTCGATTGCTTTGCGAGTGGGTACCCTGAAATGGGCTGTGACCAGTCAAGATACATGTTCAAGAGAAGAAGAGGTTGCATACAGGATCCAGGCACTTGGGGGTATCCTGCTCCCCACTTCCCAGGGGCCAGGTGGATCCCCACAGGGCCCCTGAGCTGGTTCCCTGGGACCACGACACTCAACCCACTTTCCTGCATTGCTCAGGGGGCTGGGTGCCTGCCCAAGAGGAGGGCCCTGATGCCAGCACAAAGGTACTGGCAGGCGCTCAGGTCCTCTCTGGCCAAGAAAACACAGGAGTCAAGAACTATGAAGAAACTTGTCAAAGAAAACAAGATTGTGTGCACTTCCCAGAAGTTTACTGGGTGAAAAGCTTCCTAGAACACAGTGTGGACTGCTGCCCGTGGTCCCACCTGCAGGGAGCAGAGGAAGGAGGGTTGAGAGCAAGGAGAAAGAGGGCAGACTTAAAAAACTTTATGTAGGGCTTCCCTGGTGGTCCCATGGTTAAGAATCCACCTTGCAACGCAAGGGACACCTGTTTGATCCCTGGTCTGGGAAGATCCCACACGTTGGGGAGCAACTAAGCCCATGTACCACAACTGCTGAGGCCACGAGCTGCAACCACTGAAGCCTGTGTACCTGGAGCCCGTGATCTGCAACAGGAGAAGCCACCGCAATGAGAAGCCCGCACACCGCAACCAAGAGCAGCCTCCCACTTGCCCCTGCTAGAGGAAGCCCGAGGGCAGCAGCAAAGACCCAACATGACCACAATAAAAATTAATTAAGTGTTTAAAAAAGAGTTAATGATAGGCTTAAAAAAAAAAAGCCTGTGCACTTCTACATGTTGTTTTCAACTTTTTGATGGGTGTGCAATATTTCTGCCATGGTATTAAAACAAACACAGTTTAACCATCCACTTTCCAAAGGCAGCGTTTCTGGCACCATCTATATATCAGGACCTTTAAAAATGGTCTGTGGCCATTTCTAATCCCTGCTCCCTCCCCAGCATCTCCAGGCCAGTCTCTGAGCTCTCTTCTCTTAATATTGACAGTGTCAGAAATCAGCTAACAGAAACTGTCCACCACAAAGGGACTTGAGGCTTATTTGTCAATAATAGGGTACTCAATCAATGCACAGGGGCACATCCCAAGCAGGGGACTCGAGCAGGTCAGGCTTACAGCAAGCTGCCCCAGACCCCTAGCTTTTGAAACCTGGGCACTGCACCATCTGCTCACAGGGCCCCTTCCAGCTCTCACGGGCTGCGCTGGGGCCAGCATCCTGCCTTGTTGCCACCAGTTTTCTCCCAACATCTCCCGGGGATTTCCCATGCTTCCTGCCGGGGTTATGGAGCTCTGAGCCTCCAGGATCCACCAGGGCATGGGGACAGACAGCCCTTCTGCACCGCCAGGGCAAAGGACGCTGGGTCAGTGCCTGGGTGACTGATTCTAGAATCCATGGTGGAGCCGATCATGTGTACCTACAACCCAGGACCCCCACACCTGCTGCAGAGATACTCCCAGGCTTGAGTCTGAGGACTCAGGAGACAGTTCAGGGCAGCTTTGCTGCACTTGTGAAAAACAGAAAACCATATCATTGTTCATCTGCGGACGGTGGGCAAAGCTGCCTTTGTCCACCGAGTCGTGAACTGCAGTTCCAGCTAATGAACTGCTGCTGCTAAGTCACATCAGCTGTGTCTGACTCTGTGCAATCCCAGAGACAGCAGCCCACCAGGCTCCCCCGTCCCTGGGATTCTCCAGGCAAGAACACTGGAGTGGGTTGCCATTTCCTTCTCCAATGTATGAAAGTGAAAAGTGAAAGTGAAGTCGCTCAGTCGTGTCTGACTTAGCGACACCTTGGACTGCAGCCTACCAGGCTCCTCCATCCAGGGGATTTTCCAGGCAAGAGTACTGGAGTGGGGCGGCATTGCCTTCTCCAGCTAATGAACTAGAGACCCCAAAATCAACCTAGGTGAACATTCAAACTGCCATGTTCTTATAAAGAGAAAGCTTGCTGTGAAAATGTACATACAAAACAATAAACACTTGAAATGCACAAATGATGTTCTAGCTGACCCGGGGTGGGGGTGGGTGGGGATACACAAGGACCAGATTCCAGGGGCTGGGTGGGAGCTTCTTCTGGGCCCAGGGGCCACCCAGGTATCTCCTCCTCACAGTCTGCTAAACGGTATGCATTTAACTTGACAAAAAAATATCAAGATCCAAGGGGAAGCTGATACTTAAGAGTCTCTCAGCACTTCACAGAGACTTTTTATTAAAAAAAATTATTCCCATTTTTTATGGTAGTTGACCAATGTAACAAGTAATTTTAGCCTGTAAACTGTTAGCAACTATAATATAAACTCTGTGTAATAGCTAAATGGCTAAAATCTCTATATCATGCTACAGAATTATTCACGTATTGTTTATAACTGCACCTATATAAATCTAGAGCTTCCCTGGTGGCCCAGTGGTAAGGAACCCGCCTGCCAGTACAGGAGACATGGGTTCCATCCCCAGGTCGGGAAGATCCCCTGGAGAAGGAAATGGCAACCCACTCCAGTATTCTTGCCTGGGAAATCCCTTGGACAGAGGAGCCTGGCAGGCTGCAGTCCTTGGGGTGACAGAGTTGGAAATGACTTAGTGACTAAACAACATTTTATAAATTATAAAATGTATGTTTATAATTTAATAAAATGTATATGTACATAAATTTATGTGCAATCTGATCATTTAAGCTATACAATCAAATGGCTTTTAAATATATTAAATATATGTCAAACATATTTCATATTGTTGTACGAACATCACCAGCACCACCTTTAGAACATGTCATCACCTCCTAAAATCCCATCCCTGGGGGATGTGAGCAGTCACTGTTCACAGCCCACTCCCAGGCCCTGGACACCGCTTGTCTACTTTCTGTCTCTATTGATTTATGTATTCTGAATATTTCATGTAAATGGAATCTTGTAATATGTGTCAGGTCTGGCTTCTTTTGTTTCGTGGAATGTCTACAAGGCTCATCCATGTGGGAGCACGTGTCAGAATCGCATTCCTTCATGAGGCCAAATAATACTCCATCATGTGGGAACGCCATATTTTATCTATCCATTCATCAATGATGGGCCATATTTTATTTATTTTTTTGGTGTAAGAGGTTTGGCATTTTCAATAATTCTAAGAGTAAATTCCCCCACCCCAGTTTAAAAAAAAAAAAATTTGAAGTACAGTCGATTACAATGTTGTGTCCATCTCTGGTGTACAGAAAAGTGACCCAGTTACACACCCCAGTTTTAAATTGGCTTCCTGGGTGAGGAGAGGCCTCCAGCAGGTGACGGCGCCTGGCTCACCTTCTCCTGGGCCGACCGGGCCACGCTGGAGACTTGCTGCACGGTCAGCTCCAGAGGTGGCTGCAGCAGGTCCTCCTGGAAGCAGAGGAGCAGCGGGCCCTGGAACAGAAGAGCGGAGTGAGGGGACAGTGCACTGGGAGGGTGGGGGGCGGCGGGAGCGGGGGGAGCTACTTTCTAAAGGAGATGACGTACTTGCTGTAAAGCTCTGCAGATCTAAGAAGATGTGATATGACTTCATTTAGTTCAATGTGTGCTTCTGAAGAGCAGCAATGGACAGATATCAGTAAGAAGCTCGGGGACAAAATAAAAAATGTGGCAATGAAGGCGGCAGAGGGGGTTCTGAGAGCTCAGGTTCACGGTGAGAGCGGAGAAGCCCAGGTTCCCGGGAGGGTGGGTGCGCGGCCGGCCTGCAGGTGGGGCATGGCAGGTGCACCGGCTGTGTCCTCCCCTTTCTCTAGGAAAGCTCTCTCTCTGGTTTCAGAGAATCACCTCTCCCCGCCCCACGTGGTGCTGGCACTCTCCTTAGGTTACCCTCTTCCCACCTCCCACTGCCCAAGTGGCAGGTGGGCAGGAACCCAAGGGGAGCAGACAGGTGCTTCTCCCGGGAATTTAGGATTCCTTGCCTGGAAATGAGCCAGCCGGCAGTACTGCTCAAGGATCAGGTTCCTGAGTCCTTGCTTTGAGGACCCCCAGAGCTGCCAGGCTCTTGCCCACTGTGGGCTCCTGGTTTAACTCCACCTTCAGCTCTCCACATCCTCTCATACCCTCCCAGAAATGTCCTCCATGACTTGTCACCCTGGCAGGTGACAAGTTCTTGCAACTAAAATCTTGCATTTAAATTCTGCATTAAATTTTGGTTCTTGCAATTAAAATCTTCAATGCAGGACATGCAAATCAATTAATATGACCACAAGGCAATAAGACTGATGCTTTACAAAAGAATAAATCAGGACTTGGATTACCAATCAGGTCTCGGTTTTTTAAAAAATAAGTTCTCTCGTGAGGCTGAACACGTACGCCAACAATACAACCCTGGAACGAAAGTCTCCTTCAACTCTCTTCCTGACATGCTCCAGAAAAGCCCATCATCATCAAGTGAGTTCTGACCATGTATTTAAAAAAGAGACCCAGCCCCACAGCTCCCCACCACATCTCATCTATTTTCAAGACTCCTGGCTGTGATGAGCTGGTTCCAACTGCAAGGCAAGATCAAGGGTGGGGGATAGAAATGGTACAAATGGCAGCAAAGCTCTCCTGGCAAGTGCAGTGGGGATGAGCAAGAATGAAGTCAGCCCAGGGTTGTTTCTTAAGAATCCCCAGTGCTGCAGCGTACACCTACAGGCACAGAACATTGTCAGTGACGTTCTTCTAACCTCATCTTGTCTTAGCGACATTAATCTCACCTCTACAAACCATCAGGGGAGAATTAAATCTATTTTTCGAGAGTGATGAAGTCATGGCTTGGGGGCTGCTCTGCGGATGTTCTCCATGACCAGAGTTTGTTTTGGTGTGACCTGCTGGCCAGTGGCTTGGGGGTGACATCACCCTGTGTGCCAGGCCACCTGGCTGAAAGAGCAGCCCCAGCACAGAATGCAGTGCTAGGCGGGAGACCGAGCCCTCACAGGAGTCATTACAGCTGCTGGACCACCACCAACTCTTTGTGACCCCATGGACTACAGCCCACCAGACTCCTCTGTCCATGGGATTCTCCAGGCAAGAATACTGGAGTGGGCTGCATTTCCTCCTCCAGGGGATCTTCCCCAGTTAGGGCTAGAACCCATGCCTCTGTGTCTCCTGCATTGCAGGCGGATTATTTATCACTATACCACCTGGGAAGCCCTGCAGCTGCTTCTACACCAGCCTGAAGAGACCACATAGACTTGAGCAGCCTGGATGTCATCTCCTGCCCCCGCCCATCAGGAGGTGCCATCTACACCCTCTTACCCATGGCACCTTCTGAATGAAAACCCTGTAGATATTCTGCTAAGAAAGTTAATGTCAAGAGGCAGGCTCACAAAGAAAATATACGATTCAGTTAAAATAAGGACCCAAAAGTTCCTCTTCCCTTTCTGATTGATCCTGGAGTTTCAGAGAGCCCAGCCTGGGTGCAGCAAAGTCCCTGCATCTCTGCACTCTGTCCATGGGCAGGCAGCCTCATTCCAGACTCAACCCCATTCAGAGCAAAGAAAGACTTTACATCTACGAGGAAAAGCAACAGGCAGGAATTGCCAGGAGAGCAACTGAGAAAGAAACACAGATACAGGCTCTCCCGGACATTAATTCACAGTACCTCTGTGGGCTTCCCAGGTAGCACAGCGATAAAGAATCTGCCTGCAGTGCAGGAGATGGGAGAGATGTGGGTTTGATCCCTGGGTCGGGAAGATCCCCTGGAGCAGGAAATGGAAACCCACTCTAGTATTCTTGCCTGGATGATCCCATAGACAGAGGAGCCTGGTGGGTTACAGTCCTTAGGGTCACAAAGGATCAGAAACAACTGAAGTGACTTAGCATGCATGCATGTACAGAACCTCAGTGATTCCAAGTGTGTGGTACCAGCACATGAACACAGAGATGACCAGTGGGGCTAACACAGGGCATCCAGAATAGACCCCAACATGTATGGAGAAGGTCAGTGACAAGAGTGACATCCCAAATCACTGGCTACAGACGGAGTTTTGAAAAGTCTGGATGTGGGAGGAGCCCCAGATAGGACACAAACGTAACTACGCAAGTAAAGAACACAACTGCCAGAAGGGTCAGGAAACAGACTGAACCTGAGAAACTGTGGAAAACAGGATCCTGGCTGCACATAAATGCAAGAATCTAGCCAGGAAATGTGTTTCTCATGGGGGCATAGGTCAGCAATTCAGTAAGTACGTTATATGTCCGCTGGAGTTGACCAAATAAGTATGTTACAGACAGTGAGTCCTAGATGCCTCGCTCTTGGAGGAGGAAGTTAGAGATAAGGAAAGGGGAAGATGAAAATGAACTCTGTGCCATTGACCTGGAAACTGGGGTATCAGTATTTGTTGTTCAGTGGCTCAGTCATGTCCGACTTCTTGTGACCCCATGGACTGCAGCACGCCAGGCTTCCCTGTGCTTCATCATCTCCCAGAGCTTGCTCACACTCATGTCCATTAAGTCGGTGATGCCATCCAACCATCTCATCCTCTGTTGCCCCCTTCTCCTCCCACCTTCAATCCTTCCAGGACCAAGGTCTTTTCCAATGAGCTGGCTCTTTGCATCAGGTGGCCAAAGTATTGGAGCTTCAGCATCAGTTCTTCCAAAGAATACTCAGGGTTGATTTCCTTTAGGATTGACTGGTTTGATCCCCTTGCCATCCAAGGAACTTTCACCTGTCTTTCCCAGCACCACAGTTCAAAAGCATCAATTCTTTGGTGCTCAGTCTTCTTTATGGTCCAACTCTCACACACATACATGACTACTGGAAAACCCATAGCTTTGATTATATGGACCTTTGTCAGCAAGGTGATAAGTCTGCTTTTTAACACATTGTCTAGATATGTCATAGCTTTCTTTCCAAGGAGCAAGTGTCTTTTAATTTCATGGCTGCAGTCATCATCTGCAGTGATTTTGGAGCCCAAGAAAATAAAAATCTGTCACTGTTTCCATTTTCCCCCCATCTATTTGCCATGAAGTGATGGGACAAGATGCCATGATCTTAGTTTTTTGAATGTTGAGTTTTAAGCCAGGATACTTGGAGTGGTTTGCCACTCCTTTCTCCAGCAGTATGAAAAGGGGTATCAGCATAGGCGTGGTTTTGAAGATAAAGGCAGAGAGACATGTTACATGAATATGCTGCCATCCACACATATCTTTCCTGGGTCTGTTCACTAAGAAGGTCTAGAAGCAATGCGACCCCAGCAGTAATAAGCACCCTTGATGCCCAAATCTTGTATTCTAAATAATTCTTGAGTAAAAGGAATCAGAGCTGCTTGGAAAAGTGGTTGAATCCAGGGCCAGAAAAGAAGAAAATACAAGATGAGTCTAGAGCAAACATCTTTCAGATCCATCAAGGAAGTGCTAATGTGTATATATATATATATTGATGGAAGAACACAAAAGAGCTTCTAATGGCCAAAACAAGAACAGTTTAAACAACAAAACAAATAGTGATGGCACTGGATGATAGGGGCTCCTCAAGTGGCACAGTGGTAAAGGATCTGCCTGCCAATGCAGGAGAGGCAACAGACGCAAGAGACAAAGTTTCGATCCCTGGGTTGGGAAGATTCCCTGGAGTACGAATTGGCATTCCACACCAGTGTTCTTGCCTGGAAAGTTCTATGGACAGAGGAGCCTGGCAGGCTACAGTTCCTGGGGTTGCAAAGAGTTGGACATGACTGAACACATGCACACTGGACTGTAACCCACAGAATAAAACAAATATCCATGAATATATACTGATGTAAATACTCAATAAAATGTATAGATGGAAGAGAAGTGGCAACTCTCTCTTGCAACAGAACTCCAATGAATAAATGCAGAAGGAAAGAGAGAAAAAGAGAAAATCATCATTAGGCAAACTCCACAGAGGTGTTGCAGACTAGATACATGGATGCCAAAATCAGCATGCAAAAGTTTAAGGAGTAACAGGATTTGTGCAGTCTCAAAGTATCTCCCCAAGATAATTGTTAACTATAGGGAGAAAGGAAAAGGGAGACATAAGATCTAAGAAGAGAAATGGGTGGAAATCACCTTAACACAGGGATCAAGGCCAAGTCCCCATTGGTAAGCCATGCTGACATCATAAACCCACGAAACAGTACACTCAGAGGGACACATCCCTTCTGTGGTTTGTGGGACTGCAGTCCAATTGTGCAAAACACCGAACTGAGGGATATTTGGCAAAACAGCAATCAATACTCTTCAGAGTTGTCAAGGTCATGAATAAACAAGGGAAGACGGGGAAACTCTTACAGGCTGCTGGAGACAAACACAAAGCAACAACCCAGTGCCATGTGGGGCCTGAGCGGGACCCTGGACAAGAAAAGGACACCGGCGGAAAGCAGGTGAAGTCAAGGAGGGCCTTCTGTTTGCTTAGAAAGTTTTGTTAATTTCTTATATTGTTACAAGGCGAATATCATTGTACCGTGACATATAGTAACACTGTGCCAACGTTAATTTGTTATACTAGAATAGCATTAATATCATTGTACTGTGAACTGGCGCTGTGGTAAAGAATCCACCTATCAATGCAGCGACACAGGTTTGATCCCTGATCCAGGAAGACCCCACAGGCCTCGAAGCAACTAAGCCTGTGTGCTACGGCCTGTGCTCCGGAGCCCGGGAACCTCAACTACTGACCCTATGTACTGCAACTACTGAAGCCCGTGAGCCCAGAGCCCTTGCACTGCAACGAGAGGGTAGCCCCAGCTCTCTGCAACTAGAGAAAAGTCCAGCCCAGCACAGCCAAAAATAAAAATAAATTTAAAAATTTTAAATTATAGTAACATTGTACCAATGTTAATTTTTTATACCATTACAACGTTAATATCACTATACTATGAATTACAGTAATACTGTACCAATGTTAAGTTCTTATGTTGTTGCAATTTTAATGTTGTACTATGAACTATACTAATACTGTACCAACATTAATTTCTTATACTGTTACAATGTTAATATCATTGTACTGTGAATTACAGTAACAGTGTACCATTGCCTGGAGAATCCTAGGGACCGGGGAGCCTGGTGGTCTGCCGTCTATGGGGTCGCACAGAGTCAGACACGACTGAAGCGACTTAGCAGCAGCAGCAGCAGCAGCACCAATGTAATTTCTTGTTTCTGATTATTGTGCCCTGTATGGTTATATAGGCTGGATAAGGAAAGCATAGCGACTCTGAATTGTTTTTACAACTTTTCTCTAAATATAAAAGCAGTAAAAAAATTTTTAAGTTTTTTTTTAAGGGGATGTTACAAGAAAGCAGCCCATCTTCTTGACTCTATTGGCTAAAGGCTTCACACAGATCTCACCTCATCTGGACTGGATGCTGCTTCCCAGACTGAACCCAAAGTTATCCTCTTCCAGAGATGAGGCACAAGAGAGGTCAGGGCCTGCCCAAGGTCACAGAGCCCCAGAGCTGCCTTCCAACCTGAGCAGAGAACACACAGCTCTTCCAAGCAGCTCAAGAGGTCCCCTCCCTCCTCAACAACCCAGGGGGGCTGGCGGGAGTGGAAGTTAGCTTTGGCTGCATTCTAGTTGACATTAACACTACACCCACTCTTCCTTCCCCTGAATTCCCGTCTTGCTGAGAGAATGGGTGAACGCAAAGAACAACCTGAACTGGCATCTCTTCCTCGTTTCTGCTGACAATCTGCAGAGTCATCAGTGAGCCTCCTTTAGGTTGATGCTTTAGAAGTGAAAAAACAAAGCACATTAAACCACTTATTTGGCCCAGGCTTGGCCAGCTCCCAAGCAGGGGAGGCCTGAGTCCAGATGGGCTGATGTACATCACCGCAGTTTCTCCCCTTCGGTGACAAGTTTCTAACAGGGGCTGTTATTCATGCCCTGAGATGGCTGAGCACTCGGCGCCGGGTGGGCTGCGCCTGGATGGACAGAGTTCTGGCCTCCCTCACAATCCTGGGAGCTGATGAGGGCACCAGTGACCACACAGTACTGCTGGGGTGGGAGCGGGGCAGCCTTCACCAAAAAATGGGGAGGAGGGATTTTTGTTCTGAGACCTGAAATATTGCTGTTGTTTTTTTTCAGTCGCTCATTCACGTCCGACTCTTTGCAACCCCATGGACTGCAGCACGCCAGGCCCCCCTGTCCTTCAACATCTCCCAGAGTCTGCTCAAATCCAAGTCCACGGAGTCGGCAATGCTATCTAACCATCTCATCCTCTGCCACCCCTTGTCCTATTGTTTTCAGTCTTCCCCAGCATCAGGGTCTTTTCCAGTGAGTCGATTCTTCACATCAGGTGGCCAAAGTATTCGAGCTTCAGCTTCAGCATCAGTCCTTCCAACGAATATTCAGGGTTGATTTCCTTTAGGATTGACTGGTCTGATCTCCTTACAGTCCAAGGGACTCTCAAGAGTCTTCTCCAACACCACAGTTTGAAAGCGTCAGGACAAAGGTTGAATAAGTGTTGGGGACAGAAGGAATGCTCTGTGGGAAGACCCCACACAGGAAAGAACCCTGAATGTTTGAGCAACAGAAAGGAGAGTAATTTGAGGGTCAGGTGGAGAGTGACTTGACTCAAGGTCACCTTCCCATTCTTACCAGCTGACCTCTTACACTCTGGCCACCATCGTGCTCAGGGACCTTGAATTTCTGTGAGCAGCACTTGAAGGAAGCTCATTACAGAACAAGAAACCTCCAAATCCTGTCACTTTATTTACTCCTCAAATTGCTGCAGCTCATATACAAGTCAGAGCTATTAATACCATGGTTTAAGTTCACACGGCATCTTTTTTTTTTTTTTTTTTTTATGAAGACCACAAATTGTCCTACAGTCTTGGTCATCTACATTTAGAACATTCCTCTGAAAAGAATCCTGGGGCAAAGGACTACAGAAACAAACAGCTCCATGACCTTCCCTGCCAGGGCCTGGGCCTACTCAAGCAGCCCATTCCCAGACAGGTCTGGAGCATGGGGCTCGCTCTCAGACCGCCGCTCCCCGCATGTAGTCCCAACAGCATCAGCCTTGGGAGGGAGGCTCTGTCCAGCCCGTGGGTAGGGGTCTCAGGACCGTGGGCTCTGGCTTTCAGAGCTGGCGACCTGCTGTGAAAAGAGCAGCCCCAGAGTCAACGGTGGGTGTCAAGGGTGTGGATTGCTACTGGGGTGATGTCACCCCAAACCACTTTGTAAATATTCACGCAAATGCAAAGGGAAAACCTCGTGTTGCCCTCAGATAACAGGGCATTGGTTCCTAGGTTAGTGACTGAACCAATCCTGGGATCTTCCTGTTCTCATGGGCCGAGCTGCGATGAGAGCAGCTGATGTCAGGTGTCTGCAATGCCAGCGTGGAGAGGTGTTGTTGGATGGGGGGACTTTGATTGACTGAATGCTGGTTGGCTTATGGACAGCGTGTGTGTCCAGCAGCTTCTCTCTAGTGGAGAGCTAGCTTCGGGAACTTGTGAAACATACAGTAGGCTCCCTGTACCCCCGCTGACTCCCTGAGTCTGAAGTGGGGGAGGTGGCAGGCAAGTGCATTCTTTCAAAGGTCTCTAGGCAATTTGCCAGTGTTCCCCAAATACCAGGTGTGTGCTGCCAGAGCAGCCGTGCTCTCCTCATCTATCTCTCCAACTCAGTATCCTGTCTAATCATAAGGAGTGAGGGTCAAAACTCTGCAGGACCCCCTGATACAAGGAACCTGCCCTGCCTCAGTCATTGGTCATCCAGGGTCAAAGGAGACTCCACAAGTTACTAACCATCTTTAGCTCCCTGGAGACAGGAGCCCCATTGTTAGGGATGATGTGTTAAACAATCGTACCCTTTGATCCTTTCTTGCTGGAGCTCAACTGAAGGAAATATTTGAGTCTCAAAGTCAAATTTGCTGCCCAAGTGGGACCATGGACCCCTGCAGATGTAGATGAACCATGAAGACCCCTGGCCCTGGGTCTAGCTCAACACTGGCAAGTCTCTCCAGTTCATAGTCCTCTGTCTCCCCTTTTGGAGAAGGAAGAGGTACTGCCAAAGGGTTTAGGGTTCCTTGCAGTCCTAAGATACGAGCTGGGGTAAAGTAGGATGAGAGGAGCTGCTCCCCTCAGGAGAGAACTCCATCTCGCACAGAAGATGCTAGAGATGACTGAGTTTCTGCCAATCCCCCAGTGACAGGAGTGGACTTCTCTTGGGCCAGGGCAAACAGGGTGGAGGGTGGAGGGGGCCGCTAAGCTGGCTCGCTGCGCCCAATGCGGACTTGGAGTTGTCAACCCTAATCGGGGATTAGTGGGAATCGAGCTGCTGAAGGGAGGACAGAGGGAGAGTCCCGCAGGGCTGGCTGCCGGGTCAGGACAGCCACTAAGAAAACACCAGGGCCTGCTCACCCACACTGTCATTAGTGCTGCAATCGGGATGGCCCAGGACAGGGGAGGGGGCGTGCCAAGGCCGTGGTAGGAGTTACCCAGATCCTATCAGCCTGCTGAGCCTTCCATTCGAATTCAAATCAAGCAACATGTGCCAGGTACCAGGGAGAGCAGCATGACACACACACACCACACTTACACACACACTGAGCCACCTGATACCACACTCAGACCCAACTGCTGTCAGAGAAGACTTAGAGTTGCCTTGAGCTTATACTCAGCACATCACTGCCCCTGACAGGCAGGAGTTCTGGAAAAACTAGTGTCTAAGATTCTGCAGTGTGTGGTGAATAGCAGAGGACAGGCAAATAAGCCTAACCTCCCCCAGCTCTAGCCCCCAGCTGAGGTCTCCACCCACACAGATGCAAGGGCGCAGGAAGAAAAGTCTTCACCCGAAAACTCCAGGTATTTTCTCCAGTTATTGGAAGGGCTCCCCACAAATTCCACGGCAGAGATCTCCTCCTCTCTCAGCCCTCCAGGCACACAGGTAATCTGGAAGCTTCGAATCAAGGCAATTGTAGGTTCTGAGCCAATCAGGAAATGTCAGGGAGCCAGGCAGAATGGTTTAAGCAGGACTGTCCCAGACTTACAGGAGGGAGGGTTGTACCTCTGCCTGACTCTCTCAAGAGCCCCAGGGCGACAACAGGACCCTACAGATCAGCTCAGAAAAGGCTGAGAAGCAGAAGCAGTGGCCCACATCACACCCCCATCTCTTCCAGCTGAGATAAGACTTTCACCCGCTCACAACTCTAGCCTGCAGTGTACTCAGCCCCAGAACCCAGGCCCAGGACACCCGGTCAGCCAGGGGTCAATGACAGCAGCTTCGTGGGGAAACAAATTTGTGTTTGCTTGTCCAGGTGAGGTCACAGGGCTTCCGGGCTCCCACCAGAAATGGGATGGTTCCTCTGAAGCTGTCCAGTTCTGGCAGCGGGGGCACAGACTCCAGGCACCAGGGCAGATGGAAGTCAAATGACCTTGAAGGCTTTTTTTCATCCAAACGGCATGGCTATTTTTTCCCAGGGCTCAGAACATGGTCTTTTGTTGGATTTATGCTCATTCGCACTCAAAGCTTTTCTGTTTTTTAAGTCCATGGCTACATGAGTCAAGGCCATGGCACAAGGACCAGACAGAGGGCTCACCATGGAGTATTCTGAAGGTTGACAGTCTAGACACACAGCATTTGCTGTTTCCAAAGCAAAAGGCCGTGGGCTTCTCCACTGGGTGCCCCAAGCAGGTGGAGGAGCATGTACACCTCGGAGTAAGAAGGACTGGCAAAGACTTAGTGCCCAGACCCACCAGGCCTTCATTCCTCCTGTGGGATATTTAGAAACAGCAGACACCAGGAGCGCATCATTAAACCAAGATGCCTTAAAAGTAACAATATGTCACCCAGTCATTAACTAGACCAGGAACACAACCACAGGTGCCCGAGGCAGCAGAGTTCAGACTAAGCCCCTGAGTTTTCAGGAAGCTTCATTTCAAGGCAATCACAGGTTCTGAGCCAATCAGGAAATGTCAGGGAGCCAGGCAGAATGGTTTAAGAAGGCCTATCCCAACCAGCAGGTAGCTGGGTTCAAATCCCAGCTCTGCCACCCATGGGCAGGGTAACCTTAGGCAGGCTACTTAACCTCTCCAGGCCTCAGTTTCCCCCACCTCTAAAATGCTGAGGACGCCTTTGCTCCAGGAACTGTGAGGGTTCAGAGACGATCATGTGTACCTGAAGCCCCCAACACACGTCTGGCCAGTGGCTGGCCCTCAATGGTCACTAATTTTAATAGGTGCAAACCTTCGGGTAATACATTCTGGGTAAAATTCAGCTCCGTAGTAGGAAGCATATTTGGTTCAGAGTGATTCATAAATCAGGTGCAAAAGCGGTCCAGTGTCCAGGGCGAATACGGGAAACCACCTGGGACGCCAGCCAGGAAGGGCAGGTAAGAGCCAGAAGGGAAGCGGCCCCTGGACAAATCCCTCCAAACAGCCAGGCTGTCCCTCTGGCACGCTTCACGTCAGGTTAATAAAACCTAATCACTCCGCCTTCATTCTCCATCGAGGGTCCTCCGTCTCCACGGTCTTTCTGACTTTCAAGGATGCTCTGCCCCTTGAAGCAGTCAAGGGCTGTGGCCAGGCTCCGGGGAAGAAGAGCCTGAAGACACCCCGCGATCACCGCGCCCGACCCCGCAGCACGGCCGCCCTCACAGAAACTCACCCCCTTCCGTTTGGCCTCTTCGTTCAGGGCGGTCACCCAGGCAGCCTGCCACTGGCTCCTCCAGCTGTTCAGAGTCAGGATCCAGGCGAGCAGCGCATCCGACTCTGGGCGCTGGCCGTCGCCAGGCTCCGCCGCCCGCCTCCGGGAGCGGGGTCGCGCCCGGGCCAGCGCCCACTGCGCCAGGTACAGGCCCACCGTGCCCAGGGCCACGACGAAGAGAACCACCAAGACCAGCCACTGGACCTCATCGAGCCACGAGCCCAGGCGGGACATGGTGATGGCGCATACCCGGCACGCCTCGCCCCAACTTCCCAGGCAGCCCCCGGCCGGGCGCACAGCCCGCGGGCGGCAAGCTCAGGACATCAGCTCGCCGCCGGCCGGGACTCGCGGGGGGCGGGAAGGGGGCGCGGCGGGCGGATCAGGGCAGCTGGCGGTGCGGGCCCCGGGCGCCGAGAGGCCGGGCGGACGGCGTGAACGCGAGGAAAAGCCGGCCGGCGCGCGACGGCCACGGTCCAGGACTGCGCCTCCAACCCCGCGCACCTGGCAGATAGAGACGCGGCGGCCTGCGTTCCCGACTCGGGCGTCTGGGCTGTTCCCGGGCCGCGGCCAGCCGCGCTTCCTCCTGCGCGCGCCGCCCCAGGCGTCCCGCCCGCGGCCCAGTGGCGGCCGGAGAAGGCTTGGGCCGCGGGGCGGGGGAGGGGGCGCGGCCTGCGGGGCGGGGCCGGGCCGGGGTCGGGGCGGGGCTTGTGCCTCTCTTGTGCCTGGGTCGTCTAGTCCGTCCCCGCCCAGGCCGGCCGGCCGCCCGCCCTCTTAAAGGCCCGGCGTCCGGCTCGGTCGTCGGCCCCGCCCCCGCCGCGGCCTCGGGCCTGGCCGGCCACGTGCGCGCGCCGCCCGCCCCTTTCGGGGCCTCTCCAGGGCGGCGGCGGCGCGGCGTCTTCCGGACCTGACCTGTCCCCGGCGTGGCGACGCGAAAGCGCGGGACTTTCCAATTAGCCTGACGCCGAGGCTGCAGTGGGGCGATCTGGCTGGACTTCCATGAGCGTCTGTGCACACGTGTGTGCACGCATGTGTGTATGTGTGCATATGTGTGTGCGTGCGTATGGAAAGGTGATTTCTAGGGTTGCCGTCTGCCCGCCAGCAGAATACTGAATCTGGTTTTCACATCCATGGAAAGTCCCTGGAAACCCCACCATTCGCACCCCGAAGTCTGGACCATCCCTTGCAGAGCTGCCGTGATATCTCCCAGGAGCGTCAGGAAGAAGGCTCATTAAGAAGTTTGTGCGCATGGAAGCGTGTGGCACCTCCTGGCGCCCCTCGCCTTGCAGAATCAGCCCCCATCATTAGGAAATGCCTCTAAGGCACTAGCCTGAGAATCTCAAAGTTCTAATGACAAACCTGAACCGTAAGATAGTGATTTGCTTGTCCTTCTGCAGCTATATGAAGGAGATTTGACCTTGAGTTGGGTTGACTGAACCTGGGCACAGAGGTGCCTCTCTGGCTGGGTCTGATGGTGCCAACCAGAGTCTGCCTGTCTGATACCATCAGTGTGGGTCCTGGCCCCACCACTGCAGCAGAGGGTCCTCACTGATTCCTCCCCAACCCCTCCTTTCCAACACGGCTCAGGGAGAGATTGCTGAGACAGACTAGTGTCTGGCCAATGAACATTAGGATCTAGATCTGGCTGGAAGGTTAGTGGCATTTATTGACAACGATTATGCACAAATCCTGGAAACAGTAGAGCAAAGAGAACCACAGACAGATGCTTTGACAAATCTGCCCTGGATGCCAAATATTAGAGACTAGGCTGAGGTGCTGGCTGGAAAGCGTGAGCTTGGTGAATTGGTATTTGAAGTGTGTGTGTGCAAAGGCCCTGAGGCCCGCATGTGGCTCAGTAACCCAAGGCATAGGATGTGAGTGGGATGGTGTGAGGGTTGCAGGGGCGTAGGAGGTGGGGCAGAGGCTGCACCTGGAGCACCTGAGTTATGGATAATAGATTGTGCCACAGACAAGGAGAAGCAACAACCTGTCTTAAGCAGAGTGGAAAAATTGAATTTTACAAAGATCACACCTAGCAACATGTGGGACTAGATTGGAAGAAAGTGGCAGAGGGCAAAGAGACCAACTAGAAGGGAATCCCAAGGGTCCACAATAAGGGTTTAACACAGGCCTGGTGCATGGCATGAGGGAGAATGGGCCACCACAGAAGAGGACATTTCTGGCTTAGAGACTGGAGGCAAGGAGATGAGGGTGGATGAGGTTTTTGTTGTTGTTGTTGTTTTAATTTTACTGAAGTATGGACTTCCTAGGTGGCTCAGTGGTAAAGAACCCACCTACCAATGCAGGAGACACAGGAGACCTGAGTTTTATCCCTGGGTAGGGAAGATCCCCTGGAGGAGGAAACGGCAACCCACTCCAGTATTCGTGCCTAGAGAATCCCGTGGTCAGAGGAGCCTGGTGGGCTACAGTCCATGGGATTGCAAAGAGTCTGACATGACTTAGCAACTCAACAACAAAATTCAAGGATAGTTGATCTACAATGTTGTGTTAATGTCTGCTGTATAGTAAAGTGACTCAGATCTATATATATATTCTTTTTCCTGTCCTTTTCCACTGCAGTATTTCAGGATCATGACTATAGATCCCTGTGCTATATAGTAGGACCTTGTTGTCTATAGAGTGAGTTTGATGTGGTGAGAGCAGCCAAGGAGTTTACACTCAAGGGCCTGATTTTCTTTGAGCGTGAAGTCACTCAGTCATGTCCGACTCTTTGTGACCCCATGGACTGTAGCCTGCCAGGCTCCTCCATCCGTGGGGTTTTCCAGGCAAGAATACTGGAGTGGGTTGCCATTTCCTTCTCCAGGAGATCTTCCCTACACGGGGATCGAACCCAGGTCTCCCAAACTGCATGCAGACACTCTTTACCGTCTGAGCCATCAGGGAAGCCCCTTTCTTAAGAAGGAGGTGGGAATTGGGAGGTAGGTGGACTGAGAGCCCTAGTGGGAGACAGGACTGGAAGCTGGCAGGTAGGGGTATTCATCAAATGGCCCAGGTGAGCGGGAGCCAGAGAGAACCAGCTCTTCCATGGTAGATCTGATATCAGGTCTGACCTTCTGAAAGCGGAAATGCCGTGATCCAATCAGTTTCCAGCAAGTTATCAATCCCTTAAACTGTAGCTCACTCCTCAGCCCCCACACCGGAAAGGGTTGAGAAGAATTGCTTTGCTTTTCTCAGAAATCTCTTCTTATTTGGCAGAAATTACTAATTACTTTCTGATCTGTAGCCATACCTATGCAGTTGAATAATCCAAGTCAGGCTGGCCCCCTTGCCAGAATGCCTGGGACAACTGGGTACCGCGGGCTGTCCGTCTCCCTGTTCCGTGGTGAGTACAGGTGTGCACCTGTGCCCTGGCTGGGTGGCGGGTAGGGGAGGGCCGTCCCCACCTCGTGTGACTGGTGGAACCAGTCTCATTCCTCTGCTGCTATATCTCTGGGGCACGCTACCTCCACTGGCTCATTTAGAGGCTTCTCACACACTGTAAACTAACAACCACTCTGGTTTGGAATTCGTCACATGCTCTAAGTTTTTTCACAGGGAAGATAAACATATAAATATTGAATTGCTTCTGTGTAGAAGCAAAGTGAAGGAAAAGGAGGGATGTCACGGGCTCACAGGAACACACAGTTGACCAAAATGTGCAATAGGAACTAAAACTCCTCTTGTAAGCTGAGGAAAAAAGAGCAGACTCCCTTCACTTCTGCTCTGTCACCTGGTCCCGTCCGTCCAGGGTGTGGAGGATACTAGACGGCTCAGTCTGCAGGGAGAGCAGCATTCCCCTGACATGTGATGACAGTCCTCAACCCCATAGCCCTTCAACCCACGGGGCCAGGCCATAGCTCTACTCAGGACGGAATCTTGTTGTCACCCCCTAAAAACTTCCTGATGGGTCGGGGACCGTAACTCTGCAGCAGTGGCTTGCTGCTGCTAACCCCACCTCAAAGGAAACCACTGTGCTTTGAATCCTCCGAGCCCCGGAACTGAGCTTCTGTGAGCAGGTGGGGTGGGGGGCTAGGGGTCTGGGTGCAGGGGAGGGGCTCGTGGGTGCTTGCTGGCCGTTGTCCCCAAGCCGGTAGGCCCAAGGAAAACCATCTACACCTCCACCGCTGGGCCGCCAGCGGCACCCACCCGCCTGGAGCTCTCCAGGAAGCCTGACTGAACCGTGGCCCACGTGGGTCCCGGAGCAGCGGAGAGGAAACGGCAGACCCTGTGTTTGGAGTGCCTCCTCAGACAGCGCTCTGCAGTGACCGGCTGCGAGCCTGCGCACGAGAAGCGGGGGAGAGGCTTCGTTGTCCCATTTGGTGGCTCATCTGTGTTTCCATGCTGCTGTTCTAATGTCTCCCTCTACTAAGCCCAGGAGGCTCTGTGAGGATGATGTTACTTTTTAAAATAGTATGTCTAGTGTCATAGATGTTTCATAACTACATACAAAGTTATTAACACTAGAAAGTACTCCTTACCATTGAACCAGATATTCTTATGGTCTTTTAAAAACACTTAACAAAAAAGTGGGATTAAGTACTTACTAAAAATGTCACTAAATTTCCGCCTAATTATCTTAAGTTTCCAGAAGAGGAAAGGGACAAATATAGTAAGCTTCTAGTTTGTCTCTGATTTGGTGGGGACGCTTCTCCTTCACCCTGTAGCACTTTGCTTGAGGGTGATGATGACAATGGCTTGAAGTATCAACTTGTGCCCGCACTGCCCGATGGACGGACGGACGCACTGATGGAGGGGCAGCCTGGGCCCCAGTGGGGCTGTGATGGGCCACTTGGAAATGCAAACGTGCAACTTCTTCCTCTGTGTTTGACAGAAGACATTCCGAGAATTCCTTCTTAGCGAAATGCTTTTAAGACTTGGCTCTGTGCCCTCAGCTGTGGGGGTCTGCGGGGACATTTGACCCCATCTCCTTGGCTGCATTGGCAGGACTTAGTCATTTCCACAGTCGGAGGTTGGGGACTGGGGGCCGTTTCCTGTTGTGCTTAAGGCAGGGGGTGGGGGTGGGCAGGGAGGCAGGGAGCCTGCGCCCGGTGGCATTTGAGGCCCCGGATCCTCCCGCTGGTAATTTTCGTGGTTTTGTGATGCCATCCCTGGGAGAAAGGCTGCATCTCTGCATAACTGCCTCAATCCCAAGTACCAGCGTCAGGAGGGCCGTGAGAAAATGTCTGAGGCCGACGATCAGACCACACACAGGTCATCCCTGGCTGCGGGAGATGGAGATCCCGTCTGTCCTGCGTGCCCTGTCCCAGAGGTCACCACTGCACCTGGGGGTGGGCCCCACAGAGGCACCTGGTGTGGGTGGGTGGCTGCAGGTGCCCACAGTGGGCACAGCTGGGTGCTGGCAACATTGAGGAGTCCCTGCCCTTGAGGGACTCACTTAATTTTCATGGCACCGTGACAGATGTCACCGTCCAATGTTAAAGGTGCGGAAGCTGAGTTCAGAGAGGCTGGGTCACTGGCCCAAGGCCACACAGTGAGAAAATGGCTGAGCCAGAGTCGGCCCCCAGGTGGTGTTGACCCCCAAGCCTGTGTTCTTTCCGTTAACTATCATAAAGTAAACACATTCTGCTAAAAATAGAAACCTGTTCAAAGCTGGAAATGAAGGGGTCCCGTTTCTCCTGTGCGCCCCTGAAGATCTGTCTAAAGAAGATGAATTGCCTTTTGTGTTCTGAAGTCCAGGAGAGGCGGATTCCTTCGGACCCAGAGGGGAAGGAAGTTCATTCAGGGGTCATTCGTACAAGAGGGGCTTGTGTGGTGCTTCTGCGGGGCCCCAAGCCGGCTCCTGGGAAGACCGCGGGGCAGTCAGACAGCTCTTGTGCAGGTGCACGGTGAGGAGCGAGGAGCCCCACCCCCGCCCCCCTGCAGGGCACCCAGGCCGGCCACCTCTCCCCCAGAGCCAGCAGTCACCAGGATGTGCCCTCATTCCCTGCCAATGGCCGCTGAGGAGCCTGAGTCACTGGCGTTGCAGGGCCAGAGGCAGGGCCTGGCAGCCTGCTGCAGGCCGGCCAGCCAGCCGAGAGCCTGCCTGGGCCACCCGATGACACAGCTCCTGTGCAAGCACCCACAGTGGGGGGCGGGGCATAGGGGGGCAGTGGGGGGCGGGCAGAGGAATGGAATCCAGCCTGGCCAGGTGGCTAGGTTCAGCCTCCCGTGTGACTGCCCGAAAGCAAGGGGGCTGGGCAAGCTTGCTGGCACCCGAGGCTAGGATCTACCGTATGAGTAAATATTTGAGCTCGTATGTTTTCATACTGTGAAACTGTCCGGAGGAGGCAGTTGCCTACACCTTATGCTCTCAGAAGAATGCGGCCCCGCACCTGTCCACCGGTGTCTGAAGTCACGCTGTCAGAGAGTCGGATGTGTCCACCAGATAGAGGTCAGGTTAGTAGGGTGGCCGTGGCAGCCTGGTGGAAGTGCACGCTGAGGAAGAGAGAGAGGAAGATGCTGAAGACAGATGCCGCCCCTCCCTCACCTCGTTGGGACTTTGCTTGGCTACATCGGAGGCTCCAAGGGGGGCCGCTGTGTGGCCACCCTGGGACCTTCTTGCTGGATGCAGACTCCTGGGCACGGAGGGGCACGGCCCCTTCTTTCTCAGAACTCTTGGGGTCTGCCTCCCCCCTGACCTGACCATTCCCGGTGCTGACTTCAGAATAACACGGATTTGATGCGGGGGATGGTGCAAACTGGAGGGAGGGCCGTACTTAGCCCACCTGTGGCCTCAGAAAGCTTCTCCCGTCCCCCATCGAGGTACGTGCTGTATCATTAATATTTTGCTTTTATTCTGGCCTCCGATCTTCCTTTGTGCTATGTGTTTTTCTGAAAAGGCCTTGCTGGGCACAAGGTTAGAATCAACTAAATATCTGGAGGAATATTCAGTCTCTTTGAGAGTTAAAATAAAGTGTTATTAAAGCGTTTTAAAAACAACCCAAAGACACCTTAAAAACAAAAAAGAACCAAAGACACCTGTTTACCCACTGAGAATGAATGTAGTAACTACAAATGGTTATTATCTATTGCTTCCCTGGTGGCTCAGTGGTAAAGAACATGCCTGCAAATGCAGGAGATTTAGGAGACTCAGGTTTTGGTTCCTGGGTTGGGAAGATCCCCTGGAGGAGGAAAGGGCAACTCACTCCCACTATTCTTGCCTGGAAGATTCCATGGACAGAGGAGTCTACAGTCCATGAGGTTGCCAAGAGTTGGACACAGCTGAGGGGCTGGACACAATTATCTACTGCAGTGGCAAGCGGAGCAGTCCAGTAAGACAAAGGGAACAATTTTGCTGGTCTGGAAAAGTCTGGAGTCTGGAAACAGCTGATCTAGCGCTTAAAAGAGGGAGACATGAATGCCTTCTGTTTGCCTAGCATGCTGCAGTGATTCCCACAACAGGTAGCTCAGCAGGGGCCACATGGCTTGAGTGGATCTAGACCCGGAATCCGGGTGCTTTCTGTGGGACTCTTCCTGCTGCACCTGTGTCCCATCCCTTTGCAACCGAAGGGTGATTCTTCACAACAACTTATCACAGTCTCATTTTTCACTGACTGTGATGGAGTTGTCATCTCCCCATGCCACTCGAGTGGGAAGTTCGATTGTACCTGTGAACACCTGAGGTCATCACATGCATCTTCTGGTGCATCATTTCTGGCAGAATCACCTTCTAGAAAGTCTGCCAGCTCCCTCTTAGGGGCCCCGTTGAGCCCAGGGACCAGGGAGTCAGCAGACCATGGGAGAGGGACACCCCTGTGCCTCTAGCTTCCCTCCCTGCCCAAACAGGCCTGGCTGTCCTTGAGTTAAGGAGGGTCACAGAGATGAAGCAGAAACTCCAGCGTGGGAAGCAACTGAGCTCTCACTCTCCAGGCTCTTCCCCAGGTGACAGGAAGAAGGCAGCTGATGATCCCAGTGGGAGAAAAAGGTCCCACCTTGGCCTCACCCTTTCTGTTTGTGCAAACCTAATAATCCTGCCTGGAGTCTGTTAGCGGTACTGCAATTCCTGATTATTCAATACTATTATTGAACATCAATAATAGTATTGAATAATATTCAATACATATTGTTTTTTAAATATTTCTTTAATTTTTAAAAATTTTATATTGGAGTATAGCTAATTAGGTGCATCCCAGGTGGTGCAGTGGTAAAGAATCCATCTGCCAATGCTGGAGATGCAGGTGTGATACCTGGGTCAGGAAGATATGGCAACCAGCTCCAGTATTCTTGCCTGGAAAATTCCATGGACAGAGGAGCTTGGTGGGCTGCGGCCCATGGGGTTGAAAAGAGTCAGACACAATAGTGCCACCACCCACAGCTGATTAACAATGTTGCGGTAGTTTCAGGTGGCCAGCAAGGTGACTCAGCCATACATGTATCCATTCTCCCGCAAACACCCCTCCCATCCAGGCGGCCTTGTGACATCGAGCAGAGTGCCCTGCACTGTACAGTAGGACCTTGTTTGCCATCCACTTTATTTTTTTGAATGTTACTCAGTCGTGAAAAGAATGAAATAGTTCCATTTGCAGCAGTGTGGATAGATCTAGGGATTACCATACTAAGTGAAGTAAGCCAGAAAGAGACAAATATGACATCATTAACGTGTGGAATCTAAAATATGACACAAATGAACCTATCTGCAAAACATAAACAGACTCACAGACATACAGAACAGGCTTGTGCTTGCTATGGAGCAGAGGAGGATGGGGAGGGATGTATTGGAAATTTGGGATTAGCAGATGCAAACTAATATATGTATAGGATGGATAAACAACAAGGTCCTACTGTTTAGTACAAAAAACTGTATTCAATGTCCATATTTCATTATGGAAAAGAATATGACAAAGTATATATATATATACACACACATATATATAACTGAATCACTTTACTGTACAGCAGAAATTAACACAACCCTATAAATCAACTATATTCAGTAAAACGTTTAAAAATTAAAAAATTAAAACCATGCTAAAAAGTCATCCATTTTAAATATAACAGTGAGTACACGTCCATCCAAACTCCTTAACTATCCCTTCCCCCGTCTTTTCCGCCTGGTAACCATAATTTCATTCTCTGTGAGTCTGTTTCTGTTTTGTAAGTAAGTTCATTTTTATTGTTGTTGTTGTTTGTTTGTTTTAGCTTTAAAGTTTTTATTTTGTATTGGGGTACAGCCAGTTAACAGTGTTGTGATAGTTCCAGGTGAATAGCAGAGACTCAGGCATACATACGCATGCATCCATTCTCCCCCAAAGCCCCCTCCCATCCAGGCTGCCACATAGCATTGAGCAGAGTTCCATGTGCCGTACAATAGGTCTTTGTTGGTTATCCATTTTAAATACAGCAGTGTGTACATGACCTTCCCAAAGGCCCTAACTATCCTTTCCCCCTGGCAACCACAGGTTCATTTTCTAAGTCTGTGAGTCTCTTTCTGTTTTGTAAGTAAGTTCATTTGTGTCACTTCTTTTTAGATTCCACATGTATGGGATGTCATATGACATCTCTCTTTCTCTGTCTGACTTACAGACAGACTCTGTCTGTCTCTAGGTCCATACATTTGCTGGAAATGACATTATTTCATTCTTTTCAGGCTGAGTAGTATTCCATTGTGTATATATACCACATTTTTTTATCCATTCCTCTGTTGATGGACATTTAGGCTGCCTCCATGTTTTGGCTATTGCAAACAACACCGCAATGAACACTGGGGTGATGCACCCTTTTGGACCTTGTTTTTCTCTGGGTGTATGACCAGGAGTGGGATTGTAGGGTCATATGGTAGCTCTATTTTAAATTTTCAAGGAACCTCCACACTGTTCTCCATAGTGGCTGTACAGTTTACATTCCCACCAACAGTGTAGGAGGGTTTCCTTCTCTGCATATCCTCTCCAGCATTTATTGTTTCTGGATTTTTTGACTGGTGTGAGGTAATATATCACTGTAGTTTTGACTTGCATTTCTTTAATAATAAGTGATGTTGAACATCTTTTCATGTGCCTCTTGGCCATCTGTATGTCTTCTTTGGAGAATGTCTATTTATGTCTTTTGCTCATTTTGGATTGGGTTGTTTGTTTGGATGCTATTAAGCTTCATGGACTGTTTGTAAAATTTGAAGACTAATCCCTTGTGGGTCATATCATTTGCAAATATTTTTTCCCAATCTGTGGATTGTCTTTCTGTTTTGTTTATTGTTTCCTTTGCTGTGCAAAAGCTTTTAAGTAGGTCCCATTTGTTTATTTTTGTTTCTAGTTCCATTATTCTGGTAGACAGTTCAGAAAAGATACTGCCACGATTCATGTCAGAGAGTGTTCTGCCAATATTTTTCTCTAGGAGTTTTATAGTGTCTGGTCTTACATTTAGGTCTTTAATCCATTTTGAGCCTATAAATATTTCTTTTTTTTTACTGAAGTATCATTGATTTATAATGTTTCAGGTATACAACAAGTGATTCAGTTGTATATATACATATATATATATATGTATGTATAATTCTTTTTCAGATTCTTTTCTGTTATAGGTTATTACAAGATAGTGAATATAGTTCCCTGTGCTACACAGCAGGTCCTTGTTGTTCATCTACGTTATATACAGTGGTATGTATCTGTTCATCTCAAACCCCTCTAAGCTTTCCCTCCAGCCCCCCTTTCCCCTTCAGTAATCCTAAATTTGTTTTCTGTTTGTGAGTCTACATCTGTAAATAAGTTCATTTGTATCTTTTTTCTTAGATTCCACATATAAGTGATATCATATGATTTTATCTTTCTCTGACTTAACTTTGCTCAGTATGATAATCCGGAGAAGGCAATGGCACCCCACTCCAGTACTCTTGCCTGGAAAATCCCGTGGACGGAGGAGCCTGGTGGGCTGCAGTTCATGGGGTCTCGAAGAGTCAGACATGACCGAGTAACTTCACTTTCACTTTTCACTTTCCTGCCTTGGAGAAGGAAATGGCAACCCACCCCAGTGTTCTTGCCTGGAGAATCCCAGGGATGGCGGAGTCTGGTGGGCTGACGTCTGTGGGGTCGCAGAGAGTCGGACACGACTGAGGTGACTTAGCAGCAGCAGCAGCAGCAGCATGATAATCTCTACATCCATCCATGTTGCTGCAAATGGCCCTATTTCATTCTTTCTATGGCTGAGTAATGTTCTGTCATATATATATGTATGCAGCAGTTGCTCAGTCATGTCCGACTCTCTGTGACCCCACTGAACTGTAGCCCGCCAGGCTCCTCTGTACATGGGATATTCAGGCAAGAATACTGGAGTGGGTTGCCATTTCCTCCTCCAGGGGTGTACACAGATATAAAGAAGATGTGATATGTAATATTATGTATATATATCACATATATATAATATTGATATGCTGATGTGATACATAATATATATATATTATATATCACATCTTTACCCTGTCATCTGTCGATGGACACTTCGGTTGCTTCCATGTTTGGCTATTGTAAATAATGGTGCTGTGAATATAGAGGTGCACATTTTTTTTTTAAATTAGAGTTTTCAACTTTTCCACATGTATGCCCAAGAGAGGGATTGTTGGATCATAAGGTTACTCTGTTTCTAGTTTTTTAAGGAATCTCCACACTGTTCTCCATGGTGGTTGCACCAGTTTGTGTTCCCATCAACAGTGTAGGAGGGTTCCCTTTTCTACACACCCTCTCCAGTGTTTACTGTTTGTAGACTTTTTGGTGATGGCCATTCTGACTGGTGTGAAGTGATACTTCATTGTACTTTTGACTTGCATTTCTCTAATAATTAGCAACATCGAGCATCTTTTGATGTATCTGTTGGCCATCTTCATACATAGCATGGGTTTTAGCTCCATGCTTCTGTGTTCAGCAAGATGGGGGGGGGGGGCAAAAAACCCTGAGAATCATCCTGCCCCCACACAAGGAGGAATCCTTTGGGGAGTGACACCAGCAGCCTTTCAAATGCATTATTGAGTTTGACTGGAAAACAGCCTGGACTCCAAGGCCTCCCCAGAGGAAAAGAAAGAAGCCAGGGTGGTTTCCATGCAACCAGGACAGGGCAGGCAGGGAAAGCTAGATGGTCTTTGTCACCAAGGAGCTGGGGGTTTAAGAAAACTGGGAAGCAGATGAATAAGAGCAGGTGGAAGTAAGACCCCCTCTCTCAAGTTGAACAGACCCCTTGGAAGGAAAAACAATTTTCTGTGAGAAAAGAATGATGTCAAGGAAGATAGTTTACATTTATATTAATTGAGCAATCGGAGAAATCCATGCAAATATTTATATAAAAGAGAATGCCCAGGGCACCTGCAGAAGTCCCTCTGGAGAGTGATGTCTTTCATCGTGACGCTGAAGACCCTCGGTTAAACTGCTTCATGTAACATAGATGCCAAGTTACAAAATCTTTGGGAAAGTTGGCAGCTGAAACCACCCAGAATCTTAGCCAATGCAATTAAGCATAGACTAACCCAGAGTAAAAATGATCAGAGATTCTTTAAAGGGAGTTGAAAACATGAACGAGGAATAAGATATGGTTTGATTTTATCACAGTGCTCTGATGTGGACATGATTATCCCTGTTTTGTGGCAGAAGCCTGCCAGAGGGTCTGCATTTACTACCAACACAGCTGAGGGGTCATGGGTGTGTCCAGGGCACTGCTGCTCCCATACCCTCCCCCTGATCACTGAGAACAGCCTTGGGGAAGAGAAGGGACCAGGGGCCATGAACCTTACTCCTGACACATCGCCCTCCACCCTGGATAAGCCCTTGGGACCTCTTAGTCTTTAGCTTGAGCCATTACAAAGGGCTGGTTGGCATTATTTGCTCCAGTAATAAGGCCCTGAATATCCTTTAAGGAAATATCATCAAAGCGGCCCTCACGTGAGAAAGCGCACAGGCGTCAGTGGGCAGGCTGCCGGTGATGGAATTGTGCGTCGCTGTTCAAATGCAGTAACCCACCTCGACTGGGGATTGTCTTTTTTTTTTTTTTTAAGTTTCTCTGAGAGGTTATGCAAAATTGAAAGAATACAAAAAAAATTGTGGTCTATGTCAAGTTCTGTCACTGCCAGAGGTGTGTTTAGTGTGGAATTGTGCCCCTCTGAGGGGCAGACTATGAGGGACTATCAGGCTCTGTGGTCCAGAAATGATGGGCGAGAACCACCCAGATACTGTCTGCTGACCAAAGTTTCACCTCCCTCCCAGGATGAGGTAAGGAATAAATGATGGAAAGTGTTTCCTGATGGTGGGAGTGTAGGATTTAAAGATTCTGGTGAGAGCTGGAACCTCCTTTTTTGTTGGGGAGAGTTGGACTGGCCATGAGTGAATGTGGTTAGTGAGAGTCCTGAACCAGGAGGATGTTCAAGAAGGCCATTAGAGGAATTGTCCTCATGCACAAGGCCAAGGGCCAGAGCCCAGAGCTGGTCTGTCCATCGTATTGAACAAACTCTGTCCTGAGAAGACCAAGGGAAGAGGGAGCCAGCGGGGAAAGATGATGCCAAATGAGCCCGGAGGCAGCCTGTCCTCCATGCTGTGGCTCTGGGATCAGCCTCAGGGAAGCCAGGGCTCAAGTCAGCAGAAATGAGCATGGAGACTCAGAGGTCCATCGGCAGATGAGTGATCAGCCAAGCGCACCACTTGGCCTCATTCACAAGGACAATTCCTCTAATGGCCTTCTTGGACGTCTCCCTGGTCCAGGACGCTCACTAACCACATTCACTCACGGCCACTCCAACTGTCCTCAACAAAAAAGGATGTTCCTTGCGTCACCACTTTTCACCAGTCTGCCCCTCAGAGGGGCACAGCTCCATACTAAACACACCTCTGGCAGCAGCAGAGCTTCACATAGACCACATCTGCTTTCTATTCTTTCCCTGTTTCTTTTTATTCCATACGGTGGAGTAGTTCAGCCATGAAAAGGAACAAAGTTGTGAAAGGCTATAGCATGGATGAACCTCAACCCATGGTGCCAAGCGAAAGAAGCCAGAAATGAAAGGCCATGCAGAGTGTGATCGAATTTATATGAACTGTCCAGACAGGTGAATGGATGCAGAGAGAAAGCGGATTTCCCTGCATGGCCAGGGGCTGGGGGTGGGGAGGGATGGAGACTGGCTCCCAGTGGTTACGGGTTTCCTTTTGCAACCATTAAGGCATCCTGAAATTAGCTAGGGTGATGGTTGCAAAACATTGCGCTGCTGCTGCTGCTGCTGCTGCTGCTGCTAAGTTGCTTCAGTCGTGTCTGACTCTGCGCGACCCCATACACGGCAGCCCACCAGGCTCCACAACATTGCCAGTCAGTCAGTTCAGTTCAGTCGCTCAGTCGTGTCTGACTCTTTGCGACCCCATGAATTGCAGCACGCCAGGCCTCCCTGTCCATCACAAACTCCCGGAGTTTACTCTAACTCATGTCCATCGAGTCGGTGATGCCATCCAGCCATCTCATCCTCTGTCGTCCCCTTCTCCTCCTGCCCCCAATCCCTCCCAGCATCAGGGTCTTTTCCAATGAGTCAACTCTTTGCATGAGGTGGCCAAAGTATTGGAGTTTCAGCTTTAGCATCAGTCCTTCCAATGAACACCCAGGACTGATCTCCTTTAGGATGAACTGGTTGGATCTCCTTGCAGTCCAAGGGACTCTCAAGAGTCTTCTCCAACACCACAGTTCAAAAGCATCAATTCTTTGGCACTCAGCTTTCTTCATAGTCCAACTCTCACATCCATACATGACCACTGGAAAAACCATAACCTTAACTAGACAGGCGTTTGTTTGCAAAGTAATGTCTCTGCTTTTTAAGATGCTGTCTAGGTTGGTCATAACTTTCCTTCCAAGGAGTAAGTGTCTTTTAATTTCATGGCTGCAATCACCATCTGCAGTGATTTTGGAGCCCCCAAAAATAAAGTCTGACACTGTTTCCACCCACAACATTGTAAATAATGCTAAATGCCACCAAAGTGTTCATTGTAAGATGGTGACTTTTGGGTCATGGAATGTTACCATTATTAAAGGAAGATTATAGTGAATGAATCAAACGAGGACACAGCACCTCACCCAAGCTGGCAATGCTTCTCTCCCTTAAACACAATCAAAGAAAGCGCAAAGGGAAGAGCGGCTCATTCATTCATGCAACTCGTGCTTACTCAGCGCTTCATTGGAGCGGCGACAGACAAACACAATTTGAAATGTTTTTGCAACAACAGAAATATTCCTGCCTCCCCACTTCTCTGTCTGTTCCCCAGTGGCATCATTTTCTCTCACAAACACACCCAAATCATCTTTACCTGCCTTATGTCTCCAACTCTGGTCCCATCCCCTCTGACGGATCGAAACCCCAATCCTGTCCTTCTCAGTCTAAATGCAGTTTCTTGCTTCCTTCCTCCCAGGTCCTGTCTGCAGGGCTCTCCCATCAGTCCTCCCGTGACTGGGTCACTTTCTCCTCCATGCCGCTGGCTCCCAACTTCTGATCACCTGGGGTGGGTGGCTACTCCCCCTCTGTCCTGTACCTTTCAGGCTGAGTGACCTTGATATTCACCTGACCTTCCTCAAGCTCACCTCCCCTCACAAAACAGGCACAAGAATGCTGAGCTCAACTGGCCACTGGGCTGCCTGGCGACCCCAGCAGTTGCAGAGCTTTTGCATAGTGCCAGGTGCAAGTTGAGAGGGTCTGGTGTCGCCCATGGCTCCCCAGTGCTCCCAGGATTACTTCCTGGCACTGAGGTGCCCCCCAACCTCAGTTCCCTCCATGCACACGCTCAGCCACCCTCCAATGCCCATTGCCCCAATCGGTGCTCCCCCAGGTTACAGCTCTGGGCCTGTGCCCCCTGCCATGGCTTCTCCGCTCCCCACCCCCCCAACCTGAGCCTGCACGCCCTCCTTCACTGTGCGGATGTCAGGGGGATCTTCACAGATATTTCTGTGTATATGTGTGTGTGTGTGTGCGCATGTGCACACACACGTGCACATGCCTGTGACCTCACTAGACTCTGGGTTCCTTCAGGACTGAGTTTGCAGTCCTTAGGATTCTCTGCAAGAATCTGCAGGTTTTCAGGAACTGTCTGTTGGTCTGGAGTAGAGGTTTATAGCTCAAGTCCTGGAGGCCAGTCTGGTGGAGGGCTGCAGTCTGCACCTAAACCCAGGTGCGCACAGGTGCTGCTCCAGCCGTGCCCTCTGGGGCTGGGCTGGGTCTGTTCTGGGGGACCAGAGGCCCTGTGCCCACCTCAGGCTTGGTCCTTCCCACCGCGGCCAGGGCTGTCTTTCTGTGATGCAGACAGGAGGGCAGAGCTGCTTCCTCTCAGCCTGTAAGCAATCAATGCCAAAGTGTCCCTTTCTCCCCATCCCTCTGCGCCTCCTTCTCCCCTTTCCTCCCTCACTCCCCTCCCTCTCCCTGCCCCTCCAGCTGCAAACATCTCTCATACCACCTAAATTCACCCCCTAACAGGAACTGTCACATGGGGGTTATGACCTCAGGCTCCAGGTCAGAACCCCTGGGTTCAAATTTGGGCCCCTGTGCTTTAAGGCAAGTCGTTTCATTGCTCCGTGCCTCAGTTTCCTCACCTGTAAAATGAGGTTATTTTTCTTATCTCCAAGAGGACTGGACGTGCTAACACATACATGTAAGAGCACAGTGCTGGCAGCAGCCCAGCTCCCAGGCCCTCTTAGCACCTCTCTGGTGATGTGCAGATGTGGCAATCCCGTTTTCTGTGTCTCTTTCCCTCACAAGACCAGGAATTCCCATTCTCTGCTGTGCTGTAAGCTGTATGCCCACACGGGATAGGAGACAGGTCAGAGGGCATGGACTCGACAGGTGGTTGCTGAATGTCTGTCTGTGTCGAATGAAAGAAAATGCACAGCCTGAAAGCTGAGAGTTGTTTTATTTGGTGGACAAAACTGAGGACATGAGCCCAGGACACAGCATCTCAGAGGTCAGCTGGGAGCCAGGATATATAGGAGTTTTTGCAACAAAGACTAGGTAGTTTAATTAAAGAAACCCAGACACGGCAGGTTAAGGAATTTGGTGCCCCTGTGCCCTCAGCATAAATAGCTTGACTGTATATTCTGGTGGGCCCCTTCTCCCCAGCCCCCAAGAATCACTTTCAAAAGTGAACCACCAGGGGGCAGGCTCTTATCCCTGGGGAAGCCTGGTGAAGGCCTGCACAAGGGTTCCTGGTCCAGAGAGATGGAGAAAGCCACCCCTGAAACCACTAGTTACAGAACAGTGTGCCTGGGGGGCACAGAAGAAGCATGCCCAGACTGCTAGGGGCGGCCGTGGATGTAGGAAAGTCTGACCTGGGTCTTGAGTGCCAGCAGAAATCAACAAGCCTGGAGAGGAAGTGGGGTGGGAGGGCAAGGCACAGAGGGGAGGGGCAGAGCAGGTTCAAAGGCCAGGAAGTGAGAGTAGTGCTGGGCTGAGGTTGGGGGTGAAGGCTGGGCCTGGCCACACGTGCCCTGCAGAGAGTCGGGCCGTGGCCCCAAAGGGATGGGGGGCCAGCCAAGGCCTGAGCAGGGAAG
The DNA here is from genome assembly GCF_963930625.1 of Muntiacus reevesi. Classification (NCBI taxonomy): domain Eukaryota; kingdom Metazoa; phylum Chordata; class Mammalia; order Artiodactyla; family Cervidae; genus Muntiacus; species Muntiacus reevesi. Next base: position 21,981,935 of record NC_089256.1, read on the forward strand.
ACTTTGTGCAGGAGACCCCCAGAGCCTCACCGTGCAGAGCGTGGCCTGGGCCCCGCTGCAGCAGTGTCACCTGGGAGCCTGTAGGAAACCAGGCTCTCAGGCCCCGCCCCCCATCCCAGGAGGCTCCTGGTGGGGTGGGTAGGGTGGGCACTGCGTCCTGTGGGGAGGGGTGAGGAGGTGGGGTGGGCGGTCAGGGGCACCTACTGAGGAACCTGGGGGGTGGGGCAGAGACAGTGACTCTTGTCCACGGGTGGGCTGAAATCCTTCGTGGAGCTGCGGGGCTGAGAGCAGGTTGAGAGAAGAGGGAGGTGGCTGGTGGGCTCCGTGTAGGGGCTGTTACATGTTAGGTGTCTGTGGCTGCGGGTCTAGAAGTTGGAAACCAGAGACATGTACTGGGAGCGGGTGGTAGCGACCTGGATGGTTTTGAGTCTCTCCTGAGTTTTCTAAATCTTTGCAGACTGTCTGCTCAATGATCCATCTGACATGCTGTTAGGGATTACTGCCAACATGGACAGAATGAAATTTCTGGGAGCCGCCTTGAAAAAACCAGGGCATTTCCATTCCCCCTTCATTGCACCTTATAGTAGAATCTCTGAATGGGATCCTTCCCAAGTTAGCACCTCGCTTCCTCACTGGGGTTCTAAGGAAGCTGGTAGTGAAGTGCCCAGTTAACAAGGAGGGAGCCTGGCATCATTGGTGCTGGTGAGCCCAGCGGACACTTGACCGGGCGTCTTAGCTCAGCCCCGGCATCAAGTAGGTGCAGGTGCCCGGGCACTGGCAGGGCTGGGCAGACCCGTGCCCCGCAGGCAGCTTGGGTGGCATGTCCAAGGACCGCAGAGGGGGTCACATGAAGGGGGTCCCTGGGAGTTTGGGGTGCTCCCCCAGCACACCTGTCTCTGCTCACCCGGTTCCAAGGACAGGGATCCTACGGTCACACCTGCAGTTGGACGTCCTTGTGTTGACCCACCTAGGCCTGAGGACCTGACCCGAACAGTCTCCTCCTCCAGCTGCAACACCCACCCAGTCTGGCTGATGGTGTTTAGATTGGGGATGGCTGAGGTGGGTGAGAGATCAGAGGAAATCAGAACAGACTGAGGGCCCCTCTTTGGAGGGGGGGGGGTCCCAAGCTGCCAACCTCACCTTGCTCAGGGTCACCCAGGAGGACTCAACTTTGCCTCCACCTGCTGGCCAGGGCACTGTCATCGTGGGTGCTCTGTGAAGCCTCCCTCAAGATGAAGGGGCATCTCTGGGGTCCCTGTTTTCCTTCCCCGCCGGCGCAGTGCCCTCCCTGAGCCTCCTCTCAGCCTGGAATATGCCTCCTGCCTTTGGCTGGTTAAAATCATTGTTGAAAGTAGCTTCTAAAATCCCTTAAGCCAACTTTCTCATTTGGAGAAAAACAGTGAATTCTAAGGAAATTCTCACCGTCCAGTGAAGCACCTGGGAACTTGACGGGTGTTTCCCAAGCCTGCCTAAGAACCACGATGCTTGTTTAAGATGCAGATCCCCGGGCGCCCCAGGCCCGCACAGAGAGTGCAGGTGCGCTCCTGGGTGGTGCTGGGTCGGGCAGCCTTGTCCCCAATGGGTTTGTTCTAACACAAGCAGGAATGCAGAGTCCTGGGCGCCTGGGCCTGGGTGAGCAGGAGCTGCAGTTAACAAGGTGCCAGGCCAGTTGACGCCTGAGAGGCCCTGCACTCGGTTCCTACATCAGAGTCTCTCGGGGGCTCTTGGAGGGTGGGAATGCCTCCCTCAGGCCTAGGGCTGCCCTGCCTCCCCGACCCTCTGGTCGGCCCGCGGTGGGCCCGGCACTGTGTGCCTTCTAGCTACGTTGTGAACGTTCACTACAGGATATCATGTCTCAAAAAGTGCACGCACCTGCGTTTAGCTCTGTGCGTTGTCACTAATGGGCCGTCCCCACGTAACCCAGGTGAGGAATCTAAATGGGACCAGCACCTGGGGCCCTGTGGACAGACAGACGGACTCCCTCCTGGTCACGCCCCCTCACACCTCCAGAGATAACCTGGTGATGGTGCTGCCAGCCCAGGGTCATGGCTGTGGTTCTTCCAGAAGCTGCCATGGGAAGCTGAGCTGCTTCATTGTTAGCCTGCGCACAAGCCCATCATGAAGACTCGATGCTCCCTCCACGCTACCCTCGCCTTGGGGCGCACTGGTCGCCTCCCGTTTGGACTGCTGTGGATGTGGCACCCGTTTCTCTTCACAGTTACCATGCTGACTTCAGTCCAGAACCAGGGCAGAGCCACGGGCCCACACGATGCTTCGTTCCCTCCGGCACCTCTGCCAGGATAAGGCCCACCCGGCCCCCAGCCCCTCCATCTTAAGGGCCCACTGAGTGGCGTTGGCAGAGGCCCTCTCTATCTTGCATCCAGCTGCCCTAGGATGACAGATGGTCATTTCCAGGACCGCTTGTGTTCCTCCAGGACAGTGGGAGCTGTGATAAATTTTTAAGTCCAACATTACTTTCTTCAAGTCAGGAGCTCTGATAATGAACAACAATGTGACCTATACCCACAACCAGGAGTCTTCAAGTGTCCAGCAAGGGAGAAGGCAGAAGCTCCATCTCTACCCGCTCTCCCTGCTCCTGGTGGATAGACGGCTCGAGGTGGTGGGGGGCACCCAGTACCAGGGCGAGTGTAAGGTGAGGAAGGCACTTGTCTGGGTGCAAAATTTAAGGAGACTCAAACCCTCAGAAATCAAGATAATCACCATTTTTATGCAATATTTAAAAAAAATAAAGATGAATGCATAAAATCCACGATGAACAAATTACCAACATTTTAAACAAAGGCCAGTGTTGAGCAGAGCCATACTGGATCACCAGCAAAACAATGTACACCTTACATACACGGTCTTCCCCTTCGAGGATCACAGCCTTGCCATGGTGAAGGGGCTTGCGTAACTCAAAGGCTATGGGCCATGAAGGGTCATCCAAGGTGGATGGGTCATAGTAAAGAGTTCTGACAAAATGTGGTCCACTGAAGAAAGGAATGGTAAGCCACTCCAGTATTCTTGCCAGGAAAACCCCATTAACAGTATGAAAAAGCAAAAAAATATCACACCAGATGAGCCCCCCCGCCACCACCCCAGATCAGAAGGTGAAATATGCTACTAGGGAAGAGTAGAGAGCACTTACCAATAGCTCCAGAAAGAATGAAGCAGCTGGGCCAAAGCAGAAACAACCCTCAGTTGTGGCTATGTCTGATGGTTAAAGTCCAGTGATTTACAAAAGAACAATATTGCATAGGAACCTGGAGTGTTAGGTCTATGAATCAAGGTAAATTGGAGTGGTCAAGCAAGAGATGGCAAGAGTGAATATCAACATCTTAGGAATCAGCAAACCAAAATGAACTGGAATTGGCCAATTTAATTCAGACAACCATTATATCTCCAGCCAGGTTGGGTCTGTGGGACCTGGAGAAGGACATGTGCTTATCCTCTCCTGTGAGAATGCCAAAACTGCAACTAACAGCTGAACAACCATCGACAGGAGAATGTTGGATCCCACCAAAAAAACATACCCTATGCCCAAGGGCAAAGGAGAAGCCCAAACAAGATGGTGGGGGGGGGGGGGGAGCAAAATTGTGTTTAAATCAAACACCACACCCACCAGAGATGCTCGGAGGGCACAAATAAAACCTTGTGCACACCAAGACCCAGGGATCCCACACGAGACTGAGCCAGACCTGCCTCTCAGTGTTTGGGTGTCTCCTATGGAGGCACAGGTCAGCAGAGGCCTGCTGTGGGAACAGGGGCTCTGGCTGCAGCAGACCTGGGAGCTAAGGCATGTGAGCCCCACCATACAGCCACCCAGCAGACAATCCACAGAATGGAGAATAATTATACAAAAGAAGTTCTCGCACTGTTGCAAAAGTTCTAGGGCCCACAATAGATTTCCCAACCTGGGGATCTGGCAAGGGACTGAGAACCCCCAGGGAATTTGACTTTGAAGGCCAGTGGGATTTGATTACAGAACTTCCACAGAACTGGGGAAACAGACTCTTGGAGGGCACAAGCAAAACCTTGAATATAGGACCCAGGAGAAAGAAGCAGCGACCCCACAAGAGACTGAGCCAGACTTGCCTATGAGTGTCCAGGAGTCTCTGGCAGAGGCATGGGTCAACAGTGGCCTGCTGTGGGGTCAGGGGCACTGAATACAACAGTCCTGGCATAAGTCCTTTTGAAGGAGGTCTCCATTACTGCCATTACCGCTACCATAGTTCGACCTCAGGTCAAACTACAGGGAGAGAATACAGCCCCACCCATCAATAGAAAACTGGGTTTACTGAGCATGGCCCTTTTCATACTGTTCATGGGGTTCTCAAGGCAGGAATACTGAAGTGGTTTGTCATTCCCTTCTCTGGATTTAGAAAAGGCAGAGGAGCCAGAGATCAAATGGCCAACATTCATTGGATCATAGAAAAAGCAAAGGAATTCCAGAAAAACATCTATTTTTGCTTTATTGACTATGCCAAAGCCTTTGACTGTGTGTGGATCACAACAAACTGTGGAAACTTCTGAAAGAGATGGGAATACCAGACCATCTTATCTGCCTCCTGACAAATCTGTATGCAAGTCAAGAAGCAACAGTTAGAACTGAACATGAAACAAAGGACTGGTTCCAAATTGGGAAAGGAGAACGTCAAGGCTGTATATTGTCATCCTACTTATTTAACTGCTATGCAGAGTATATCATGCAAAATGCTGGATGGGATGAACCACAAGTTGGAATCAAAATTGCTGGGAGAAATATCAATAACCTCAGATATGCAGATGACACCACCCTTACGGCAGAAAGCAAAGATGAAGTAAAGAGTCTCTTGATGAAAGTGAAAGAGGAGAGTGAAAAAGCTGCCTTAAAACTCAACATTCAAAAAACTACGATCATGGCATCTGGCACCATCACTTCATGGCAAATAGATGGGTAAAAAATGGAAACAGTGACAGAGTTTATTTTCTTGGGCTCCAAAATCACTGCAGGTGGTGACTGCAGCCATGAAATTAAGAGACTTGCTCCCTGGAAGGAAAGCTATGACAAACCTAGACAGTATATTAAAAAGCAGAGACATCACTTTGCTGATGAAGGTCTGTATAGTCAAAGCTATGGTTTTTCCATTAGTCATGTACAAATGTGAAAGCTGGACCATAAAGAAGGCTGAGCACTGAAGAATTGGTGCTTTCGAATTGTGGTGCTGGAAATGACACTTGAGATTCCCATGGAAGCTAGAAAATCAAACCAGTCAATCCTAAAGGAAATCAACCCTGAATATTCATTGGAAGGAATGATGCTGAATCTGAACCTCCAATACTCTGGCCACCCGATGCAAACAGCTAACTGCCTGGAAAAGACCCTAATGCTGGGAAAGATTAAGGGCAGGAGGAGAATGGGGCAACAGAGGATGAGATGATTGGAAGTCACCATCGACAGAACGGACATGAGTTTGAGCAAACTCTGCTAAATAGTGAAGGACAGGGAGGACTGGTGTGCTGTAGTCCATGGGGTCACAGAGTCGGACTTGACTTAGTGACTGAACAACAAGTAGGGTATCAGATGTTACAAACTCAAAAAAATAACCTCAGATGTTACTAACTATTCAAAAACCCATCTGTTGTCTTTGACTTTGTGAACAGAAAGGGGTTCTTGATAAGCTCTATGAGTTCAACTTGGAGACCCAACTTTAATGGGTGTGAACACCTACTTTTCTTCACTGAGATCATTAGAACTAAATCCCTGCTTCTACCAAATTTCCATTTTGAAAGGAACAAATTAAGGTTTCATCCTGATGTGTCTGTGCTTCCCTGGTGCGCGGTGGCAAAGAATCTACCTGCCGATGTGGGAGACATAGAAGACACAGTTCACCCCTGGGTCAGGAAGGTCACCTGGAGGAGGAAATGGCAATGAGCTCCAGTATCCTTGCCTGGAGAATCTTATGGACAGAGAAGTCTGGTGGACTACAGTTCATGGGATCTCCAGATGTGGCTTAGTGACTAAACAACAACAAATAAGAACAACCTGATGTATTTATCACATGAGGGAGAAAAATAGGTTTGGTGAGCCTGCCATTTTAACTACTTATCATCTCTGCCATCAAAATACCAAGTATCGAAGTGACAGCTCTTAACGCAGTAGCAAGTTACAGGGTCCCTAGCGACCTCCTGGAGGACATCCTTGCCACCCAGTTATCCACATACCTGGGCAGGGTAAAGTGCCTAACTGTGGACTGTGACCCATTACCAGATCAGGAAATTCATGTCATGGGTTATGATTAAGGTATTGTTTTTTTTACTTTTTTCTTTTTTTTTTTTAATTACTGTAAATGAATAAAACAAAGGCAGATCTACTGTTCAGCTAATGAAGCTAGGCTCAGGATCCCTCACCTGTGCAGGCCACTTCATAAATTATCCAACTGTGGCAACTTATATTACAGAGTGACCAGGCACATACTGAACATGAGAGAGAGAGGTCTGTCTGTTTTCATACTGCATCCCCCCTGTCATCATTTCCTTCACGATGGTTGGTGTGGAGGTGAACATATGCTTTGTGAGGTCTGCCTAAGGATAAGCTGGGGAGGGGACAAGTTTAGTTTGGGTTTAGTGAGATGTGATTTTCTGCTCAAGTCAGGGAAAATCCTTATTGAATTCTTTTATTTATGAGTTGCTTGGAATTTGCAGGAATCCTCCATAGGCAGGTTTTTGGTGTAGCATCTACAGATGCACAGTGTTAGATGTGTTAGGACATGTTTGCTGACCTACTGATAATAAAATAACTAGTCTCAGTCCCCCTTTTGACCAAGACACAGTAGTAGGGACTATATTCACCATCCTTCTTGAGAGAACACATGTGAAAGGATGATGTTTAAAACAACGAACACCAGGCAAGGAGGAACAGTGACTGCTGAGGGGTGAGAAAGAAACAAAGTAGAGAAGCATCTCCATGATTTAGGACGAGAGCTGGGAGTCCAGGGAAGACATGGTGGCTGGGGTTCTGAGGGGCCTAGAGAGGAGAATGCAGCACAGAGAGGACTTGACTCTTCAGCCCCATCCTGATCAATACATGCAACTGAGGAGACCTCTGAAGCTGGGAAAAGAACCACCTGAGTGAATCAGAAGGAAAACCCAGGAACTCACACTGCTTTAAGTAACTCATGGGACATTGGATAGGAGTGTATTTGCCTCAGCAGTGGAGCAAAATTAGTCCAGATAAAATGCTTCTGGAATCTCACTTAACATGGCTTAAAAACAAAACTTAAAAGGATAGAGCTGTTTCCAAGTAAGTTAATTATGTCCCCCAAACAAAGCTCTAGAATATTTATAGAAATACAAAAATACCCAGCACTCAACAACATAAAATCCACAATGTCTATCATCCAACAAAAAATTACCAGATATGCCAAGAGGTAGATGTTACCCAGGATGAGAAGAGAAAGAAGCAAATTGAAACCAACCTAGAAATGGAACAGATGATAGAATTAGTATACAGGGACATTATAAAGTAATTATAACTGTATTCCATATGTTCAAGAAGCTAGAGGAAAGATCAAACATGCTAAGTAGAGATACACAAGATAAATAAAAGGTCCAAATCAAATTTCTAGAGATGAAAACCATACCAGATGGTTAATGGCAGATTATACACTGCAGAAAAAAAAAAAAAGATTAGTAACTGGAAGCACAGCAAAAGAAACCATCCAAAATGAAACAGAAAGAAAAAGAGGGAAATTTTTAATAAAGCAACAGTGATCTCTGGGACAATTTCAAGTGGCCTAATAAATGTGTAATTGGAATGTTGAAGGAGAGAGGACAGAGGGCAGAAAAGCAAAAAATATTTGAAGAAATATGGGTGCAAATCTTCCAAATTGGGTAAGAACTATAAACTCATAAGAAAATAAATGAGCCCAAGTGTACATGGGCATGTGTGCACACGTGCATGCGCGCGCACACACACACACACCCATAAGAGTATACCATACTATGCTATAATCAGATTGCACAATATTGGTGATAAAGAGAAACATTTAAAAGGAAAATTGGTATATTACACATAGGGGAACAAAGATAAGGAGAGCAGATTTCTCACTGGAAATAATTCAAGATAGAAACAGTAAAGCAATATCTTTAAAGTACTGAAAAAAAAACAAAAGACAAAAAACTATTCAAGCTAGAATTCTATACCCAGCAAAACTATCATTCAAAATTGGCAAAATAAAACCCATAATGGAAAAGAATAACACAAGAATATAGACATATACACATATATGTATAATACATACATATGTAATTATATAACAGAATCACTTTGCTGTATGCCTGAAACTAACACAACTTTGTAAACCAAACATATTTCAATAAAAAGTAAACAAAATTGGCAAAAGAAAAGATTTTTCTGAACATACACAGCTGAAATAATTCAGCACCAGTAGACCCTCTCTGTAAAAAATGTTTTAAAAAAAGAAAGAAATGTTAATGTTCTTCAGGCAGATGGATAATGACATCATATGAAAACCTGGATTTGCAGGTGAAATGAAGGGATCCAGAAATGGAAATTTATATGGGTAAATATAAAGACTTTATTTTTTATTAATTAAATTCCTTTAAAATTTAATTATTTAAAGCAAAAATAATGACAATGTATTGTGGGGCTTATGCCATACACAGGCATGTATACATGAAATGTATGACCACCAAGCACAGAGGCTGAGAAGCTTCTGCTGTCAATTTTTATATCATCCATAAGATGGCATGACATTACTGAGAGGGGACTATGATGAGGTAAAGATGCATCTTGTAAACCCTAAAACAACACCGAAAACAATAAAGTTCTGGTAACAAGCCAACAAAGAAGATAAACAAAATCATTAAAAAATCATTAATGAAACAACTCAATTTGCCTCCCTCTCCCCCACAAAAAGAAAGAAAACAGGGAACACAGAATAGTTGAAATAAGTAGAAAATGAACAATAAGATTGTAGATTTAAATGCAATATTTAATTATTTAAAGATTTAATCAATAATATTATTGATGCTAAGTCATTTCAGTCATATCCAACTCTTTGCAATCCTATGGACTATAGCCTGCCAGGTGCCTCTGTCCATGGAACTCTCCAGGCAAGAATACTGGAGTGGGTTGCCATGCCTTCCTCCAGGGGAATCTTCCCAACCCAGGTCTCCTGCACTGGAGGAGGATTCTTTACTATCTCAGTCACCAGGGAAGCTTAAAAAGGGGTCAGTTAATCAACCTTGTACATTTATGGACCTAATATCAGAGTGTTAAACTACATATATAAAAATTGAGAGAATTGAAAGGGAAAAAAAATGGACAATTATGATCCTCCATCCCACCCTCCCTCCCTTCCTTCTTCTGTTCCTTCCCTCCTTTCCTCCCCCATCCTTCTTTCCTTTGTTAAAAGCCAGTAGATAGATCCTCACATGGACAGCAGCCAGCCTGAGTGTGGAAGGGAGGCCCAATGGGGCTGAAGATGCAGGGAACTAAGTTCCTTACCATTGGGAGAGGAGAGATACAAACCTGAAGAGAGGCAGCCAGAGAATAAATCGTGTGGTGTTGGACTGTAATTGAAGCTGTGTGTGTGAACTCGTAGATTTCTGAGTATGTCAATAGGTCTAGAAGATTCAGAAATAAATGCAGGTGTGTGTGTCTGCTTCTCCTTTAAGCCTGTCCACAGATGGGCCTGGGACCACCTACACTTTAGTCACGATCAGTAAGCACACTTAACACCCAGATCCTGGTCTCCAAACACCATTCTCCACTAAAAGGAATCGGATTCTTTAGGGAAATGGCTTATTTCAGGGCTATAGCAGGGAAGAAATAAGACAGGTCTAGAATATCTTGATGTGTCAGCAAGGAAGAAAATACTCAAGGGATAAAGGGGACATGCCAAAGATCAGAGAAGACAGGGTGATGGCCCCACTGGCCAAATCTAGGGTAATCTGAGCATGAAAATGAAAAAAAAAAAAAAAAAAAAAATGATGGCAACTGATTGTAACCCATTGAATAGAACATGAATCCATGAATCCACAACACATAAATAAGTAAATGAAAAAATTAATGGGAGAAACAGAACATTGTTTCCTTGCAGTAGAAAGCCCACAGATAAATGAAGGAAGAATGAAGGTTTGAGAAAATCTCCACTTGGCAACAACTATACAGATAATTCAGGCAAGACACAGAAATATCAACAGTTGCTACAATTAGTAAGTAAAACTGAAATGAAGAATGTGACTTTATGTAGTCTCAGAATGTCTCCCTGCTAAGTATTTACTGATACCAAAGGGGGAAAAAACCTAATGAGGAAACATGACAGAAAAGATCTCAGTCAAATGATTAAAATTAATACCCTCAGTAATAGGACACATGGCATCGCGTGCCACCCATTGGCTGAAATGAACACAGCCTCTGTGACATCCTGGTACAAAAAATGCATGACATGGCCTCGTCACGAGAAAACACTGGACAAACTCCGGCTGAGGGAATCTGCTAGATGGCTGGCCCACAGTCTTCATAATCATCAAGGCCATAAAAGTCAAAGACGGACTGAGGAATGCTCCAGATTGAAGGAGAACAGAGAGCACTGGGCTATCTGAGATGGGGGTGGGGGTGCGGGGCAGGAAGGGAAAGTCAAAAGTCATATGTGAGGAAAGCAAGCCTTGCTGTTGCTGTTTTACAAACTCTCAGATACACATGCGTCTTGCTTTGCACACAGTGAGCACAATACTGTTCCGGGAACCACACTGACTGAAACCGCCCACCCTGGCCAGGCACCATAGGAACCGTTTGTGTGAGCTATTTTACAGCTGCTGGGTCTGGAAAGCAACGTGGAGCAAGCCAGCACCCACTGGAAGACTCTGAGAAAGGTCAAAAGGAGATACCACGTGTGCTACCACCTCCGAGAATCCTTCTCGCTGGCAGCCATCTTTGCTGAGCAATGCGAGCACCGCCAGGGAGGGCCCTGAGTAAGAACTACTGGCTAAAGACAGCCCATTGGCTAGAAACTAATCCCATCACCATAAAACCTGAGACTGGTCTCCAGGGTTCCCTTACCCTCCTGCTCTCCGCCCGGCGCCCCTTCCCAATAAGTCTCTTGCTTTGTCGGCACAACGTGTCTCCTCAGACAATTCTTTTCTGAGTGTTAGACAGGAGCTCACTCTCAGGCCCTGTAAGGGGTTCCTCTTTCTGTAACAACACTAGGAACCGCTCGCTATCAATTAGCTACTGCTACTCCTGGGTTTGGTTACAGTCCATGGGGTCGCAAAGTTTCGGACACAACTGAGTGACTTCACTCACTTCACTCACTCACTCACTCCTGGGTTTAATGATGAGCTTATCTGGGCAATTGGCCACACTGGTGTTAACCAATTGGGCACTTTGGCAGTGCTGGGACGCATACAGAATGGTTAGTGGTGCAAGGGTGATGCATGTACACAGTTGAAGGGGCTCATCAACCTAAGATTTGTTACTTGAGCATTTCCATTCCTCCTCCTAAGACTTGTTATTTGAGTATTTCCACTCCTCCTCAGGCTAACTGAGAACAACAGGAAAATGAAAATACATTCTGGGTCTCTCGGGCTTCCCAGCTGGCACTAGTGGTAAAGAACGAGCCTGCCAATGCAGGAGGCGTGAGAGACTCGGATTCAACCCCTGAGTCAGGAAGATCCCCTGGAGGAGGGCAAGACAACCCACTCCAGTATTCTTGCCTGGAGAATCCCATGGACAGAGGAGCCTGGTGGGATACAGTCCATATGATTGCACAGAGTTGGACACAACAGAAGTGACTTAGCACACACGCATACATGCTGGGTCTCTTATTGAGTAGTTGAATCAAAATTGGAGGAATGCATGCAGAGGTATTCAGGAAGTTTCCTTCTATTATCTGAAAACCAACGGTCTGGTTGTGTCTCCTCTTGGGCAAGATTTTTTGCTATATTTATCAAATAGTTAACCCTTCCCTTGCCTGGCCCTGGAAACAGAGATGGGTAATAACAGCCTCCACCCTTGGGCCTTTCCTGAGGAACCATACCTGGTGAGACAGAGGTGGTAGAGGGATGGAAGGGTCATGTCAGAGTTTTATGAGAACACATTGGAGGACAGCTGCTTTGGGTTGGAGTGGGAGGAGTGGGCAGACAGAGGAAGGGAAGTACTTCCTGGAAGAAATGATGTCAACCACAATAAGTGGGATCTGAGACATTCGGCTGGGTGAAAAGCAGGTTTGTATTGTTGAAACCATCTACCTCAGATTGAGACTTGAACCCACATGCTGGGGCTTGAACCCAGCCAAAACTCAGTTTGGGACTCAAACCCACATGGCCAGGACTCCAGCCTGGCCAAAACCCTTCTTGGGACTTGAACTCACATGACTGGGACTCAATCCCAGCCAAAACCCATGGTCTCCCAACTGAGATCACAAATCTGGTTTCAGGACCTAATGAAGCTCAGGTACTTGATGTCTCATCACAGAAAGAATTCAGTGAGAGACACAGTGAAAGGTAAAAAGTGGATTTATTTAGAAACACACTCCACAGACAGATTGTGGTTCATCACAGACAGAGAGTGCAATGGCTTTGAAATGTGGCGTGGTTAGTTTTTATGGGCTGGGTAATTTCATAGGCTAATGAGTGGGAGGATTATTCCAAGTATTTTGGGGAGTTCAGTTGCTCAGTCGTGTCTGACTCTTTGCAACTCCATGGATTGCAGCACGTCAGGCTTCCCTGTCCATCACCAACTCCCAGAGCTTGCTCAAACTCTTGTCCATCAAGTCGGTGATGCCATCCAACTATCTCACCCTCTGTTGTCCCCTCCTCCTGCCTTCAATCTTTCCCAGCATTAAGGTCTTTTCCAATGAGTCAGTTCTTCCCACCGCGTGGTCAAAGTATTGGAGCTTCAGCTTCAGCATCAGTCCTTCCAGTGAATATTCAGCATTGATTTCCTTTAGGATTGACTGGTTTGATCTCCTTGCAGTCCAAAGGACTCTCAAGTCTTCTCCAACACCACAGTTCAAATCATCAATTCTTCGGCACTCAGCTTTCCTTATGGTCTTTATGTTGGGGAAGGGGTGGAGATTTCCAAGAGTTGGGCCACTGCCCACTTTTTGGTCTTTACCTTGGGACTGTTATGGTGCCTCTGGGTGTGTCATTTAGCTTGCTGATTGAGAATCAAGGTCTAGTCGAAGTTGACTTGTCTGCCATCTTGGGCCCATTTGATTCTAATGGGTTTATGTTGTGTCCTCGGGTTATGTCATTCTTTCTAAAGTTGTGCCCTGCCCCCCTTCCCTCCTGTTTCATTACCACGAGGTCAACACAGGGGCCCAGGACTCTACCCCAAGGTTGGGGGCTGATGGCGGCTGATAGCCAAGTTCATGCTACAGCAGGCTTTCTATTTAAAGTGCTTCTGTGACAACATGGGGAGTCATTTTCTTCAGACAAGTGCCTTGTAGGAGGTATACCTGCCACTCCACTTCCATGGTTCACAGGGCCAAGATTTGGGCCTCCAGCCAGGAAAGTGTTACATATTGGAGACATGTAATGTCATGCTTTTGCCACCACAAGCGTCTGTTCAGTGTATGCCCAAGATCAAGGATGCAACAGGAGTGTCACTGTGCCCTCAGGAAGCCTGTGATTACTAAGAACAAAGGGCAAACCTAAGCTTTCTTTTTTTTTTTTAGGAAACAACATTCGGAGGCAAATTTAACAGCAGGGCTAAAGTGGATTAAAATAAAGATTAAATCACTTACACCTGGTGCAGTGTGTTCATAACTTTTAGACAGAGGATCCCTAGAAAAGCTAGTCTGGGGTATCAGGCAGGGAAAACGAAACCTTGAGACGTGAGGGCAAGCCCAGGTGAAGGGAACTGGCCTTGATCACCCCGGCTCTTCACTTAGGCTAACATCTTAGAATGAGCACACCTTGGGTGTTCTGGAAGAGCGATTAGAATGATAAAAGGTGTTATGTGGAATCCCTTAAAATGTGAAACAAAACTAGGGTGCTAAAAAACGTCCTTTTTTATGCATTTATCCCCACAATCACATTAAAAACTACCCACCTGGACAGTAAAGAAAAAGGTGAACAGGCAAAGACTGCTGCTTATGGGTTTTATTACGTATCTGTGGTGCCTGAATAACTTAAGCTTAAGCCACCTGGAGCGGTGGGGGGATGAAATCTCTCTCACAGCTCTTATGTGGGTGGCAAGGGCTTTATCTCAGCTTCCATAAACTATTATATCATCAAGTCCAAAACATACCAATGAGACAATTCAAAACAAAATACAGTACAAATTTATTGACTCCACTCAATCTTAGTTGAGATTTAAGCAAAGTAAACAGACAACTGGATACAAAGAAGCGATGGCTTAACATTAGATAGAATCCTATTTCACTATGAATTTTCAGTCCAAAAAAGCTTATTCCTAAATAAAACTGAACAATGGTTTCTCTGCTGAGGCATATGAAACAAAATACACACAGTTATAAAACCACATTTGTTGTTCTTTTAGCAATAAGCATTTATTCAATAAAAATTTTGAAACTGTCTTGGATTAATGTCAAGAAGAAATTATCACTTTTGCAAATTAACCAAGTATAACTTTGTGGAAAATCTGGACAGCACAAATAAATGACTAAAGAGCACTGAATTCAATGCTTTTAAAGATTTACAGTAAAATACTTTGGTTCCCAAATGACTGCCTCTAAATGGGATTTTTAAAAAACCTGACATTGACTCATTTTTTTTCTCCTCCAGAATCTAAAGACAGACCATGAGTTTTCTCCAGTCACGTGGCAACGTGACGCCCTGGCGCATACCCGGGAAGCACACCAAAAACTATGCAAACGCCAAACTCCTTAAAGTGCTAAAGCCACAAGAGAAAAAACTATGTGTAAAACTTAAAAAAAAAGCCAGTGTTAAAGAACTTATTAAAGAATATGTGCTAGCATTACTGAAATCAATAATGCTTTCCACAATTATTGCAAAAAACATCAAAGAGACATCAGAAATTGATAAACTGACTTGTAACATTCCAATATTAATTAGTGCAATTTATAAAGAAACCTGTTACGAAAGACATGTAATTATTTTTGCAGTAAGAAATGAAAATAATTTTACCTTCTAAAGTTCCAGATTATGGTTGTATAAACACACACACAAACACACACACACAGAGTTTGAGGGAACAAAGGCCGACTTGGACCAGTCCATTCCTGTCCCTCCCTCATCCAACCACAGGGTTGGCCTGAACACACCTCTTTTCTCCATCAAAGGGCACATTTTATTCCGGTCTCAGTTCCTACTCTTAGCACCCATGGGTGCTATGTGTGGACCAAATGATCACCGATTAAGTGCTGGGGTTATATTTTTTAAGAGAAGGCTGGGAGGATCTGTTCCCAAACAGAAAACCAGGAACCACATCCATCTCCCTACAGATGCAGACAACATCACTCAAACTGTTGGTTGTATATTTTGACAAAGTTATAAACGCATATTAACCATAACCAGTTCTAAAAGTGAATAGTCTTACTCTTTAAATATTTTTACTATTAAAAAAATGTACAAGATTTGTTACCTCCATTACTTATTTTGATAAAAAATGCCCTTTTTGTGGTGTTCCTCCCTCCCCCCAAATGAAGAAAATGATCAGATAACAAGTTTTCAGATTAACAAAGAATATATTAAAACATCTGACATTCTTTCCACAATTGCATAAAAAGGCAGGCATCCTGAATACGTACAAAGGAGTAAGGAGCTTTCTACATTTCCCAAAATTAATTACAATCAGAAAAAAAAAAAAAAGATTTTCAAGAATATCTTTACTAGCTAGCGCATTTCAGCATGAAAAGACCAATTTGTCTTGTAACAACAGGCTGAGTTAAACAGTCTTAAAAAAACACTTTACTGAATAAAGCAATGTATCTGTCATTATTTTACATCTTAACATTTAAAATAGTCAAATGAGAGGAAGCCTATTTTTTTGACCACCAAAATAAACTCTTCCAAGCCTAACGCTTTTAAGGTACAGTATAAAAAATAATAGAAAAACCAGAACTGCATTATAAATGTTTTTGGTTCAAAATTTTATTCGAAAACTTATGTTCCTTGCCTAGACAAAAATGTGGACAAGACAAAACACTGGCAATTTTTAAAATCTAACAGATATGCGGAGCCTATATTTAGATCAAAAATATTTTTTTTTTTTTTTTTTACTAACTAATGTTATTAAAAAATCTTCAAAAATGTAGCATAAAGGTTCAAGTCCTGGGATACTGAGTTTACAAAGCCAAGATCCCATGAATCAGGGAATTATCCACCCAGCCTCCAGCGCCATAAGAAAGCATTACTCTGAAGGGAAGTGTCTTCTTTTGAAGTGATAGCTACCAGGGTGTTCAGAGTAAGAAATACCACATTATGCAGGGAATGAATTCCTATCTTAATGTTTCACAGAAAACCACATGCTCTTACTCTGTCTTTAAAATGCATAGGTTTGTTCAAGGAAATCTAAAGATGGCAATAATCAATAATGGCAACTTAATTTTATTTTCTCCATCAAATTTAAAAACAAAACTAGGAAGTAACCACATTTGGGGACTTTTGATAGTTTCCAAATGAAAGAATAAAAGGCAAAATTGCATATGTAGTTTCTATAATATACAAAGTCAATCAGAACTTTATAAAAATGCTTGTGTTTCAATAAAAAAGTAAGAATCTCTTTCCTACTGTTGATATGGAATGTGGGTTATGAGACTATGAACAGACTTCTGCCAGAGGACCAGTTTAAGTACTCGGTAGAGTATTTCTCAGTCACAGTAGTTGATTTTCTTATCTGAAAAAAGAGCTTGCAAAAAAGTTAATAAACTTGGAGGCTTTACCATCAAGGTCCATCATTACTTTGAAAGAATTTAGGGGTTTCGACCATATTCCTACTTTTATGTATCTCACTTCCCCACCCCGGCCAACGAAATAAAATTCTTTTCCTTTTAAGCGTCCCAATGAACTCTGGATTATACCGACTCAAAGGCTTTAAATTACAATTTATACAAAATAGGAAAACAAAAAAAGAAGCCCAAGCACTATGGGCCAAAATAAGTAGCAGAAACTAAATGTGGACCCTTGAGACTACTTTCACACATATTTATGAAATATTCAGCAGTGCCTTAAAGAAGGATGGTTCCACTATGGACATTTTACCACTGTAAACTCCAAAAAATCCTAACAGAAATCACAATACAAAGAGGCAGGAAAAAGTGATGACTGTACAGGTTGTTCTTGAAAAGGGTGTGGAGACCGTGGTGTGGCTCCTCCCTCTGCTTCAAGTCTCTGAAAGTGAACAGTAATTCGGGGTTTAGAGCAGCTGCACTCACTCTGGGGGGTGCTGTGTGAGCACATGTCCTGACTTTACCTGTTATACTGACGTTAAATTCAAAATTTGTGCCGTATGCTAACTGTTTTCTGTCCCCAGTACACGGAGTTTCAACCTGTGATGGCACAAACCAGGGGAAGCAAACCTGCACAGCCCCTTGATGCTGGTCTGAATTCAGGGCCCTGGTGGGTGCTCTGACCACCACCCACCACCACCACCACCACTTTGGAAACCAAGGTGGAGGGCTTCCAGAAATCTCCATGCTTTCCTTTCCTGAGTCTTCCATCACTAATTATATGAAATGACCCAAGAGCAAGTTTTTTGTTATTTTATATAAACCTAAGGTATTACTATTGCTGATTTTAATTTCTCACAATTTTCATACAAAAAAGGTTCTAAATAACCACAAAATACCAAATATTTATTTTTATCAAGTGTCAGGATATCTATTAAAGTTGAGGTTTATTTATTTTTTTTTAATTTTATTGCTGAAGTACTCTAGGATCTTAATACTGCAAACTACTCCACTTTGTTCTCGTATGTTTGGACTTGAGAACATGGCTAAGATGCACGAACTTAGGTTTCTTCATAGAATCTAAAGAAATACTTTCATAGTGTTTCAATAACTGAAAATCAGTAAGAAAAACCCAAACCACCTCAAGTAGATTATACTGACACCATGGGATGCGCAACCATGCAGACAACCGAGAACAAGCTTCCACAGTAATAAAGGCGTTGCTGTAAGGTCCAGAAGCACAAGGCTGTGTGGAGTTTTCCTAGGTTGAGTAAGGACATTTCTCATTATATCAGTTCACCTCAAACTTATATTCAAGCATAATAATTTGCAACCTTTATTATTCTTCTTTAAAAAATATCTTGTTTTTTTTTTGACACAGCTCATGACTCGGGCTGAAGTCTGGAGACCAGCGCTTGTCTCCAGGGCTGAGAAGTCTCAGTTGTGGGTCTGCTCGTGGCTCCAGAGGCTGAAGGCCGTCTTGAATGTCCTGTGGCAGAGCTTACACATGAACTGTCTTTTAAAAGTGATGGCGGAGAGGGGGGGCGCGTGGTAGAACAGCGTGTCTGACTCTCGGGGAGCGAACAGCTTGTCGGCGGTGGGAGTGGGGGTTTCAGGCAGGCCTGTGGGGCTGTCGGGCTCCAGGGGCTGGATCTTGGGCAGTGGCGGGGGCAGCGGGGGTGGTGATGGGGAGCCGGCGGGGCCCGGGCCAGCCTCGGGTTCCCGATGCACAGGGTCCTCGGAGGCCTGGGCCATGTGGGACTGGAAGTGACTCCAGAGCCGGAAGTTGGTGCGGAAAGCCTTGTTGCAGACGTGGCAGATAAAGGGCTTCACAGAGCACAGTAGCTCCTGGTGCCGTTCCAGCTGCTTAGGTGCCGGGAAGGTCTTGCCACACTTCTCGCAGGGCCACAGGTCCTTGGGGGCCGCGCCAGCCTCGGGTGCCTCCTCCTCGGCCTCCTCCGGTGGCTCCTCTTTGACCTGGATCTTCAGCGGCTTGGAGAGGCTGAGGTCCTCAGGGAGGCAGGTGGAGTCTTCGGAGTCAAAGTTCACAGGCTCAGGGCCGCGGCCGCCCCCCGTGGGGTCGTCTTTGGTGGCAGGGGCCGCGTGGTCGGCTCGGCCAGGCTCCGGCGGGACAGGGGGCCGGGCAGGGCCGGTGGCCTCGCCATTGAGGTCAGGCCGGGGTGGGGAGGTGCCGGCGGCCGGGGCCATGCTGTTCTGATTGTGCACCTCCACCTGGTGCCGCCAGATGCTGAAGGCCGACTTGAAGGTGCGCATGCACTCCAGGCACGTGAGCTTGCGGAACTCGCACTTGCCCTCGTGCTCGCGCTTGAGCTCGGGCGAGAAGAACCTGAGGCTGCAGTAGGGGCACACGGTGGCAGTGCGGCACAGGCGCTCGTGGTTGCCTTGCTCTAGGAGAGAAGAGAGCTTGGCGTTACAGAGGCGGCACAGATAGAGTTCTGGGCCGCCCGCTGCGCCCCCGGGGGCCACGCGCTCCCTGGGCCGCGCGGCCCTGGCAGCCCCAAGCGCCTTCTCCCCCGGGTGCATCTTCACGTGCTGCTTGAGCTGGGAGAGGAAACGGTAGGCCTTCCCGCAGGCCGTGCACACATACGCGCCCTTGGCCCGAGAGCGCAGGCCCCGCTTGAGGACCTGCGCTGGGGAGCTGCCAGGGCCCTGGAAGCCTGGCCGGCCGCGCCGCAGCTTCAGGATCAGCGCCTTCTTGATCTCCCGCTCTCGCACAATATCAATGAGCTTCCTCTGGAACTTCTCGTCCAGGACAGCATGGGTGCTGGCGGCCGGAGCCGGATTTTTCACCACACCGTGCTGCGTCTGGCAGTGCGTCCACACTTTGAAGTTGGTGTGAAAGCGCTTGTGGCAGATGTCGCAGGCGTACGGCTTCTCGGGGTTGTGGTACATGTTCACGTGCCGATGCAGGCCCGCCGTGGATCTAAAGATTTTAAGGCAATGTTTGCATTTAAACTTTTTGTTTGGTCTCGTGCCCTCTAACTCACCGAATTCGTCTTTGTTCAAGTCAGAGCCTGGAAAGTCGGTCTGGAGGGCAGATGGGCTCGAGCCCTCCTCACGGGGGTCTCCCGAGCCCGGTGAGCCTGGGCTCTCAGCCTTGGGCTGCTTGGCCGGCAGCCTCCTGTCCGCCTGGAACCGCCTCTTGGCCGGGAGTCTGCTGGGGTCTTTCCGGTCGTCTTCTGTCTGTAGGGCCAGGTCTCTCGTGGCGGCCGCGGCATCCCCCACGGTGACACGAATGATGTCGCATGGCTCCGGGGGGCTGCGCGGCTCAGCCTTGACCCGCACCTCCGGCCCCGGGGGTGCCCCTGGCCGCTCAGCCGGCTGAGAGGCGCTGAAGGACCTGAGGCGGTGAGGCTGTGGGGCAGGGGCGCGGGTGTCGGAGGCCGCCGTCTCGCCCCCGTCCTTGGAGGGCAACCTCTGAGAAGAGAAGGCGCAGAGCACGCTGCCCGCCACATCGCCCGAGCTCGCGCCTGGGGGAGGCTGCAGCTCGGCAGTGGGTGTGTACACAGGGACTTGGCTGTCCATGGACAACGACCGGCGCAGGAGGCTCTTGACGAGCGGGCCGCTGCGGTCCACACCCTGGGCCCCAGGTGCCGGCGCTCCGGCCGGGATGACCAGCCCCAGCCTGGAGTAGTACAGCAGGTTCCGGTCCTCCCCCGGCGCGCTGCCTCGGCCCGCCTCCTTCAGCAGGAAGGGCGTCTCGGGTGAGCCCCGCAGGGATAGGACGGGCGGCCGAGGGCTCCGCAGCGCCAGCTCCACGGCCACGCCTTTGGGGAGCAGGGCGCTGGCGCCTGGTCTTTCGTCCACGGCCGCCCGGTCCAGCGGGGGCTTTGAAGGCGGTGCCACGGCCCGCTTGGCCAGGCCACCTCGGCTTGGCTCCTCTGAAGGCCCAGCGAGCTCAGGCGGCCTCGCCAGAACCGCAGGGCCATCTTTCGGCCAGCTTTTTTCAGCTGGAGCCACGTGGTGCAGGGGCTCCGTGGGCTTGGGGCCGGGGGGCTTACTGACGTTTGCCTTGACCGCGATGCCAGGGGAGGGCCGGGGAGGGTGGCTCAGCTCAGGGGTGTTCTGACTCCCGGCTTTCCCAGGGGCTTCATTCCTGCTCTGACAAACGATGACGCTTCTCTTTTGAGAACTGTTCTCCTCATCCTCGGTGAAAGTCTTTTTTCTGTTGGGACACGTGGGAAAGGGGGCCTGGGGCGTCTTGGAGGCGATGTTCGTCAGGAAGGAGATGCCCAGGCTGTAGCCGAGCTCCTGCACGGCAGCCAGGCTGCTCTTCTCCACGAACAGAGACGAAGAATAGATGTAGTTCAGGACGTTGTCGAAAGCATCTGGCTCACAGAAGTCCAGCTGGAATACAGTCTGTGCCTCGTTCTCCTTGTTGGTGAACAAGCTCTGGAAGTACTCACTGCTGGCAGCCAGGACGTTTTTATGAGCTCGGAACTTCTGGTCACCCACGATGAGGAGTGCGTCGCACAGCTGCCCCTTGAGCCGCTCCTCGTTGAGGGCGCTGAGGAGAGAGATGGCGTGTGCGGGGTTGATGTAGTGCAGCAGCCCCTCCATGCTCGGCCTTATCTGAAAGACAGACAAAGTCACTGTGAACAAGGCCGTGCGATGCTCCCCCAGGTGAGGGCTCCTCAAGGGCAGGGAACAGCAGCTGTCTTCTCACCAGCGTCAATATTTAGCAGACTGTGGCCTGACAAAAACTTCTGGATGAATAATCTTATTTAAATAGCACAGAAAATACAAAGAAACAAGTATCACGGCTTAAGTAGGTCATCGATCATTAAGACTGATGAACTTGAGGAAGTAAGTCTCTGTAACAAGTGTTTCATACCATCAAAAAGGCAGCTAGAGCTTGGCGGGTATGTAGAGAAGCAATATTTGAAAACAAGGTTTATTATTTAGGGCCCTTATGCATTTAAAGCTTAATTCTGAGTAAGTATGAAGTACCCAATCCTAGTCCATAATTCTGAAAGGAAACAGTTTTATTACTGGATATGATTAAACACAATGTGAATTAACAATAGGCTGCAGAGGTCGCAAAAACAGTTAAGAATTTGGAAAGAGAGAAATCATTTACTAATGACTACTGCATCAAAGTGTTTAAAAAAGTTAGAAATATATAAAGAAAAGTTTCTTTAGTTTCTTATGCTGAACACCATGTAATCCGAATACTAATTCGTACCAAATTACACTTTCGACAATAGCACAATGGAAACTTTAGCCTGGATCTAAACTTAATTATACTAATTCTAAACCTAAGGGGTCTGACTTGAGATTTCACTGAGACTCTTCAAGTCTGTAGGTGAGATCTCAAGGCCTAGTGGCTGGGTGCTGGCTTCGGCCTTGTGGTCAACTAGTATCTGGGATCATCAGGTCCCTCACACGAGACGGTAACAACTGCGCCCTCCTTTAGGGCTGCACTGAAAATTACATGAGCCTGAAATCTCATACCTGGTAAGGACTTGACAAATGTGCCATTAATTTTCACAAATTGCAGGGTTACTAGACATTTAATTCAGAATAAAAGTGTCTAGATTAACTCCTGATGAAGATGAAGCCATTTCACACAGACAATGCTTGACTCTCCAAATCTTTCTCTTAGGCAGCTGCTGCCATAACATCATCTCATCTCTTTGGGCTGGTTTTACAATGCCATCTCTTCTTTAAAATACATAAGACATGTATTTTTAATATAAAATGGATTCAGAGTAACTAAGATTGTTCAGAGAGTCTTACCATTCTCTAGAGGGCAAACTATCGATACACAGACATGGCACCCAGTACACCTGCAGGTTCTCCTCTGGCTTCAAAGGATCAGCTTTTGCTGGTTACCCAGCCTCTGATCAACACCCTCTCAGTATCCCTCTAGGGATACCCACGGGAAATTTCATGCAAAGATGGGCACAATAAAGGACAAAAATACTATGGACCTAACAGAAGCTGAAGATATTAAGAAAAGGTGGCAAGGATACACAGAAAAACTACACAAAAAAGATCTTCATGACCCAGATAACCATGATGGTGTGATCATTCACCTAGAGCCAGAAATCCTGGAATGTGAAGTCAAGTGGGCCTTAGGAAGCATCATTATGAACAAAGCTAGTAGATGTGATGGAATTCCAGTTGAGCTATTCCAGATCCTAAAAGATGATGCTGTTAAAGTGCTGTACTCAATATGCCAGCAAATTTGGAAAACTCAGCAGTGGCTACAGGACCGGAAAAAGTTAGTTTTCATTTCAATCCCAAAGAAAGGCAATGCCAAAGAATGCTCAAACTACCGCACAATTGCACTCATCTCACCCGGCTAGCAAAGTAATGCTCAAAATTCTCCAAGGCAGGCTTCAACAGTACACGGACAGAGGACTTCCAGATGTTCAAGTTAGATTTAGATAAGGCAGAGGAACCAGAGATCAAATTGCCAATATCTGCTGGATCGTCGAAAAAAGCAAGGGCATTCCAAAAGAAAACCTACTTCTGCTTTATTGACTAAGCCAAAGCCTTTGACTGTGAGTATCACAACAAACTGTGGAAAATTCTGAAAGAGATGGGAATACCAGACCACCATACCTGCCTCCTGAGAAATCTGTATGCAGGTCAAGAAGCAACAGTTAGAACTGAACATGAAACAAAGGACTGGTTCCAAATTGGGAAAGGAGAACGTCAAGGCTGTATATTGTCACTCTGCTTATTTAACTTCTATGCAGAGTACATCATGTGAAATGCTGGACTGGTTGAAGCACAAGCTGGAATCAAGATTTCAGGGAGAAATATCAATAACCTCAGATATGCAGATACCATCACCCTTATGGCAGAAAGCGAAGAAAAACTAAAGAGCCTCTTGATGAAAGTGAAAAAGGAAAGTGAAAAAGTTGGCTTAAAACACAACATTCAAAAAACTACGATCATGGCATCTGGTCCCACTTCATGGCAAATAGGTGGGGAAATAATGGAAACAGTGACAGACTTTATTTTCTTGGGCTCCAAAATCACTGCAGGTGGGGACTGCAGCCATGAAATTAAAAGACACTTGCTCCTTGGAAGAAAAGCTATGACAAACCTAGACAGTTTGTTTTCATTTCAATCCCAAAGAAAGGCAATGCCAAAGAATGCTCAAACTACCGCACAATTGCACTCATCTCACCCGGCTAGCAAAGTATTAAAAAGTATTAAAGTATTAAAAAGCGAGACATTACTTTGCCCACAAAGGTCCATCTAGTCAAAGCTATGGCTTTTCCAGTAGTCATGTATGGATGTGAGAGTTGGACTATAAAGAAAGCTGAGCACTGAAGAATTGATGCTTTTGAACTGTGGTGTTGGAGAAGACTCTTACGAGTCCCTTGGACTGCAAGGAAATCAAACCAGTCCATCCTAAAGGAAATCAGTCCTGAATATTCATTGGAAGGTCTGAAGCTGAAACTCCAATACTTAGGCCACCTGATGTGCAGAAGTACTCACTGGAAAAGACCCTGATGCTGGGAAAGATTGAAGGCAGGAGGAGGGGGGGACAACAGAGGATGAGACTGTTGGATGGCATCACAGACTTGATGGACATGAGTTTAAGCAAGATCTGGGAGTTGGTGATGGACAGGGAAGCCTGGTGTGCTGTCGTGCATGGGGGTTGCAGAGTCAGACACAACTAAGTGATTGAATTGACAGCCTCTATGGTCTTCAGCAGAAGCCACAGAGGCTGCCACCTGGAGTGACCAGTGTCTGGTGGCCCCAGGTCTCCCTACCTGCTGCCCTGGTTTCCTGCTGTGGTGCTGACTCGACTGACAGAGGCAAGGCTCTGCTTCCAGGGACGAAGCTCTGAGCCTGTAGCTTGTACATAGACAATTGCCTCAGTCAACCTGTGCTGAGTCGCTGTTCAGTCTTGCCTGGCATCGTTTCACCTTAATGGTGAGTGCCTCAGAGAGACATTTTCCCTTCTTTTTTTCTGATAGCCATTTAAATTTCTTGCTTAATCCTACTACACTGTACTCACACATCTAATTATGTGCAAAGAAATCCTCATCATTTACAGAAGTCAGCAGAGAAAAAAATAAGTTTATGAATGCCACACTCATAACTTAGCTGCAATCTGAGAACTATTTTTAGTGCAAATAATTTTTGAGACAGCTAGTTCAGATGTTGCCTCAGGGACAGAGAGGCTCAGGAGATGCAAAATTGAAAGTCTGGACAAGTACTTTCCAAAAGTTCCTTAAAATCAATTTAAAATTGATGTAGTCTTCCCTCGGTATCCACAGAGGGCTGGTTCCAGGCTCTATGGACACCAAAATTCACAGACGCTCAAGTTCCTATAAAAATGGTATAGTATTTGCATATAAGCTATGCACATCCCCCCAAACACTTTAAATCATCTCCAGATGCTTACATCAATGATACTTAACATGATGTAAATGATACTTAGATAATTGCTGGTGAGCAGCAAACTGAAGTTTTGCACTTTGGAACTACCTGGATTTTTCTCTTTTTGAATATTATCCATCTGCAGTTGATTGAGTCCATAGATGTGAACCCCATGGATATGGAGAACTGACTATAGTACATTCCTTCCTGTGGCTCAGAGTTAATACAGTTTAAATGTCAGTGCTCTACGTCCCCTAGATCCCCTAAATCATGGCAATTCACTCCAGTGTTCTTGCCTGGAGAATCCCCATGGACAGGGGAGCCTGGCGGGCTACAGTCCATGGGGTCGCAAAGAGTTGGACGTGACTCAACGACTAAGCACAGCACAGCTTTAGGCTAAGGTGCTAGAGCTCTCTGAGCCTCAGTTTTCCCACCTAAAATAACGATAGTATTAATAATGCTACTGAGAATTAAAGGAGAGAACCATAATTGCTACCATTTATTCAGCACCTATAACACACTACAGGAACTTCATGTATCATTCACTTATTCACTCACTCAACAAAATAGCATTTGAGGCGGCCTGGAAGACACATGGATGGGCCCTGAGGATCACCAAGGGGAGGGCACATAGGCAGAGGGAAGACAAGGTCACAGCAGGGCTGGAGCAGAGCTGAGGGAGCTGTGGAGGAGGATGCTGAAGGAGCATGAGGAGGCATCGTGCAGGGCTGGGTGGGCCACTGGAAGGACTGCACTTTTTACTAGGGCAGCTGCTGGAAGATTCTGAGCAGAGGAATTCCACTGGTTATGCTGCAAAGAATGGAGCACAGGAGAGGCTGCAAGCTTGGAAGCCAGCTGAGAGTCCACTGCAGGGATACATGCCAGACAGCGTGGTGCCTGGACTGGGGTGGCAGGAGTGGACGCAAAGATAACCATTAGAATTTCTAAAGGATTGACTGCAGAGGATAGGAAGGGGAGGAGATAAAGATGTCTCCAAGGTTTCTGCCAGAACTGAAAGAATGTCCTTACCTGAGATGAAGTTTGACAGAAAAATTGGTGCAAAATTTTTTTGGGAATTTATTTAGATATTCTAAACATGCACAGGAACCTGGTCGTTTAAGGGACCCTTTGGGGGCACCCTTTCCTGCTCCACTTTCCCTACAACCTTTCCTGTGCTGCCTGGGGTAACTTCCCAAATAAATATCTAAATTTGAATCCGTGTCTCAGGGTCGGCTTTTGGGGGAACCCAAACGAAAAAATCAAGGGACTGTGTGAAGAAAACCAAGTGAGATGTTCTGCGTCCCTGGACAGGAAGCAGTGCTGACCCATCCACCATTTGCTCCCTACTCCTACATTTTCTCACTTTTAATTGTTCAGAAAAGTTTCCTTCTTTGTCTCCCTTCCAATTATCATGACCTGTATTTCTGTTCTAAGTAACTGCTTCTAATCCCTAAACCACAGGCTTCTATACTCCTTGGATGAAACGGAATTAGGGAAAAGTCAACTTTGTCACTGAGAGCTGGGTTGTTAAGAGGAATAGTCACTGTCCAGGAAAATTATTTGCAGTTGAAATCTATTCACTTAATTCTAGCCATCATTTACAATTATCAATGAGAGCCCTGCTTAAAAAGCAGCTAAATGTGTCCAAACCCGACAACCAGAGCAGAACACCTCCAGGTGCTGGTTTTCCACTCCATTCCCTAGACACTGATCAGACATGAGTGACAGCTGACATCTGAGGGTTTACTCTGCTGTAAACATACTACTGTAAACATCTTTTGTGTTTACTTTATTAAATTCATTATTTACACCAACCCGAGGAGGTTGTACTGCTACGATCCCCATTTTACAGCTGAGAAAACCAAGGCACATGAGGTGTGGTATTTTGCTCAAGTCTGCACAGACAGTGAGGAGCAGAGCAGAATTCTCACCAGGTGACCTGGCTCCAGAGGCCAAGGAAGATCTTTCCACCCACACACCACCCTACCTCTAGTTCCCTCTCTTAGTTCTCACATAAACATCTGAAATAGGCACTGTCATCATCCCTGTCTCACCAATCAGGGAACCCAGACACCGAGAGTCGGGGCAGTGTGCGAAGGTCATCCACTCAACTGACAGTAGGTCTGGGAGCCTGGCCCCAGCGTCTGTGCTCTTAGTCATCATGCTGCACGCTCCTCATGGCCGGGCGCCTGTCTAGTGTGTGCCAGAACTGGCCAGACAGGGAGGCTGTCAGTCTGACAAGCATGGTCCTGCCTGCCTCTCAGTCTTGCGTGGGAACAGGACAAGTCGATCCCTCACACACTCCGGTGTGTAAACGCAGGTGGCTGGGTGCAGAGATACAGTCGGGAGCAGAGGTGAGGCACTGGGTCCAGGTGAGAGGAAGGTCGGGGAGGGATTCCACAAAAGAAGTTTCCTGGAGAAGCTAAAATGTGGGAGGCAGGAAGGATGGGTGGAGGACATGTCAAGGACAGGAGCAGTGTGTCCAATACACAGACACAAGACCAAGTGCCTGGGGGAGTAAAAGACACATGCAGAGGAGGGCAGGTGATGAGACTGCAGAGCGGGTGGAGGCATGAGGCCCTGGGAGCATGAGTAAGGCCCCTCCAGGGTCACTGGAGGACAGTGACCCCTCCCATCCTCTTTAGGAGACAGACAAAGGGCTCTGGGTGCTGGGGATGGGAAGGGTACGCAGGCACAGCAGCGCAGACTCCTCACCGTCATCCGTCATGCAGAAGCCCTTGCGATCACCTTTCCATTCAATCGTCAAAGCTTAACAACGGAGCCCCTCCCGGGTCTAGCGGCAAACAATGATCATTGTGGACTTTAGTGTTTTCATGACACAGTAGGTGTACTTATTGAGCCTAAGAACTTTATTAAAAATACAAAATGCTACACTAAGAATGCAGGCAACAGAGATCATGCCTACTGAGTGTCATGTGATAATCAAGATTAGGGTGATAATCACACCCTTTGTGGCTGGTGGATATGCAGACTGAACTCTCAAAACCACCTGCCTTTTTGACTCTTCGCCCTCAGATAAGGCCAGTTTTGGTGCTGGAGGTACTTTCTTCTTCATAAAACTGCTGACTCATCAAGCCCTCATCACTCAGTATGTTTTAACTGTGGACACACAGGGCATCCTGGGTCTGATGGCTCTGCTATAGGCACGCGCTGTGACTTGGCCCCTCCCTCCCACTGCTCATCTCCAGAGGCCCCAGTGCAGGAGTGCCCAACACTGCTGCAGTCACAGGGGAAACCTTGGCCCTCTTACAAGAAAAGTGTGTGAAACAGGGGGAAAAAAGGTCCCTTCCCTATGGAAAAAGCTGGGAGGAATTCCCCTAGGAAAAGCAGATTCTGAAGCAGGGCTGGCTTGCTTACCACTTGGATCCTTGAACAGAAATCCTCCCAAACTCTGCCTGAATTGTGTCTATTTCATGTTGTTTCCTGATATTTCAAAATGAGAAAATCTTTACAGTTAACACTCCATGGCAGTCACTACAGCTCCATGGGAAAGACTTTCAAAGTCATCTACTTGTCTCAAATCCTGGCTTTGCCATCACTAGACCTGAGAACAAGTTTCCTTAACTTATTCAATGAGACTAATGGCTGCCCACCCCAAGGGATTCTTATGAAGGACAACAAACGCAGTATGTCTGCAAGTTTCCGGTACATACAGTGTTTCCTGTCTGTAAGCTGGCACTTGACTTCATCCTTCTCTTCCTTTCCTGAAAGTTTCCACAGTAGGAAAGACACATAAGGATACAAAAAGTGCTATGAGAAGAATGATTTCAGGAAGCAGTTAACTTGGCTCAGGGGTGGGAGGGTAGAAGAGTGAATGATGGGGATGTGAGTAAAGATGGGGACTAGGTGCTCACTGGATGGTTATGTTACCACAGACTCCACTCTTTACTGTATTGTAGACATTTCCCAGAAACATGCATCTAACAGTGCCAGCCCAGGGCTTCAAAACCCCAGAAGCCCCTGGTTTGAAGTTCCAATTCCCTAGAAAAGCTTCAATGCCCTTCACAACTGGATTCCAGAAAACTACTCCATACCATCACCTCAAAGTCCTCAGGGACCATGTGCTAAGACGGAGACTCCACATCTTAATATAAGTTAATTCAATGCAAATAATTCCCTCTCTATACCAACTGCAGGAAGCTAAGATTTTTAAGGAGATGGCGGAAGGGTAGGCACTTTTGGACTATAGAACATTCTGGGGCTATAAACAAAAGAAAGCAAAGCAGAGCTGACACTTGGATAAAAGGAAACTGGGAGGTGGATGAGGGCCGAGAGATGAGGAGGGGCCAGATAACTTCACACGAACCAGCTTCTGGAGACTAACGCCCAGACTGGCACCAGAGCTAAAGGTACACTGCAAATCAAATTTGCTCCTAGACTAGCTCATAAAACCCTTGCTACCAGTTTTGTAGGGAAATATCTCTTTACATCCAAAACATTAATTAATGTGAAGCTGAACTCTGGGCACACAATGCTTTGGAATGTTGGAGATTGCTTATATAGTCCTACAAAGCAAACAGAAAAACAAAGCATCTACATTTGACTCTGGAATATAAACACACACACTGTTCACCCCCACAGCCTTACCTCTGGGTTCAGCCCTGACTCTCCTTGATTTCACTGTGAGATGGTGACAGGAAGTCGGCTCTGAGGTGAGGTCTTATCATGGCTTGCTTGGAGATAATGCAGACATCCAGACACCATCGACAGCTCCTCAGATTTCAAAGCGGGCCTGGCTGATCTGACCCTTGGAGAGCAATGATGTCACTGCCTTGGGTCCCATTTCCCCACATGCCCAGTCTCCCTAGAGAGGGTCTGATCCGGTCTAAGGTGTGAGCTTGGCCATGACCAGGAGAATGCGCCTCAGCGACTAAAGCAGCTCCTGCTTGGTGCTGGCCGCTGGGCAGCCAGTGCTCCTTGCACTAGAGTGCTCCATCCTGAGTGGTCTGTCGGGCCTCTCTCAAGGCTGGCTACACCACCAATGCTAAGTCTGGTAGGACACTCTCTTTTGAAAAATGGGCTCAGAACAACAAAGGCAGAACCAAGTGGAGCCGGTGCATCTCAGTCACAGCCTGAAAATGCAGCCCGAAGTGCCCACTATCCAGACTCCTGCAGTTACCCTGGTTTTCATCCTTCCTGATCCCATTCTTTGTTTTTTCCTTCACCCTCAAGAGCAACCCTCCACTTTTAAAGTCAATTTCTTTTTCTATTTAAGCTGGTCTGTCAGTTTCTGCTCTTGTTACAAAAGGACCCCAACATATTTTCAAGTGGTGTTAGGTTCTTCCTATCATGCCCTCCAAATCCACCTTTTATTATTACTGCTGCCAGATTGGCTTCTTAAAACAAAGCTCTGATCATTCCCTGGATGTGCGCATTAAGTATTACTATCATTAACTCAGCTTATTTACTGAGCTCCTATTATGTACAAGGCGCAATTAGACATAAGGAATACAGAGGTGCATAGGACAGACAAGGCCCCCACTTTCTTGTGGGGTAAATCAGACAGTGAACAAGGAAACAAAGAAGGTAACTCTGACTTTGTTAAGAACTACAAGGTAATAAACAGGGTGCTGGAACTTGGGGGAGTAACCAGGGTTCGCAGAATGTGGTAGGGAAAGGCCTTGACTTCACGGCTTAGATGACACCTAAGACCTCGGTAAAAAGAAACAGAATGATGAAAACAATGGCTCTTCATAGGTTAAAATGCAAATTTTTAAAAACATGGACTTCAGGGTTCTATCAATCTGGTTTCAAACTACTTTTTAAATTCTCTTTGCTTTAGTTATTGCCTTGTGATAACTTCCTGCTTCAGATACTTTGTCTCTGAGACACGACCTGCAGGTCTTGCCTCTTCTGTTACCCAATGTGCAATGTCCCAGACGTCCTCTGACCCCTCCTCTGACACTGCTCAGCTGAACCTCACTCACTCTTCCAAGCTCAGCTCAAAGCCCACTTTCTCCATTAAACCTTCAGTCATGGGCTGGACTGTCCCACAAGGTCCTAACCCCAGCACCTCAGAATATACGTGGATATGGGGACAGGGTCTCCTAAGAGATCAGATGTTACAACGAAGCCTTAGGGTGGGCCCTAACCCAAAAAGACTGGTGTTTCTGTAAGATGTGGGGATAAGGACACAGACAGAGAGAGAGACTGTGTAAACACAAAGACGACCATCCACAAGCTGAGCAAAGAGGCCTTGGGAGAAACTGACCCTGCCAAAGCCGTCATCTTGGACTTTAAGGCTCCAGAATGGTGTTCAAGGCCCCTGATTTGTGGTGCCCTAGATCTGTTATGGCTGCCCTAGATCACTACACTACACCTTCCTGGGCCACTGCTGTCTGTATCAAGCAAACACCTTTCAACTCCAGTATTATTCCAGTGTTTCTTCAGTGCCTCATACTGTTAGCTGTCTCTTCTCCCAGCAGAACTGTAAGCTATTTAAGAGCTAAGACTCTATTTAATGTCTTTTGACACTCTTCACAATGCCCAACATGGTATCTTACACAACAATAAATATTTGTTGATTTTTCTGTACTCTGACACACTAATTAGATGCAGGAGTGGAAACTGTGCTTTTTATTTGTTTTCCTAAAGCAGAGCTAGTCCCATTAGTGCCCTTTAGAATACTGTATCGATTTTTCTACTGCTCCCTAGATAAAATCCAACCAAACTCTCCAGACTGGCACACAAGAGTCTTCATATCTGATCACAGTTCACCTCCCCACCCCTACTGGACAGCATGCAGGTGAGCATTTACCCTACCCACGTGCACAGTTTCCACCCACTGTCTTTCTTACCTTTCCTTCACTTGTAGAACTTCTACAAAAGATCCAAACGTCACTGCCTCTGCAAAGCTCCACAGATGGCTCCCGGCCACAGCACTTCATTCTTCTTCAGTAACATAGCTATTTTAAGTTACCTGCCTCCACATCTACCCTCTCATGAGAGTCCATGAAAGGAAGAACCCTTGTTTTCAGCTGTGTATTCCTAACGCTTCACGCAGGTCCAACAGGTGCCTCCTGGACAAAGAGCGAAACCATCAGGAAGGCTCGAGACCTGGGCTGGGCCGGGAGAGCTGCAGGTGGCAGCTATCTTTGCTTTTGGTATGAGTGGTTGTGGCCTTAAATCCTACTGGCCAATGACTCCCAACTCTGTACTCCTGCTTAGACTTCTTAGGACTCTTCCATTACAGGATATGCCCCTTGTCCAGTACCATACGTATGATCCTGACTCTGATCCTCACATCTGCTGGCCTTTACATATTCCATTTAGTTTGGTATGCTGCCAACCAGCAGGTCTCTCAAACTAGGAACCTCTTCTCTTTCCTTTCTAGCCAGTGACCCATCCTGTCAAGCTCTGCTCATAAACAGCTCTAGAGTCTGCTCTCCTCAACCCCACTGACGCTGTGGCCAACTGAAATGGTTCCTCACTCATCTCCCGCTAACCCAGACACTCACTCTCTTCAATAACTTGGCCCCTCTTCTGTTAGACACCTAATAGGCCCCGCCGTAAACTATCTTAAGTTCCTCAAAGGTGGGGCTAATAGCCTTTCCAACTTCTATTTCCACAGAATGAAGCACATTAAACGCGGGATAGTGTTAACAGGAAGAATGAATTAAACCTGAAGTTATTTTTAAGAAAACCAGTGCCCCAAATTTCTACTTTATTTTTTAACATCGATATTTAGCGATTCTCAAATTCAAATGTAACGACTATTACTCATTAAGGCGAATGAAGGATTTAACTCCAAACATCAGAGGGTAAAAGGTCTCGGAAAATAACCGTCAAGGAGAAATCTAAAATGGATTAACCCACTTTCTTCCAAACAAGGAACCAGTACACAATGCAGGCTCCGTCTGGATGACTCAGGGTCAGCGTTACGAACACTCATGGACTCTGCTGAACACGCTGGTGCCCTCAGATGCTAGTCGTGAGCCGCGCCTGACCTTCGGCACCAAGACCCCTAGGCTGCTAGACCGTGCATGGTCTGGTTAACGCTTTCCCCACCTCTCACTGCCAGGCCATCCCGCCGGAGAACCTGTCTCTAAAATCACCCCCGCCCGCTAACGTGCTGCTCGAGGGGGCTTCTTCCAGAAGCCACGCAGTACTGCGGGCTGACTGCGCACCAACCCGGGTGAAGGGCCAGGACCGCGGGGCGCTCCCGCGGTCAAGGGCATGCTCTTCTGTAGTGAGTCAGTGAACTTGCTCCAAGTGAGGGGTCTGGGCGATGAGAGAAAAGATGTCGGGGACTCCGACTGAGGAGGTCGCTGGGGCGGGGTTACCAGCGCGACAGGTCGGGACTCAACAACTCCCCCCACCCCCAACCCCGCAGGTTGCGGACCGGAGTTTTCTCGATTGGGGGCGGGGGGAATCCGCATTCCAGCAGGGACGCTCGCGACCAGCGGTGGAAAGTCGGGGAGCCGGGTCCTCCCGGAGGGGTCGGTCGGGGGACGGGGCGGGGAGACCAATCCACTTGGCCGCCAGGCGGGACTCGAGGGGGCGGTGGGGCGGGGGTGCGGGCCGCGACAGGTGCGGGTTCTCCCGCACCCCAGCTTCCGCGTACGCTCGCGCGCCCTGGTGGACA
This sequence comes from Muntiacus reevesi, assembly GCF_963930625.1. NCBI lineage: Eukaryota > Metazoa > Chordata > Mammalia > Artiodactyla > Cervidae > Muntiacus > Muntiacus reevesi. Next base: position 22,015,793 of record NC_089256.1, read on the forward strand.
CCGGCCGGCTTCCACGCCTGCCCGGCACGGAGCACGCGCCCTCGGCCGGAAGGCACCCCAACCACCCGGCGGAGGGGAGCCCGGCCCGGCGAGGGAAGCCCAGTGAGGGATGGAGCGTGCGCAGTGGCGAGGGCGAGGCTAAGTGCGGGCAAAGAGCATGCGCAGTGTGAAGGCACAATAGGCTACGTGGGAGCCCGGGGCATGCTCGGTGAGAGCCGGGCCCGGCGCACGCGCAGAAGCGCTCGGAACCCGCAACCCGCTGGCGGAGAGAAAAAGGAGGAGAGAGATCACCTCAGAGTTACGTCAGGAAAGGCCGCGTTTTGCGGGGAGGCTCTGGCCTCCCACGAGCCCCGCAGTTCTCCTGGGGCGAGGGGCGTGACAGCTACTCACCGGTCTTCAGCCCCGAGGCAGACGCCAGGCCCCTTTCCGCTCACACTCGGCTCGCGCGCGCCGCAGCCGCCGCTGCCGCTGTGATTCCATCCATCTTGAATTTGACGTCATCCCACACCAGGGATGAGGTCATCGCAGGCAGCGCTCGTCACGTGCGCGGCGCTATGATTGGCCACCGGGCCGCGGGGGGCGGGGCGAGGGAGGTGCGCAGCGCGGGGGGGCTGGGCGAGGGCGGGCCTGACGGCAGCCGTGTCACCGCCACCGCTGCTGCCGCTGCCGCGTCGTCCCGCGCGCGCCTTCCGCTCGAGGTTCTTCCTCCTCCCGCGCCGCCCGCGCCCGCGTCCTCTCCCGGCCCTAGGCGGGGTGCGCGTGCTCCACCGGCGGCCCTGAGGGGAGGCGGCAGCGGAGGCTAGAGGGGCGCGCATCGCGAGGGCGCACAAGAGGCGGCCCGGGTGGACTTGGCGCCGCGGGGTCACGCGTCGGTGGGCTCGCCGGGTGGTGCCCCCGGGTGGGCGCGCCGCGGCGGCGCCTCCACTCGCCCCCTCAGAGGACGCTTCTCCGACGGCGGCGTCGTGGTACCCCAGGTACCTCCAGATCCAGGTGCCTCCGGCGCTGCAGATGCCTGTGGAGGCACGCGGGCTGCGACCTGCCGAGAAGAACCGACCTGGGCGGTCCGGTCGTGGGGAGCACTCAGGGCTGACCTGGGGCGGACCGGCCTCCAGGTTCCTTACACTTGAACAGGTCGGGGTGGCTGCTCTGCTTTTCAGCCTCCCGCGGCATCCGCTTGTCAGCTGCGGGTTCCCAAACGCGTTCACTTTTATAGTCATTGATTTAAAGATCACTGGGCAGCTAACTTCTCTCCCGTCTCTTATTAATTCTCACTTGCTGTCTGGTAGACTGTCGTTTTCTTGTATGAATGTTACAAGCGCGTCAATTAGAAAACTCAGTTCACTCATTCAAAACCGGAAAATTAGTGTGACAGAAATGCCAAACTGTAAACACTAAGAAAGGTTCTGTTAGGCAAGATAAACATATATCTGGATGTGTTCCCCAAAGCCAGAACAGATAAGATTTGGAAGGGCGAGGAGACTGTTTTTGTTTGTTTGCTTCGAGTAGAACATGCTGGATTTTAGTTCCACCAGGGGTCCAGTCTGTTCCCCCTGTGGTGGAAAGTCAGAGTCCTAACCTCTGGACCCTCAGGGAGTTCTGGAGACTGCCTTTTAAAGCGATAATTTTTAAGACTGATCCTTTAATTCCTGGATTTTAATTTAAACCCATGTTGTTTAACACTATTCAAATGTCTTAATTTTCAGATAAAATGTTTTTTTAAAGTTGAATTTATGCACATGACCCGAGATAAAATAATTTATGAAATGTTTGAAGAATGTGTAAGAAATAATCTTGTCTTTGGTTGACTGAAATGAAAAACGTGTCCCAAGTGAACAGCTCTATTGTGAATTGTTTTCGTTCCTCGTTTTAAGAGGACTCAGTCTCAAAGGAAGAATCTTGCGCCTCAAAGTCTTTGCTGCAACTATTTAAAAACTTTATATAAGTTTTTTTGTATTTTGAACTGAATCGTGGTGGAGCAAAAAGTGGCTTTGAACATAAAAGAACAGTGATTGTAAGTCTTTCAAAAGGGCCTTGAGTTTTATGGTTCTGTGTGGTTAGGCTGGGTGAGCATGCTTTACAGGTAAGAAAACCTATATACCAGCTGTGTAGCCAGAGCTAGAAATTCAGTTGTCTGGTTTTTAGTGTACTACACCAGATGCCAAAAGCAGTTCTCTGCCTTCATCCCTTCTAGTTGCCTCAGGAGGATCCACATTGGTGTCTCCTGTTTGAGAACATTTCACGGAAAGGGGTCTGAGTGATAGGACTGGTGCTGTGGGTGAGAATCTGCCTGCCAGTGCAGGGGACCTGGGTTTGATCCCTGGTCCTGGAAGATTTCACATGCCCCTGAGCAACTAAGCCAGTGCACTACTGAGCCTGCATGCTGGAACTACTGAACCCTGAGCGCCTAAAGCTTGTGCTCTGCCCCAAGAGATGCCATCGCAGTGAGAAGCATGTGCACCACAATGAAGAGTAGCCCCCACTTGATGCCACTAGAGAAAGTCCCAGCAAAGGGACAAAGACCCACCTCAGCCAAAAATAAAGCATAAATAAATGAAAATAACAAATACCAATAAAAATCAGGCTTCCCTGATGGCTCAGACAATAAAGAATCTGCCTGCAATGAGGGAGACCTGGTTTCCCTCCCTGGGTTGGAAAGATCCCCTGGAGGAGGGAATGGCAACCCACTCCAGTATTCTGGCCTGGAGAATTCCATGAACAGAGGAGCCTGGCAGGCTGCATTCCATGGGTTTGCAGAGAGTCGGACATGACTGAGTGACTTTCAGACAGACCAATAAAAACAGGGACCCTGACTGCTAGATCCAGGGGAATCTTTCAGTCTGTTCAGCTGGCCCCGTTGGTTTGTGGCTCTACCAATTTAATCTTGAAAACTACTTGTTTCAGTGATACCTCATTCCCCTGGATTTTCTTTGTCTTTTTTGGGCCATGCCATACGACTTGCAGGATCTTAGCTCCCCAACCAAAGATTGAACCTGGACCCTCAGCAGTGGAAGTGTGGCGTCCTAACCACTGGAGAACCAGGGAATCCCCTGCTCTGGATTTTCTACCTCCTTGTTTCAGTGGTGCCTCCTCCCCATGAATTTCCTACCCGTTATCTGACCTCTGGCTCTCTGTCTTCCCTGTCAGCTCCTCTGCCCAGACCCTGCTCACACTTTGGGTCTCCTGATGTTCTGACCTTGGCCCTCTCGTTCCACTCACCCCATGCAGTCCTGTCCATCCCTGGGACGTGAGCCCAGCTGCCTGAGCCAGAGGCTCTCCCTCACTGCCAGTGTTCAGCCCATCACCAAGTCCACGCCAACCACCTCCTGACTGTTCCTCTGATAACGTAACCACAGCGAGTCCAGCAAATTTCTAACTGTCTCCCCAGCTGCCAAGATGTATCCTTTCAACCCACAGTCATGCTGCAGTCCACATGATCTCTTTTAAAAGCCAGAAGTATCACACCACCCCCTTGCTCAAGTTGTTGATGGCTGTCCACTGCTTTAAGGATAACTTTCAAATTTCACAGTGTGGCTGACCAGCCTAGTGACTGCCCACTTTTAATTAATCCTGTGTCCCTGGCACACACATGGACGCACAGTTTCTCTGAACAAGTCACACTCTGTCTCTCGCCTCTGAGTGTCCTCATGTGTGTTTGCTTTCCCCTGAGAAGTTCCTCTCCCAACCCTGTGCACGGTCTGTCTCCCCTTGGTAATTTTATCTTCCTGGTTCACATCCTGCCTTCCTCCCCTGTCATCACCCAGCCTCATTCTGGGTTTGGTGCTCCTGCCTCGTGCTCTCATGGTCGCTAGAGAAGCTTGTTCAACACTCATGCACATGCTATTGGATTTGCCTGCCAGTAACCTCTCCCCCTCAGTAGGCTTCCTGTCCCCCCTCTGTCTGCCCAGTTCCCAGCAGGGTGCTGATGCTGCAGTTTTCTGGCCACCTGATGCGAAGAGCTGAATCATTGGAAAAGACCATGATGCCGAGAAAGACTGAAGGCAAAAGGAGAAGGGTGGCAGAGGATGAGATGGTTAGATAGCCTTACCAACTCAATGGACATAAATCTGAGCAAACGCTGGGATATAGTGAAGGACAGCGAAGCCTGGTGTGCTGCAGTCCATGGGGTCACGGAGAATTGGACAGGTCATAGTTGCAGCATGTAGAATCTTTACTTGTGGCACTCCAACTCCTAATTGTAACATGTGAGATCTAGTTCCCTGACCTGGGGTTGAACCTAGCCCCTCTGCATTGGGAGCACAGAGTCTTAGACAATGGACCACCAGGAAAGTCCCCTAACATCTTTTTATTGCATATTATTCATACACAGATGCCTCCCAGTGGGATTTCTAGGTCCATATACTTATATATTTATTTAGCCAAAGTTCAGTTCAGTCACTGAGTCCTGTCTGACTCTGCGACCACATGGACTGCAGCATGCCAGGCTTTCCTGTCCGTCACCAACTCCCAGAGCTTGCTCAAACTCAAGTCCATTGAGGCGGTAATGCCATCCAACTATCTCATCCTCTGTCATTCCCTTCTCCTCCTGCCTTCAATCTTTCCCACCGCCAGGGCCTTTTTCAATGAGTCAGTTCTTTGCATCAGGTGGCCCAAGTATTGGAGCTTCAGTATCAGTCCTTCCAATGAATATTCAGGACTGATTTCCTTAAAGATTGGTTTGATCTCCTTGCAGTCCAAAGGACTCTCAAGAGTCTTCTTCAACACCACAGTTCAAAAGCATTAATTATTAAAAAAAAAAAAAAAAAAAAGCATTAATTATTTGGACATGGTTCAAAAGCATCAATTATTTAGACACAGTTCACTTCATTTATCTGGCCAGTTTCTTGTTAGACATCACTATTCAGATAACCTACAGCTCTGTGCTCAGCAGACTCATAGATTAGCTTCCTAGGTGCTTTCTCTCTTCCCTTAAACCTGTTCCTCCTCCCCTAACCCTGTCCTACTAAGTGGGGCTGCCCTGTCATCCCAGCCAGAAACCTGATAGTAATTTTAGACTCTCCTCTCTCAGTGTCTGCATTCAGTCATCACCCAGGCCTATCAGCCTACCACTGAACACCCGATATGTCCTCAGCTGCCCTTCTGCTGTTGCTCCCTGCCTCTAGTCATTGTAGTCACGGCTGGCCCGTGAACAGCCAGTAATGGATGGACAGGTGTCACAGGAGAGCAAGCACAGCACAGGCACCGGAGGCCTGAGCTGATGACCGGAGGAGAAACGGGATCTGCCAACAGATTGAATAAGAAAAGGGGAGCCGGGCGGTGTCTGTCCCATCCACGCATGCTGGCGCTATCAGTGCAGTGGGGACGCCTCCACTCCACTTTGTAGGCCTTGCCAGCACTGAGGGTGCAGACATCAGATTTGCACTCACGGGCCAGCCGCTCCACTAGCCTGTGGGCTCCTGGTGCAGACGCTGCGCCCATTAACCTCTGTGCTGCCAGCTCCAGGCCTGTGGCTAGCGTCCTGGGCCATCTGCCTTTGATGACCAGTTTTCCCTCAGGAACTGTCACCGTGATGTCCGAGTCTGAGTCAGTAATTCTGTAAGTTGACTTCTTTGCATTTCTGGTACCAAACACCTCTTTCATTAATTGGGGTTTAAAAATAGAAGCCTCTTCATACTTGGAAGTGGGACTTTTTCTTTTTTTTAATTATTTTGTGCTGGGTCTCCGTTGCTGTACACAGGCTTTCTCTAGTTGAGGTGAGCAGGTGCTTGGGCTTCTCATTCGAGTGGCTTCTTCTGTTGTGGAGCATGAGCTCTAGGGCGTGAGACTCTAGTTTTGGTGCAAGGGCTTAGTTGCTCTGAGGCATGCAGGATCTTACTGTACCAGAAGTCAACCCACGTCCGCTGCATTGGTGGATGAGTTCTTAACCACTGGACCACCAGGAAAGTCCGGGAAGTGGGAAGGTTTAACCAACTGTGACTTTCCATTTCATTTTGAACTTGTATCTAGATGTGTGAATTTGCCCAACCGGTTCGTTGAGGGGTTGTCCCTTTAAACACTAACATTAGGGTAGAGGGTGGTGGTTTTATTTTCTGTGGCTTTTTAAACAAATTACCACATTCTGGGTGACTTAAAACAACAGAGGTGTATTCTTTCATGGTTCCAGAGGTCAGAAATCTGAAATCAGTGTCACTGGGCTGAAATGAGGGTGCAGGCAGGGCCGTTCTGCCCCTTGAGGATGTGGGGAGGACAGTGGGGGGCCTATGAATTGCTGTCTGCTGGCATTCCTTGGCTTTTGGCCTCTCTTGTCAGGAACCTTGGGATGGCATTTAGGCATCACCTGGGTAATTGAGGATGATCATCTTGCCAGGAGGAGAAGGGGATGGCAGAGGATGACATGGTTGGATAGCATCACGGACTCAATGGACATGAGTTTGAGCAAGCTCCAGGAGATGGTGGAGTACAGGAAAGTCTGGCGTGCTGCAGTCCATGGAGTTGCAAAGAGTCAGACATGACTGAGCAACTGAACAACAGCAACAATCTCTCCGTCTCAAGACCTTTAACTTAATCACATCATATATGGAAAATATATGATCACATCATACGTTCCAGAGATTAGGACCTGATATCTTTTTTTAAACTTTTATTGTGGTAAAAGTCACATAATATGAAGCATACTATTTTAACCATATATGACTGTACAGTTCAGTAGCACTAAGTACATTGACATTGTTGTACAGCTCTCACCATCATTCATCACCCAAATTTTTCAGCTTCGTAAACTGCACTCTGTCCCCATTAAACAGTAACTCCCATCCCCCTTCCCCACCCCGCTCCTTCCCCCTTCCCCACAACTAACCCTGGCCCCTGGCATCTATTAATGCAATGTGCTTTCTGACTGTATGAACTTGACTGTTCTAGGGACCTCATATAAGTGGAATAAATAGTATTTAGGACCTGATACAGGATTTCCCAGGTGGCATGGTGGTCAGAAACTATGGTGGAAGTAATGAAGATAATGGTGACCTCCCTCAAAAGATCCCAGGCATGTACTGCTACAGTCCATGCCCCCAACCCTGCAGCAGGCCACCACCAACCCATACCTTCGCCGGAGACTCCCGGACACCCACAGGCAAGTCTCTTGTGGGGTCACTGTTCCTTTCTCCTGGGTCCTGGTGCACAAGGTTCTGTTGTGCTCTCCAAGAGTGTATTTCCCAGTCCTGTGTAAGTTCTGGCAGCTCTATAGTGGGATTAATGGTGACTTCCTCCAAGAGGACTTCTGCCATACCCAGAGCCCCTGTCCCTGTGGCAGACCACTGCCAACCTCCACAGGAGATGCTCAAACACAGTTCTGTCTCAGTCTCTCTGGGGTCCCTGGGTCCTGGTGCACACAAGGTTTGTTTGAGCCCTCTGAGCATCTCTGGAACGAGGGTTGATTCTAAATGCGAATTCACCCCTCCGAAATTAAAAGACGCTTACTCCTTGGAAGGAAAATTATGACCAACCTAGATAGCATATTAAAAAGCAGAGACATTACTTTGCAAACAAACGTCCATCTGGTCAAGGCTATGGTTTTTCCAGTGGTCATGTATGGATGTGAGAGTTGGACTGTGAGGAAAGCTGAGCACCGAAAAATTGATGCTTTTGAACTATGGTGTTGGAGAAGACTCTTGAGAGTCCCTTGGACTGCAAGGAGACCCAACCACTCCATCCTAAAGGAGATCAGTCCTGGACGTTCATTGGAGGGACTGATGCTGAAGCTGAAAGTCCAGTACTTTGGCCACCTCATGCAAAGAGTTGACTCATTGGAAAAGACCCTGATGCTGGGAGGGATTGGGGGCAGGAAGAGAAGGAGCCGACAGAGGATGAGATGGCTGGATGGCATCACCAACTCGATGGACATGAGTTTGAGTAAACTCCGGGAGTTTGTGATGGACAGAGAGGCCTGGCGTGCTGCGATTCATGGGGTCGCAAAGAGTCGGACACAACTGAGTGACTGAACTGAACTGAACTGAACTGTCTTGCTGGGGCTTCTCCTCACAGCCACTCCAGTTTCTACCACAGCTTCATTACTCCACCATAGTTTGACCCCAGGTAAATAGCAGGGAGGGAACACAGCTCCACCCATCAACAGAAAATTGGATTAAAGATTTACTGAGCTTGGCCCCGCCCATCAGAACAAGACCCAGTATTCCCCTCAGTCAGTCTATCCCATCAGGAAGCTTTCATAAGCCTCTTACCCTTCTCCATCAGAGGGCAGACAGACTGAAAACCACACTCACAGAAAACCAACCAATCTAATTGCATGGACCACAGCCTTGTCTAACTCAATGAAACCATGAGACATGCCATGTAGGTCCACCCAAGATGGATGGGTCATAGTGGAGAGTTCTGACAGAATGTGGTCCACTGGAGAAGGGAATGGCAAACTACTTCAGTATTCCTGCCTTGAGAACCCCATGAATAGTATGAAAAGGCAACAAGATAGGACCCTGAAAGATGAAATCCCCAGGTCGGTAGGTGTCTGATATGCTACTGGAGAAATAGCTCCAGAAAGAATGAAGAGATGGAGCCAAAGCAAAAACAACACCCAGTTGTGGCTGTGACTGGTGATGGAAGCAAGGTCTGATACGGTAAAGAGCAATACTGCATAGGAACCTGGATTGTTAGGTCTGTGAATCAAGGCAAATTGGGAGTGGTCAAACACGAGATGGCAAGAGTGAACGTCGACATTTTAGGAATCAGTGAACTAAAATGGACAGGAATGGGTGAATTTAACTCAGATGACCATTATATCTACTACTGAGGTCAAGAATCCCTTAAAAGAAATAGAGTAGTCATCATAGTCAACAAAAGAGTCTGAAATGCAGTACTTGGAGGCAGTCTCAAAAATGACAGAATGATCTCTGTTCATTTCCAAGGCAAACCATTCAATATTACCGTAATCGAAGTCTATGCCCCAACCAGCAATGTTGAAGAAGCTGAAGTTGAATGGTTCTATGAAGACCTACAAGACCTTCTAGAATTAACACCCAAAGAAGATGTCCTTTTCGTTATAGGGGACTGGAATGCAAAAGTAAGAAATCAAGAAACACCTGGAGTAACAGGCAAATTTGGCCTTGGCATACAGAATGAAGCAGGGCAAAGGCTAATATAGTTCTGCCAAGAGAATGCACTGGTGATAGCAAACACCTTCCTCCAACAACACAAGAGAAGACTCTACACGTGGAAATCACTAGATGGTCGACACCGAAATCAGATTGATTATATTCTTTGCAGTCAAAGATGGAGAAGCTCTATACAGTTAGCAAAAACAAGATTGGGAGCTGACTGTGGCTCAGATCATGAACTCCTTATTGCCAAATTCAGACTTAAATTGAAGAAAGTAGGGAATGCCACCAGACCATTCAGGTATGACCTAAATCAAATCCCTAACGATTATACAGTGGAAGTGAGAAATAGATTTAAGGGACTAGATCTGATAGATAGAGTGCCGGATGAACTATGAACGGAGGTTCGTGACATTGTACAGGAGACGGAGCAAGATCATCCCCAAGAAAAAAAAATGCAAAAGAGGAAAATGGCTGTCTGAAGAAGCCTTATAAATAACTGTAAAAAGAAGAGAAGAGAAAAGCAAAGGAAAAAAGGAAAGATATACCCATTTAAATGCAGCATTCCAAAGAATAGCAAGGAGAGATAAGAAGGCCTTCCTCAGTGATCAGTGCAAAGAAATAGAGGAAAACAATAGAATGGAAAAGACTAGAGATCTCTTCAAGAAAATTAGAGATACCAAGGGAACATTTCATGCAAAGATGGGCTCAATAAAGGACAGAAATACTATGGACCTAACAGAAGCAGTAGATATTAAGAAGAGGTGGCAAGAATGCATAGAACTATACAAAAAAGATCTTCATGACCCAGATAATCATGATGGTGTGATCACTCACCTAGAGCCAGAAATTGTGAAATGTGAAGTCAAGTGGGCCTTAGGAAGCATTACTACGAACAAAGCTAGTGGAAGTGATGGAATTCCAGTTGAGCTATTTCAAATCCTAAAGGATGATGCTGTGAAAGTGCTGCACTCAATATGCCAGCAAATTTGGAAAACTCAGCAGTGGCCAGAGCACTGGAAAAGGTCAGTTTTCATTCCAATCCCAAAGAAAGACAATGCCAAAGAATGCTCAAACTACCGCAGAATTGCACTCATCTCACACAGCTAGTAAAGTAATGTTCAAAATTCTTCAAGCCAGGCTTAACAATATGTGAACTGTGAACTTCCAGATGTTCAAGCTGGTTTTAGAAAAGGCAGAGGAACCAGAGATCAAATTGCTGGATCATCGAAAAACCGAGAGAGTTCCAGAAAAACATCGATTTCTGCTTTATTGACTATGCCAAAGTCTTTGACTATGTGGATCACAATAAACTGTGGAGAATTCTGGAAGAGATGGGAATACCAGACCATCTGACCTGCCTCTTGAGAAATCTGTTTGCAGGTCAGGAAGCAACAGTTAGAACTGGACATGGAACAATAGACTGGTTCCAAATAGGAAAAGAAGTATGTCAAAGCTGTATGTTGTCACCCTGCTTATTTAACTTGTATGCAGAGTACATCATGAGAAACGCTGGGCTGGAGGAAGCACAAGCTATAATCAAGATTCCCAGGAGAAATATCAATAACCTCAGATATGCAGATAACACCACGCTTATGGCAGAAAGTGAAGAAGAACTAAAGAGTCTCTTGATGAAAGTGAAAGAGGAGAGTGAAAAAGTTGGATTGAAGTTCAACATTCAGAAAACAAAGATCATGGCATCTGGTCCCATCACTTCATGGCAAATAGATGGAGAAACAGTGGAAACAGTGGCAGACTTTATTTTGGGGGTGGGGGGGACTCCAAAATCACTGCAGATTGTGACTGCAGCCATGAAATTAAAAGACGCTTACTCCTTGGAAGGAAAGTTATGACCAACCTAGAGAGCATGTTAAAAAGCAAAGACATTACTTTGCCAAAAAAGGTTTGTCTAGTCAAGGCTATGGTTTTTCCAGTGGTCATGTATGGATGTGAGAGTTGGACTATAAAGAAAGCTGAAGGCTGAAGAATTGATGCTTTTGAACTATGGTGTTGGAGAAGACTCCTGAGACTCCCTTGGATAGCAAGGAGGGCAAACTAATCAATCTTAAAGGAAATCAACCCTGAATATTCATTGAAAGGACTGATGTTGAAACTGAAGCTCCAATCCTTTTGCCACCTGATGCTAAGAGTTGATTCATTAGAAAAGACCCTGATGCTGGGAAAGATTGAAGATGGAAGCAGAAGAGTGTGGCAGAGGATGAGATGGTTGGATGGCATCACCGACTTAATGAACATGAGTTTGAGCAAACTCCGGGAGATGGTGAAGGATGGGGAAGCCTGTTGTGCAGCAGTCCATGGGGTCGCAGAGTCGGACACGAATGAGAGACTGAACAACAACAATGCAATCCTTTTAAAAGCTGATTTCTTTGGTAAAGGAAGATGGGTCCAGGGCAGACGTGAGAGCTGATGGTCCTTCTGGACTTTTAGACCAAGACAGCATATTGTAGGGGGAAAAGGAACTCACTGAAAGGCATTGATCAGGTGGCAGTTTCCAAACAGCAGTGGGTTATGGCTATCCACAGGTGGAATGGTGGTGTCTCTCACCTGGTCACTCCTGCGACTGAGCACTTTTGTCCCATTTGAAGCTCAAGCTTCATGTGTTTCCAAGTACATGGTGAACTGAGGGCTAAAAGTGCTGACTAGGCACTTCCCTCGCAGTCCAGTGATTAAGAATCGTGCTTCCACTGCAGGGAGTGTAGGGTCGATCCTTGGTCAGGAAACTAGGATCATGAATGCCATGCAGTGCAGCCAGAAAATGAAAATTAAAACTGCTGACTAAACTGATGTGACCCTGAAGCCATTTTTAAAAGAGTAGAGATGTCACTATTTTCTGTTGTTGTTTTTTTTCCCCCTTTAAAAAAATCTTGGAGTCTCTAGAGCTTCATCCCTTTTCCTCTAGTAAGAGTCAGCCTTGTTGACCCTGGTCCAGATTGTGAGTCACTCTATTGAAAGCAGGAATATGAACATGCATTGAAGTTTGATTTTAAAGCTACTTACTGTATCTAATCATCTCCAAGATTCCTTTTGCTATTTGGCATGTCTTATGCTATACATTTGACACATTTAAACACCTTTAATAGTTTAAAATTAATAGTTTAATTAATATTAAAATAGCAGTTATAGACCTAGACTCGATAAAACATTATAAAAATTGTAGTTTGCTTATGAAGCACTCTCATAAAAACTCGGTCAGATGATTTAATCTGCTTTCTCCATTAGTGTGTGTGCTCAGTCATGTTTGACTCTTCTGTAATCACATGGACTGTAGCCCGTCAGACTCTATCTGTGGGATTTTCCAGGCAAGAATACTGAAGTGGGTTGCCATTTTCTCCTCTAGGGGATCTTCCGGACCCAGGGATTGAACACATGTCTCTTATGTCTCCTGCATTGGCAAGTGAGTTCTTTACCACTGGCACCACCTAGGAAGCCCTTTCTCCAATCAGCAAGCACCGCAATATGTGACCCTGTTGATTGGGTGCACTGTCTGGTTCCCCGATACCTGTAAGATTACTCCTAAAATAGATGCCCTGTCCCGTCCTTCCTCCCTTCCTCTTTTCTTTTATTAAAATTTATTTACTTGGTTGCTCTGGCTCTTCATTGCTGCGTGTGGACTTTCTCTGGTTGCAGGGAGCTGACTTCTCATTGCGGTGGCTTCTTTTGTTGCAGAGCACGGGCTCTAGGACGCTTTTCTCTGAGTGTCCTTCCCCTTCAACCCAGGATGCTCACAGTAATTACGTGTCCTGCCCTCTGCCATTGGAGAGGACTGTGTGAGCAGTTATGGCGGGTGAGTTGGGAGGAAAAGTGATGTTTGTCACCTACAGCTTTAGGCAGGTGTTTGATGAATGCTTATTGAGCAGCTGCCAATGGGTAGGTGTGCTTTTGCTGCTAGTGGGGTGCAGAGATGTGCAAGGCTCAGACCCTGCCCTGAAGGAGCTCAAGTGGCACACAAGAAGTCGTCAACATGGAATCAGTGTGATAAAGTGTCTGTGTCCCTATTTCTGTTCACACGCCCCTCAGGTTCTCCTTACTTCACTCCAGTCTTTCTGAGTCTCCACCCTTTGCCAAGGTCACTGGTAGCCTCCCTGTGCCCAAGCCAAGTGGTCACTTAATTGTCTTAATTCATTCATTCTTCTACATGCTGAGCACTGTTCCAGCCCTTAGGATAGATCAAGACACAAAGCAAAGCTCCCGCCCTCATGGAGTCCACCCTGCACAAGGGTGGGCCCAGCTGGCACCCTCGAGGATGAGGGCTGAGCCTGGACGGGTGGAGGATCTGTGAACACGTGACCAAGGTCTTCCAAGGTCTTGATCACCAAGGTCTTCCCTTGGGCGATCAGCACACAGTGAGGTTTTCCTGTCAGGAGAGACATGCCCAACTTGTGAGCCTCGGTGTTCTGCAGAGGACTGGAGGAGAGCAAAAAGCCTGGTAGTGAAGAGTCAACTGCAATGTTTACGACGAGAAATGGAAAGGGCCTGAAATAAGACAGCAGTTGTGGTCACTGATGCAAACACCCAGGAGGGAGATTCTAAGGTGCTGTGACTCCATGGGTTTGCCAGTCAAAGAGGGAGGGAGGTGGACTCCAGGGTCCAGACCAGGACCACGGCTTCCCCTCTCAGTTTCCTTCTCACGCCCTTGTGCACGCTGTCAGCTCCACTCTGGACACGCTGCCCCAGCCCACAGTCCCTGCCTGTTGAATCTTTGCTGGCGGCTGCATTAATCAATCCCGGATTAATTAATTAACACTGCCAAAAACTCCAGAGTTCATCCAGTAAGTAGCTTTTGTCTTGGATGGGAAGGGCTTCAACTGCATTACACAAATGCTAATAAGGAGAAAAAGAGAAAGGGAAAGATATACCCATTTAAATGCAGAGTTCCAAAGAATAGCGAGGAGAGATAAGAAAGCCTTCCTCAGTGATCAGTGCAAAGAAATAGAGGAAAACAATAGAATGGGAAAGATTAGAGATCTCTTCAAGAAAATGAGAGATACCAAGGGAATATTTCATGCAAGAATGGGCACAATAAAGGACAAAAATACTATGGACCTAACAGAAGATATTAAGAAGAAGTGACAAGAATGCATAGAAGAACTATACAAAAAAGATCTTCATGACCCAGATAATCATGATGGTGTGATCACTCACCTAGAGCCAGACATCCTGGAATGTGAAATCAAGTGGGCCTTAGGAAGCATTACTACGAACAAAGCTAGTGGAGGTGATGGAATTCCAGTTGAGCTATTTCAAATCCTAAAGGATGATGCTGTTAAAGTGCTGCACTCAATATGCCAGCAAATTTGGAAAACTCAGCAATGGCCAGAGCACTGGAAAAGGTCAGTTTTCATTCCAATCCCAAAGAAAGACAATGCCAAAGAATGATCAAACTACCACACAATTGCACTCATCTCACACAGCTAGCAAAGTAATGCTCAAAATTCTCTAAGCCAGGCTTCAACAGTATGTGAACTGTGAACTTCCAGTTGTTCAAGCTGGTTTTAGAAAAGGCAGAGTAACCAGAGATCAAATTGCTGGATCATTGAAAAGCAAGAGAGTTCCAGAAAAACATCGATTTCTGCTTTATTGACTATCCACACAGCCTTTGACTGTGTGGATCACAATAAACTGTGGAGAATTCTGGAAGAGATGGGAATACCAGACCATCTGACCGGCCTCTTGAGAAACCTGTATGTAGGTCCAGAGGCAACAGTTAGAACTGGACATGGAACAATAGACTGGTTCCAAATAGGAGAAGGAGTATGTCAAGGCTGTATATTGTCACTGTGCTTATCTCATATGCTTAGCCAAAGGCATGGAAGAGCCCCGTCCAGGGCAGCAGAAGCAAGTATCCTGCCTCCTGAGGCCCGTGGGTGCCAAGATCTCTGTTCCCACAGCGTGTGCATTCAGGTGGTTTTTTCCATCCCCTGAGAGTAGGGCTCAGCCCTGGGGGAGCCCTGGGACACTGCCCTGCTTCCTGCCTCTTCCTCCCTGCCATTCCTGAGGACCCTCCATTCCCTGGGGCAGGTCTGAGCACATAGTGGGTGGAAATGTTTCCCCAAGTATGTCCACTTCCTAAGCCCCAAACTCGTGAAGGTGACCTTATTTGGAAATGGAGTTTTTGCAGATGTAATCTGGTTGAGATGAGGTCATCCTGGAGTGAGGTGATCCCTAGATCAGAGACCGCATGTCTTGAGGAGGAAGAGCCATGTCTTGGAGACACACAGATGCACCGGGAGCAGGCCGTGTAAAGACACAGGCGGAGAGTCGAGTGAGGCGGCCACAAGCCCGGGAAAGCCAAGGATTGCTGGTGGCCCCCCAAAGCTGGAAGTGGCACAGAGGGGCTCCTTGCTGGAGTCTTCAGAGAAAGCACAGTCCTGACTACACCTGGATCTTGCATTTCTGGCGCTTAAACTGAGAGAGAGTATATCCCATTGTTTTAAACCACCAAGCTTGTGGTCCTTTGTTCTGGCAGACCTGGGACAAGAACACAGGCTGAACCACTTAGTGTTGAAGGAGGAGGCTGTGAGTCCAACCTGAGTCACGTCCCCACCTTGCCAGGGTTGAGCTGTGTGACCTTGGATGAGTTACCTAATCTCTCTGTGCCTTGGCCTCCCCCTGAGTTGTGGAAGGGCTGAGTTAGTGAGTCTCCAGTGTTAGACAGTGGACAGGTGCCCAGAATAATGTATGCCCCTAAGAGTGCTAGTTCCATATTTCAGAATTTAAGTTTCCCGTTCACTTCAGCACTGCCATGGGCTCTTAGGACACACACTTGTTCTGTGCCATTTTATGGGGGCTCATTCTATGCCCCACAGACCAGGCAGCTTAAACAGCAGAACTTTATGCTCTCAGAGTTCTGGGGGCCAAAAGCCCAGAATCAAGGAGTCAGCAGGGCCGTGGTGTCTCCGAGGAGTCTAGGGGAGCTAGAAGGTCCTCCCTGGCCTTTTCCAGCTTCCAGGGGGGCCTGGCCCTCCTTGGTTTGCAGACACATCACTCCAACCTCCACCCTCCCTATGTGTCCTCTATGTCACCTTCTTTCTTTCCTCATGACCCCAGTAGTTAGATTGGAGACCAGCTCCTCAATGACCTCATGTTAACCTGATGACATCTATGGAGACCCAGTTTCCCAAGGTGGCTACCGTTGTAGGTGTTGCGGTTAGGACTTCAATGTGTCTTGTGGGGGACATGATTTGCCCCACAGCACTGCTTCTTGTGAAAACTTCCAAAAATCGTGGGGAGGTATTTTCAGTTCAGGCACTTAACAGATTTAAAAAAAAAAAAAAATGTATTTTACCCATGAGCATTGGACAACCAGTGGAACGTGTGTTAAAACAGGTGCCGAGTGTAGATGGCTCCTGTGTGAGATTTCATAAATAGTTGGGACGTGGCTCAGATGCTCAGTCGTGTCGACTCTTTGTGTTTCCTTGGACTTTAGCCCATCAGGCTCTTCTGTCCTTGGGATTCTCCAAGCAAGGATACTGGAGTGGGTTGCCATTTCCCTCTCCAGAGGATCAGAAATTGACCTGTCTGCATGTACCCTCTTCTTGCCTGGGGAATTCCATGGACAGAAGAGCCTGGCCAGCTACAGTCCATGAGGTCACAGACTCAGACATGACTGAGCGGCTAACACACACACACACGCACGCATGCACACACCCACACACCCACATGTGCGTGCACGTGCGCGTGCACACACACACACTTGTGCCCAGAAACTTCCTAGCTTTTGGCTTTATGGGATTCACTCATTCATTTATTCATTCAGTGAGTATTTGTTGCATCTTTTGCATTCTAGCATCCATGGAAGATACAATGGAGTATGACGCCTTGGTCCTCTAACTCTGGTCCAGCTTTTTCTGGCTTGAACCTGTCCTGAGCATCTTTTCCCCATTTCAGAAAGTTCCATTTTCTGTTCCAAATCAAGCTGGTTTCCCATACCCTTCTCCCCATACCCAGGTGGGAGACACACAAGCTTCTGTTTGTGTCTTGCTTGCATCTGGATCTGGTGAAAACTTCATTCCTGAGGATCTCTGCTGTGGGTGGATGGGACAGCTACTTTATTCACCACTGTGATTTCACAAGCTACACATGTGCATGGTGACCCAGGCATCAGTGGAATTCAAAATCTTTATGAAGAACAAACTTTTGTACAGTAAAGGGAACCAAATATAAAACAAAAAGACAACCTACAGAATGGGAGAAAAAACAATGCAACTGACAAGGGCTTAATTTCTAAAATATACAAATAGCTCATACAACTCAATAATAAAAAAGCAAATGGCTCAATAAAAGAGTGGGCATTTCTCTAAAGAAGACAAACAGATGGTGAATAGGCACATGAAAAAGTGCTGGATATCATTAATTATTAGAAAAATGCAAATCTAAACTACCATGAGATATCACCTCATACTATCCAGAATGGCCATCATTAAAAAAAGTCTACAAACAATAAATGCTGGAGAGAGTGTGTAGAAAAGGGACCCTTCTATTGGTAAGAATGTAAGTTGGTATAGCCACTATGGAGAACAGGATGACAGTTCCTTAAAAAGCTAAAAATATTTACCATATGATCCAGCAATCCCACTCCTGGGCATAAATCCAGTTGAAACTCTAATCCAAAAAGATACATGCTCCTCTATGTTCCCAGTATCACTATTCACAATAGCCAAGACATGGAAACAACATAAATGTCCATTGACAGATGAATGGATAAAGAAGATGTGGTACATACACACAATGGAATACTACTCAGCCATGAAAAAGAATGAAATGATGCCATTTGCAGCAATGTGATGGACCTAGAGATTATCATACCAAGTGAAGTAAGTCGGAGAAAGAAATCACTTATAGCATCTAAAATATGATACAAAGGAACTTACTTATAAAACAGACTCACAGACATAGATATCAAGCTTAAGGTTTTCAAGGGAAAGGGTGGAAAGAGGGATAAATTAGGAGTCTGGAATTAGCAAATACAAACTTCTAGATATAAAATAGATAAACAATAAGGACCTATTGTATGGCACAGGGAACTATATTTAATATTCTTGAAAAAAAGAAAAAAGCCAATGTCATATGAATAATGCAGTGTCAGCCACTTAAAATCTCAAATGAGGGCCATTTTACAAGAAAAATAATAAATATAGTATATTTGGGTTCTCCAGAGAAACATAACAGATAACCAACAGTGTAACAGGGTTTGTGTGTGTGTATGTGTGTATCTATGTCTAGATCAAGAGAGATAAATATTTAATTTAAGGAATTATCTTACACATTTAAGGGGACTGGCGAATCCAAAATTTTCAGGGTGGCCTGATCTACTGGTGACTCAGAAGAATTGCATTTTGAGCCCAAAGTCTGTTTTGGCAGAATTCCCTCTTCCTTGGGGGATGTCTTTCCTTTTTCTTTGTCTTCCACTGATTGGATGAGTGTGTTGTGTGTGTGTGTGAACTCAGTCACTCAGTCTTGTCCAGTTCTTTGCAACTCCATGAACTGTAACCCCTGAGGCTCCTCTGTCCATGGGATTTTTCAGGCAAGAATACTGGTGTGTTGCCATGCCCTCCTCCAGGAGATCTTCTCAACCCAGGGATCAAACCCACGTCTCCTGCATCTTCTGCACTGGCAGGTGGGTTCTTCGCCACTAGCACCATCTGGGAAGTTGATTAGGTGGGACCCCCCTCCCCCAATACAGACAGCAATTTGCTTTACAAAGTCTACTGATTAAATGTTAATCTCATCTAAAAAATACCTTCAAAAAAACATCTAAAATCGTATTTGACTAAAATCTGGATACACAGCCTAGCCAAGTTGACATGTAAAACTATGACTAATCAGATTTTAAATTTAGCTTTATTTTTAAAAATGAGTTAAGCTTTTGTAAGCCTCCCAATGGAAATGAACAATGCAAGAATGAGAATAAAGAAGGCTCATCACTGAAGATGATGACACGTGGGTTTCTCAGACCTTGGACGCGATATTGGTGCAGGACGGATGTGCAGCTGTAACTCTGCGTCATCAACAGGCACTCCTGTCTCAGTCCCACCTACGTGCAAGTGATCGGGCAAGTGCGTTACTCACGCCCTCTTCATTTTACTGTTGTTGTTGTTCAGTCACTAAGTCATGTCTGATTCTTTGAGACCCCATGGACTGCTGCATGCCAGGCTTCCCTGTCCTTCACCATCTCCTGGAGCTAGCTCAAACTCATGTCCATTGAGTCGGTGATGTCATCCAACCATCTCATCCCCTGTCATTCCCTTCTCCTGCCTTCAATCTTTCCCAGTATTAGGGTCTTTTCTAATGAGTTGGCTCTTCCCATTAGGTGGCCAAAGTATTGGAGCTTCCACTTTAGCATCAGTCCTTCCCATGAATATTGATTTCCTTTAGGATTGACTGGTTTGATCTCCTTGGAGTCCAAGGGACTCTCAAGAGTCTTCTCCCATTTTTCTTATTGCTTTTTTCCCTTATGAGGATGAAAATACAATGGAATTAATGGTAATTCATGAGAACGTGGCAGTTCATAAGCATTGACCTGGCTAAAAGTACCACAGGTGTCAATGATGGGCGGATGCAGTGGACACATCTATCCCAGGCTGGATGCCTGACAGATATGAATCAGGAAGTGCTAGGGGCTGTTGAATCATTGCTGGGTGTAGGAGCCATCCTGTGCATAGTAGGAGGTTGTGCAGCATCGCTGGCCCCACACCTGTGAGATGTCAGTAGCAACCCTCTTAGTTTTGACACCCAAAAACATCTCCAGATGTTGCCCAGTGTCCCCTGGCTGGAGGGGGCCCCAGAGCATCAAGTGTGGGCAGCAGGATCCAGGGGGTGTAGGGAGTGGGAGGATCCTGGTAGTCACTGCAGACTGAAGCTACAAGGCTGCACGGACTGTGCACAGGGAAGCTAATGACTTTGGAGGAAGGTAGAGGTGGTACAAATGTGGACAGGAGCCCAGGCACTGCAGGGTTTGGAGCTTTCACATTGGGAGCTGGTATGCAGATTCAGAGGTCAGCAGCAGTCCATTCTGGGTGCAGCACTTTCCTTCCCATCTAGAGCCTCCGCTTGCTGCAGGAACCCTGTGGCCTTCACCACCATAAGTACTTGGTTAAGACCAGCTGAAATCCCACCATCCCTGAAGTCCCAGCCCCAGGTAGGCTTAAGGTTCTGGGGATTCTAAGTGCACCAGCTGTGTGGGCCACACTCTGTCTCCCTCTCTGGGACTTTCCCCTGAGGAGCCTTCCCAGATGGCTGCGTGTGTCTTACAGAACCTCAAGGATGCTCAGGGCATCACAGAGGTGACATGAAGGAAAATGAGCACCAACAGACTGAGGTGTTTCCCCACCCCACTACTCGTGAGCAGCCTGGATAAGAAAGTGCAGAACTTCCATTTTCAAAAATAGGCTGAGCAGACTCCAGAGGAGAGATACAGACCCCAAATGAACATGTGAAAAGATGCTCAACATCGTTTATCATCAGGGAAATGAACAGTAACATGGTCATGAGATACCACTACATATCTATTGTTTGGCTAAGTTGTGTCCAACTCTTTTACGACCCCATGGACTGTAGCCCACCAGGCTCCTCTGTCCGTGAGATTTCCCAGGCAAGAATACTGGAGTGGGTTGCCATTTCCTTCTACAGGGGATCTTCCTGGCTCAGGGATTGAACCCACATCTGCATGGCAGGCGAATTCTTTACCACTGAGCCACTTAGGAATCCCAACAGGTATCCATTCTCCCCGCCAAACTCCCCTCCCATCCAAGCTGCCACATAACATTGAGCCAAGTTCCCTGTGCTATACAGTAGGTCCTGTTGGCTATCCATTTAAAATATAACAATGTGTACATGTCCATCTCAGACTCCCTAACTATCCCTTCCTCCCATCTTTCCCCTCAAACTCGGGCAGACATAAGTCCATTCTCTAAGTCTGTGAGTCTCTGTTCATTTGAATCATTCATTTGAATCATTTCGTTTTAGATTCCACATAGACGGGATGTCATAGGACATTTCTCCTTCTCTGACTTTCTTCACACAACATGACAATCTCTAAGTTCATCCTAGAGGTTGCTGCAAATATTTCATTTGTTTTAATGGCTGAGTAGTATTCCATTGTATACATGTACCACGTCTTCTATATGGGTCTATTTATATGATATTTTGGGAAAAACAAAAATATCAGAACCTATACCAAGGGTGCTGAGAGTGTGGGGAGAGCTGACTGACAGCAAAGGCATAGGAGAGGGCTTTTAGGGCAATGCTCTGTACCTTGATGGAGATGAGCTGTACATCTGAAAAGGATGCACTTTTTATTTATTGAGATACAACTGACATATAACATCATATTAGTTTCAGGTGTGCAACATAACTATTTCTGTATATATTGCGAAATGAGTAAATTTTACCGGCTGTACATTTTACCTCAATAAATCCATCTTAGAGAGGAAAACATAAAGAATGCAAAGCAAACTCTTCTTCAGAAGATGTGAAGACTCAAGGTCACAGGATCCTGGAATCTTCTGAAATCTTGGGACTTCCCTGGTGGTTCAGTGGCTGGGACTCTGCACTCTCAATGCAGGGGACCTGGGTTTGATCCCTGGGTGGGTAACTAGATTCCACATGATGCAACTGAGAGTTCCCATGCTGCAAGTAAAGATCCCACTTGCCACGACTTAGACCTGGTGCAGCCAAAAAATAAATACTTAGAAAATCCTCTGAAATCTCAGCATGGAAGGGGAGCAGGTTTTGCCATCCCCAAATAGGCCACTTGCAAATGATTATTTTGAGTTAAATGCAATCAGCCCCCAGGAGATTCAGGAAAGGCTCTGTACCTCCTCCTCTGCCTGTTTACATTGGAGAGGGAGCCTATACCAGAGAGAGAGTACTGACCAAGGAAACTTTTTACCTAAGAAGCTTACCTGCCTAACAGGGCAGCTCCTGTTTTCCAAGCATCTCCGCTGCCTTCATGTGAAGGGTCCCTCTCGCCGTGGCCTCCCCACCATTTGCCTTAGCTCAGGATGTTCTACAAGCTTCAGTTACCAGGTTGCCTTTTGAGTCTTTGTGTCTTTCTGGGGCTTCTGTATGTCAGTCATTTTCTTTTGCTTCTTTCCCTGTGCATTAATGGATTTAATGATCAAACCAGCCAAAGAACCTGAAAGAGCAGAAGGAAAAACTTTCTTCCCCTGTACTACATGCCCCGGAGAAACCCAGAGGAGGACAGAGTTTCAGAGCAAAAACCTCAGGAACCTTTTCGTTTCTGGGTTTTAGGTTTTTTGTTTGTTTGCTTAAATATTTATTTGTTTATTTGGCTGTGCTGAGTCTTAGTTGTGGCATGTGGGATCTAGTTCCCTGACCAGGAATGGAACCCTGGCACCCTGCATGGGAAGCATGGAGTCTGAACCACTGGACCTCCAAGTTCCTAGATTTTAGGTCTGGGGCGTGAGCCGCCTTATCTATTTAAACATAAGACACAGGGAGGCTTTCTGGGACTGTTCTAGCCTCCATCATACAAGGATCCTTCTTCCACTCCTTTCCCTAGATTTTAGGTCTGGGGCGTGAGCCGCCTTATCTATTTAAACATAAGACACAGGGAGGCTTTCTGGGACTGTTCTAGCCTCCATCATGCAAGGATCCTTCTTCCGACTCCTTGCTGAACCTTTAGTATAGACACTTAATTTTTCCATAAACAAGGATATTAGGAAATGATACTTTTGGCAGGCACTGCTTTATGAAAACTTGTTCTCTTTGGATAATTCTATACGAGGAAACGGGGATGGTGAGATCACTCGTTTTGGTGAATATTTTTGAAGTGAAGCATCAAAACCAAGGCTATAATGTTTGTACACCTTGAAATAAAACATTAGTGGGAAAATGGCATCTGTTGGGAGCCCATGTTGGACCCTGAACCTCAGAGCAGGGAAAAGCGAGATGGTTGTGATTGTGCCAGGCAAGACTCGGCCTCTCGAGGTTTGTGCCAGGCAAGGCTCGGCCACTTCTGGGTTTGCCCCCTACTTCTCCCCCGCCCCTCTGCACACTTCCCCCTGCCCCAGGCCCACCATCCGCAGGAAGAACCGCCATCCCGTGAGTCCCTGGCACGTCTTGTGGGAGGGCAGGGCAGAGGGCCCTGAAGGTCAGCCTGGGAGCCTGTTCTGGGAGCCTGTTCTGGGAGGAGCTCAGGTTGCGGGTCTGCCCCCTCATCCTGGCTCAGACACTGTTCCTGCCACTTTCTGGATCTTTCTTTGGGAGGTAGGGTCAGGTCAGGAGATGCTGTGCTGGGGCTAGTCGGCCCCTTCTCCCTGCAGCTGGGCTTGAGCAAACTGAATCCGGGGTGTGGGTCTGGGCAGAAGCCGGTCTCAGTCCTGCCTCCAGACCTCGGTTGTGGCCTCTGGACCAGCTTTCTCCAGACACCTGCATCTGGGGACTGGAGCCAGCAGCGCCCTTCCTGGATGTGAAAGTGGTGACGTGGCAGCATCTGGCCTTTGTTCTCACATAGCTCCCACTTTCACGGGCATTTCCAGGTTCCCGTCCACACAGCACCTCCCCAGACCACAGCTTCGTCCCACGGGCCCCGTGCTAGAGGAGGCCTGAGGTGGAGGGCTTGTAGGGGATTCCTGGGTTGGGAAAGATTGAGGGTGGGAGGAGAAGGAGATGACAGAGGATGAGATGATTGGGTGGCATCACCGACTCAGTGGACTTGGGTTTGAGCAAGCTCAGGAGATGGTGAAGGACAGGGAAGCCTTGCGTGCTGCAGTCCGTGGGGTCGAAAAGAGTCGGACACGACAGACCAACTGAACAACAACCTGGGCCTCTGAGAAGCTGATCTGAGGCTGCAGGTCCTCCAGAGAACACGGTTCTGGACCACCGTCTGTCTGGGGTTGCATGGAGGAGGGCTCTGCAGTTTGTTACTTGGTGTGATACAGGCTCAGCAGCTGCTACTTTAAAAAAATTTTAAAGACATTTGGGGAATTCCCTGGTGGTCTAGTGGTTAGGACTGTGCACTTTCATTGCTGAAAGCCCAGGTTCAATTCGGGTGACTGGTTGGGGAACTAAGATCCTACAAACCATGCAGCATGGCAACTAAAATCAAAATTAAAAATAAAGAAGACATGATTTTTCTGGAATGGGTTTAAGTTCACAGCAATATTGAGAGATTTCCCATAAACCCCCTTTCTCTACTCAGGCACACCTTCCTCCACTATTGACAACCCCCCCCCCCCCCAGATGGTACATTTGTCACCACCGATGAGCCTGCATCGACACATCATTATCATCCAAGGTCCGTAGTTTGCATTAGGGGCCACACTGGAAAGTAACCTTTAAAACTGTTATAAACATTTTTTTAACAAAAAGTTGCATTGAGCAATGAGGTCATCACTGTGACCTTGAGATTTACTTGGGGGCAGTAGTGGAGGTGACAGGCTGATTAAAGTTGGTTCAAGGATGCAAGGCAAGGCATTAGGACATGCTTGCATTCGGACAGCAAGTGTGTGTGAGTGTGTGTTTGAGTGTGTGTATCGTGTGTGTGCGCGTGTATGACTGTGTGTGTTGTGCATGTGTGTATGAGTGTGTGTATGAGCTTCTCTGTGTGTTGTGTGTGTCATGTGTGTGTGCATGTATGAATGCATGTGTTGTGTGTGTGTATGACTGTGTGTGTTGTGCGTGCGTGTGTGAGTGTGTGTATGAGTCTCTGTGTGTTGTGTGTGTCGTGTGTGTGCATGTATGACTGTGTGTTGTGTGTGTGTGTGTATGAGTGTGTGTATGAGTCTGTGTGTCTTATGTGTTTGTTGTTTATAAGTGTATGTGTGTGTTGTGGGGCTGGGGAACAGAGAAGGCAGGATGGTGTCCAGACCATATGTGAAGGTCAAGGGTTCTGCGGTTTCTCATATAGGAAAGAATAACTGCACGCGAAAAACACTTAGGACTGTGCTTAGCAGTATAAAGGCTCCATCCATGTGAGCTGTGGTCGTTGTCACCACACTGCCAGGAAAGTCTGCCTCTTCTTCCCTGCTCACGGGCCATGTGTCTCCCTCCTCACCTCTCATCTCTACTCCCCAACATCGGGGTGGGTGTCTCCTCCCTGCCCACAGCCATGGCTGTGGCTTTTAGCCTTAAGGAGAGAAATCTTTGTCCTTCCTGAGCTGGCCTTGGTATGAACTGAGGGACACAGTGGTCCTAGAACCAGGGGAAGGTGGGCAGCCTGAGAACTCAGGCTGTCTGGGCTGAGATGCAAAATGGTGGGCATGATGTCTAGTCTTGATTCAAGGCCAGAACAAAGTCTCCCAGCAAGACAAGGAGATGAGGGCGTCCCCCACCGATGCACGCAGGCTTCAGTTGAGTCTAAATATTTTGAGAGAGGGCTCATAGTCCTAGCTTATCAACTTCCTCCTCATTTCCACACCCACCCTCGCCTTCTCTGTTCCTGGGTGTACAGGGCGACCTTAAACTCTGAACACACGTGTTCACACTTACTGAGGTTGAAGGTGTCCCTGATGACATTCTCACACTCACTGAGGTTGAAGGTGTCCCTGATGACATTCTCCATCCTCCGCCTCTTTTTCCAGACACGATGAATGCACTCGGTACCAGGGTGTGCAGCACACGAATACAGGAATTATTTTTGTCTTTTATTTTTACCATGAAACATCTTTTTACCATTTTAACTGTGCAGGCTTAAAAAATTTTTTTTTCATATTATAATTGTCTGAGCTCAGAAGAGCCAACAGTGTTACTCATTGTCACCAAAACCCAGATGGTATTTTTATTCTATGCTCAAATTGGCTTCCGCACTTCTTTCCAGGCCCTGTAAGTGCCTTAAAATTTCCATTTATCAGGTCAAGCTGTTCTTTAATCACCAGAAAGTGCAGGACACGTGTATGACTTAGTCTGTTTCAAGCTGAGATAAAGGAAGGTTGTTTTTTTAAAAAAATAACCTATGAATGTTTATCGGTTTTAAGAAGAGGAAAAACATGAGCTTGTTTCTAATATAGGGGGCTTCCCAGATGGCTCAGTGGCAAAAAAAAAAAAAAAAAAAAAATCCACCTGCCTGTGCAGCAGACATAGGAGACTTGGGTTCAATCCCTGGGTTGAGAAGATACCCTGGAGAAGGGAATGGCAACCCATTGCAGTATTCTTGCCTGGAAAAAAAATTCCATGGACAGAGGAGACTGGCAGGCTACAGTCTGTGGAGTTGCAAAGAGAGAAATGGCTGAGTATGTACACACGCACTCTAATACAGGCGTCTCTGGGTAACCTCCGGGATTTAACTCGGGACCTTCCTCGGATGCCCAAATCCAACTCGAGTCTGTTACAGTTGCCCCTCAGAATCCATGGATTCTGCATCCTTGGAGGCAGAGAGCTGGCTGTATTTCAACATAACTCATACTTAATAAAGAGTGGTTTGCAGGTGGCCCTGGAAGACGGAAGGTGGTCTGAGTCCAGCTGAGCCTTGACAGTGCATTCCTCCACACTCCCTGTGGGCAAGGTGGGGGACAGGGCCCCAGAGAACATGGCAGGTTTGGACTCCTAGATTAGCAGGGCACAGTTGCACCCCACAAGGCTGATTCACAAATCAGTTCCTCTTGGTTCCCAAGAAAAAGTTGTAAGACTCTGGAGACGGACGGGAGCCTGGAGGTCTCTAGTTCTACTGGCTCACCTTTTTGGATGGGGAGCTAAGCATTCCAGCCTGGGGGCAGCGTCAAGGCCAGAACTCAGACCTTGACTCCAGGGCTCTTTCTCCAAGGGCGAGAAGGCTGCAGAGAGCCTCTCCAGCCTGCAAGAGGAGTCTTTGTTTATCCTGTGCTGAAGTCCTGGTGTCAGGGTAAAGCCAGGCCTCCTATGGGAGGGTGAGCTTGCCGGAAGAGGCCGTGGTGCCTGGTGTCTGGAACTGGACTGGCCTGCTCTTTCCCTTGGCTTTTCCTTCCCCAGCTCTGAATGTCTTTGCAGATCCTGGTGCTGGTGCCCTCAGCCCCAGCATTGAGGAGTATGGGCCATTCTCCCTCAACTCTGCAGTATGGCAGCCGTCCACTCCCTCCCCAGCATTTGTGATGCATAGAAGAGTAGAATGACTGCGGCCCACCTTTGATTTCAGGTCTCCTGGGCCTGCACAGGTGAGACATGTCCCTATTCCTTTAATCCTAGACTCCGACAAGGGGGGTTTGCTTAAAAAATGCAGTCATGATGCAGTCACATTGAAGCAGACCGTGGCTGGGACTGATCTGAGAGGCTTAAGAGGGCTCAAGAAACTCAAGATTAGTGGTGAACTTATTTTAGGCTAAATGGTCCAAAATGAGAGCTCCTGCACTTAACTAGAAAAATCACAGAGTCCCTAAAATTAGTTTAATTTTTTTTCCTCCAGAAACACCAAAAACTTGGCCCTTTGAGTCACCGAAGCTCTATTATAGCTTCCAGGAACCAGTCATCTGAACCAGATATTAATGTCTCTCTGCTCTGGGGAAACACTGAGGAGTGGGAGAAACATGCTCAGAAATACTGAAGTGTAGTTCCATTAAATTATTAGCAGTGTCTTAAATAGAGAATGGTGACAAGAGTCCTGCTTTGAGAGGTGTTATGGGCTGAATTGTGTCCCCGGATCATTTATATATCGGAAATCTTCATCCCCAGTATCTCAGAACATGACCTTATTGGAAATAAAGTCTTAAAAGAGATGATTAAGCTGAAATTGGTCCAGTCTGACTGGCGTCCTTCTAAGAAGAGGAGGTCAGCACACAGTCGCTCATAAGGGATCACCACGTAAGGACTCTGGGAGATGACGACCATGTGCACGTTGATGAGAGAGGCCTCAGAGGAGCTACCCTGGCCGGAACCTCAATCTGGGATTTCCAGCCTCCAGAACTATGAGAGAATGAACTCCTCTTGTCAAAGCCACCAGGTCTGCGATATTAGTCAGCAGCCACAGCTGACTAACGGGCTGGGGATAGACACTCAGAAGCAGTGTCTGACATCAATTAAGGGTCCCACGGATGCTGCAAGCTCCAAGACCAGGGTCGGGGCAAAACTGAATGACTAACACTTTCGCTTCCGTGCACCTTCATAGGAAAACTGTGCCCTCATAATGTACCACTTTGATCCTCGTCACATGTTAACGATGGACATAAGGAGAAGACCGGTAGTGAGCATCACCTTCATATCTTTTCGACATCTGTGAGAGGTTGCTGGTACACACTCCTACATCTACCTTCCCCTTCCTTCGGAGCAGCAGAACACCAGTTTTATTTGAGGTGTCGGTGTGCTCGGCTTTTTTCTAGCCTCTTGGCCCTCGTATGATGTTCTGCCAAAGGAATGTCCAAGAAAATGTGGGAATTCTGTTTGGTCTCCTCCAAAGGGAGGAGGCACTTCTCTCACATCCCCCTGCTTCTTTCTTTCCGCTGCCTGGAATGTGGATGCCATGACTGGAGGTCTAGCAGCCATCTTGTTCCATGAGTTGATTCTGAGAAACCACATGTGGCAGAACAGAAAAAGAGAAGCAACCTGGGGGTCCACTGACTTCACGAAACTGCTGTATATGCCCTGTAGTGTTTGCTTTAGACTTCTTTTACATCAGAGAATTAAACCTTTGTGCCTTTAAGACACTGTTGCCAGATCTTTGCTATACTCAGCTGAACTGAATCCTAATGTTTTCCATGGACTGAGGTCAAATGAAGAATCTTTGGTACAAAGAGGTTAAAAGAGCACATGAGCACACATCTGGTTACTAGAAATTCCACCTTCTTTTGTGCTGCCCCATGTGGTCTGAGAATCACTGAGTTAAATCACTGGTGAACTCTGGAAAGCGGGGTGTCCTTCTGGTTCCCATATTTACCACTTTCAGTTCATGATGGACATGAAAGCTCCCAGAAACTCATGCATCAGCGGCCCTGAAGCCCCACTTGCCCCGCAGAGGAAGCCCTTTGGGACCCAGGCAGCTGTGCTACGCAGCAGTGGGTATGGGGAGCTGCTGACGGAGAAACTGTGAACAACTTTTTCCTTTCCTTGCTTTCCTGGCTTTTGCACGATCTTAATCCACGTTAGCATTTCCATGTGTTTTCTCCGTCAAATGAGTGACTTTGGAAGTCAGTTGGAGCTTCACAGTTTGGAAAAAGATGCGGGGTGAAGGAAGGGTGAGACCTGGGTGGGACCAGCCCCGGGAGTGGCCCAGGCCCTCAGCGCCTGCTGTCTGTGCCCAGGTAGGTGCCAGGCAGGATGGTGGGGTGTGTGTGAAAGAGACCCCCAAAGGCATCCCAGAAGGTCAGCACAGGGGGCCAAATTTCCCATGGCCATGGTGCAGGGACTCTGGCCCAACTGCAAGTAGAGTGGCTACTAACAAGGACAGGCCAGAGCCATGAGCCCAGAAGACACTCTGTAATTGCTGCTGATTGACGGAAGGTATCTGTGGTCAAACCAGATGACTTATTTCAAAACAGCAGCCAGACGAGGCACAGCTGGGATCTTCACCCTCAAAGACGCTCTCTTTCCCTGTCTCTAAGGGGTTAGAATTCTTACAGATGCTGTGAGCACCTGGTGTGTGTGTGTGTGTGTTCAGTCGTGTCTGACTCTTTGCAACCCTGTGGACTGTAGCCCACCAGGCTCTTCTGTCCATGGGACTTCCTGGGCAAGAATACTGGAGTGGGTTGCCATTTCCTTCTCCAGGGGATCTTCCTGACTGAGGGATTGAACCTGCGTCTCCTACATCTTCTGCATTGGCAGGTGGATTCTTTACTACTAGCGCCACCTGGCAAGCCCAGGAGACCCAGTTACATCCAGAGGCTGCTCTGGCCTAGTCACGCCCCAGGGATAAGGATTTAAAAGGTGAGGGCCTAGAAGATAGTCCTTGGTGTCAGGCTTTCCTCTGGGGGTCCTGACAGTTGAGGCTCAGCCCTGGGGGGACTGGCTCCCATCCAGCCCAAGCTGATCCAGGTGAGATGCTCTCCGGCTGCTGGGTGTTCCCAGGACTGGCCTAACCTGACAGGCAGGTACTGTGCCCTCATGGGAGTGGCTCACCTTGAACCTGCCCCTCCAGGAGGGTGGCTGGTGGGGTACCACCCTCACCCAGCCCTATTCTCAGTCCTGGGTGCTCATCCATCCTGCTGGGCCTTTGGTTCGAAGGTCATTTTAAAACAGAGTGTCTCACGAATGACCAGATGTTATGGTTTGCAGACTTTAGGTGTTTTTGCATTGTGCATAACTGGTGACTGGCCTGCTGGGCAGCCTCTAGAATGAAGACGGAGCCTCCCTTGCCCGATGGAAGTGGCCCTGGCAGCAGTATTCAGCCTCATCTTGGCAGTGATCAGACTTGGCTGGGGAGTTTTCCAAAAACCTAACGCCTCGGCTGCACTCCAGCCCAATCTTCACTTGGGAGGGGGGCCCTGGCTAGATGGTGATACAGGTGGGTGTTGCTGCTGTCTGTTCACCAAGCCCCCCCCTCAAGAACCTCGTCTATGAACCAGGGTCTGCAGCCAGGAGATCTGAGCTGATCTGAGGTCTTGTGGGCAAGCTCGGGCAAGCTTTGGTCCCAACCTCTACGTGGGGATGGCAGGTCCTCCTCTGCAGGTGTACTGTGAAAACCAGGTGTGAGATCAGCTGGGTGGCCCTGCAGAATGCAGCACAGACACCCTTCCGTTAACACCTTAACCTCACTTCTGTGTAGAAATCAGACGGCCCCGGAGGTGAAACACCCAGGCTCCTCCGCACTCCTCCCCTGGTCTCGGGGTTTCCACACACTGTCCCTGCTCCTTACAGCACTGACTTTTTTCTCCTAAGCATTCTGTCCCTCCCAGTCCCTGTTCATTTCATGTCAGTTTCCCTGCCTGCAGCTTCTCTCTGGAGATGCCATAGCAGATGTCTTTTGCTTTCTCCTTCCTTGGCCTTTTCCCCCACAAACATCTCAAATTTCCTGAACTTTCAGGGCCTCTCCCCAGTCTGTGCCCTTGTCCAGGTGAAGTTGCCCATTTCTTTCTATCAAAGCCAGCTTTTCCGCTCTTTCCTTTCATGGGGTTCTATTAGTCACCAGGGCCTTTTCCCTGGGGAAAAAAAAAGTCTTTTCCCTTTTCCTCTGGAAAGTTGGATTTTGATGTTGCTCCCACATGGCTCCTAAAACACCTTCCATGTGACCACACCTTGGTGGGATGAGCTCGCTGAATGGTCCTCTGGAGGTTTGGCTCATTGTACCTCCCTTTCTTCATAAGCTAGAGGGACCTTCAGGGGTCCAGATGGACAAGTCAAGACCACATGTGTCTGCATGTGTCTGCATGTTTGCACAGTTGTGTCAGATGTGTACATGTGTGCATATATGTATGTGGGTGTGCATGTGTGTGCACGTGTTCATGGGTGTGTGTGTGTGTGTGTGTTGGAGTCTGTAACCTGCACACAGTGAGCTGCTTTTCCCCTTCCATCTGTCAGTGTTTCGTTCCCAGTGGGTGGAGATTTCAGTGAGATTCCCATCAATCTTCCGGCAAGAACAGAAGAAGTGAAACGTTGATTTCAGTGGGATTTGGTCCAAGGAAGGAAAGCACAGTGAGTTTACATTACTCTCCTGGGAAAGGTTTGGCCCTGAGGATGTTATAAGATAGTGTTAGGGTGTGGGCAGCAACATGCATCATGGTGTTTTGACCAGGGTTATGAAAACTGACTCCTGAGTTTATAGTTGCTGCTGCTGCTGCTGCTAAGTTGCATCAGTCGTGTCCGACTCTGTGCAACCCCATAGATGGCAGCCCACCAGGCTCCCCCGTCTCTGGGATTCTCCAGGCAAGAATACTGGAGTGGGTTGCCATTTCCTTCTCCAATGCATCAAAGTGAAAAGTGAAAGTGAAGTCGCTCAGTTGTGTCTGACTCTTCGAGACCCCATGGACTGCAGCCTACCAGGCTCCTTCATCCATGGGATTTTCCAGGCAAGAATACTGGAGTGGGTTGCCATTTGCCTTCTCCCTTATATGCTAGCACTCGTGAATGATTGAATTCCAGAGCACCAGGCTACCAGAGCCTAAAGTCTGCAGTTTAGATGAGATGGTCATGGCCCTGTGGAGGCTGTTGCCCTCCCCAAGCCTCCTGTGGGCCCCTTGGCTGGGTCTGGCTATGAGAGGGCCAGATGGACTCACCCCGGGATCCTCAGGGTTCATGATTGGGCCCCCCAGGATGAGGGCACCCACTGAAAATCCATACAC
Source organism: Muntiacus reevesi (assembly GCF_963930625.1). Lineage (NCBI taxonomy): Eukaryota > Metazoa > Chordata > Mammalia > Artiodactyla > Cervidae > Muntiacus > Muntiacus reevesi. The sequence goes on from NC_089256.1 coordinate 22,048,017, forward strand.
CTGGCTTGACCAGATGCACAGACTCTTGGCAGCAGGAAGTGGTGTGTGTGTATGCCTAGTCACTCAATCCTGTCCAACTCTTTGCTACCCCTTGGACTGTTATAGACCACCAGGCTCCTCTGTCCATGGGATTTTCCAGGCGAGAATACTGGAGTGGGTTGCCATTTCCTCCTCCAGGGGATCTTCCTAACCCAGGGGTCAAACCCGAGTCTCCTGCATTGGCAGGTGGATTCTTTACCACTGCACCACCTGGGAAGCCCAGCAGGAAGTAGGCCATACACTGAACAAGGCAGTGCTGGCCGTAAATTACAAGTGATGAAAGACTTGGGGTGGTTCCAAGGGAACTGGGGTACTCCCTGCATCTCCTGCCTAGGGAGGCAGAAAAGGGGTCACCAAAGGCCCCAGCCTAGAGCTGCAAGCACAATTCTTTTGTGAGAGAGAACCCAAGAAATGGGGGGCTGCAGCGTTCTTCACAACTGCCAAGAGGTAGAGACAGCTCACACGCCCATCAGCAGATGACTATGTCCAGCAAGATGTGCTTTGTCCACGCAGTGGAGTCTTGTTCAGCTATAAACAAGAACAAAGAGCCAATACCTGTAACAACATGGCTGAAACTTGGAAACATTCTGTTATACATGAGGCCACATTTTGTTTTATCCTGTTTATAGGAACCCAGGGGGCTCAGTGGTAAAGAATCTGCCTGCCAATGCAGGAAACACAGATTTGATCCCTGGATCAGGAAGATACTCTGAAGAAGGAAATGGCAATCCACTCCAGTATTCTTCCTGGGAAATCCCATGGACAGAACAGCCTGGTGGGCTACTACCAGTTAAACTCTCCTTCTATCACTCCAGAGAGTCAATCACGATGCCCAACTGCAGGGGCACTTCCTAGTGGTGGTAAGGGAGGCCTGAGTCACCAGAAGCAGCTCAAAGTCTGAGCAGAGTTGCTGCCAGAGACTCAGGTGTTGCACAACTGGATAAATGAGTGATGAGAGTATAAACAGGCATAGCTTTTCCGCCTCCAGGTTGGTTAGAAACACAGATTTACATGTCAACATGTCTCATCTTGAATTGACATGAAGTTTTGTCAGTTGCTGCCATTCTTGGCATGGGTCTCATTCATTCCATTTGGAGCCATGTGGTCTGGATCACAAAGAATGGAAATGGCTGTGATGGCTTTCCAAGCTTGTTGTTATTGTTCAAACACTGTCATGTCTGAGTCTTTGAGACCTCATGGGCTGGAGTACACTAGGCTCTTCTGTTCTCTACCAAGCCTGGAGTTTGCTCAAACTCATGTCTATTAAGTCAGTGATGCTATCCAACCATCTTGTCCTCTCTCGCCCCCTTCTCCTGCCTTCAATCTTTCCCATCATCAAAGTCCTTTCCAATGAGGCAGCTCTTTGAATCAGGTGGCCAAAGTATTGGAGCTTCAGTTTTAGCATCCATCCTTCCGACAAATATTCAGGATTTCCTTAAGGACTGACTGGTTTGAGAAGTTCAAGGGACTCTCGAGAGTCTTCTCCAGCACCACAGTTCGAAAGCATCAGTTCTTTGCACTCAGCCTTCTTTATGGTCCAACTCTCACATCCCTACATGACTACTGGAAAAACCATAGCTTTGACTAACCAGACCTTTGTCAGCAAAGTGACGTCTCTGCTTTTTAATATACTGTCTAGGGTTGCCATAGCTTTTCTTCCAAGGAGCAAGCGTCTTTGAATTTTGTGGCTACAGGCATTGTCCACAGTGATTTTGGAGCCCAAGAAAATAAATTCTGTCACAGCTTCCGCTTTTTCCCCATCTATTTGCATGAAGTGATGGGACCAGATGCCATAATCTTCATTTTTTGAATGTTGAGTTTTAAGCCAGCTTTTTTGCTCTCTTCTTTCACTTTTAACAAGAGGCTCTTTAGTTCTTTGCTTTCTGCCATTAGAGTGCCTTTCAGAAGGTAGTTCCCAGGATCACCACCCAAACCAACTATTTGCAAGCTGATTCTCATCTTGGGGTTTGTTATGAGGAAAGTGAAATTCAGGCTTTGATGCAAATTCTCCTTACATACTGTGGTCTATTACATTCATTTACTTGGAAAATGAATAAGGGTGTGTTATGTCCATTTAATTGAAAATGGATAAGGGTGCATCATGTTTTAGAACAAGAAAATATTATTCTAGGAGTAATGCTCTGTGATACATTTCATTCCATCACAACAAGTCCAAATTATCAATCATGATCTTTAGGTAACAATAAAACATCTGGAGCTAGGATTTTCTGACATTTAGAAACTTGCTTCTAAATTAATTTGTCCTACAAAATCGATGCGTAGCTGCCAACTGCCATCCTACTCTGATTAAGCGTGAAGGGGAGGAGGGAATTCAGCCCAGTGGTGTGTATCTGGGGCGAGGTGACCTTCCTAATGAGTCTGGAATCGCACTGCGGAGGAACCATCTGGTCAGCTGGGCCTGAAGGGGATGTCGGTCCTGATCTTCCCGCCACGAATTACACCCAGCTGGTGTCTTCCCTCAATTACACCCAGCTGGTGTCTCCTGAAGGGTGAGATCTGAAACAGATGAAAACACAGTGGGAGCTTTGGATGTCGGGGAACAGGTGGCTACCAGCATGTTGAATCCATATGTGATGGGCCTCAGAGAATTTTAATTGATAGTGGTGGTGAATCACGAAGGTAGATGCTTTGCTATGACCGGAACCAGAGCCAAGGATGGGCAGAGACTCCAGTCCTCGTCGACCTTCCTTCTGACACTGCCGGCTGTGAGGTAATTGCAGCCAAAGGCAGAAGGAAGCTCAGCAGCTGGGCGTGCCCTCATTCATTTTTTGTCTCCTGCTGCAGTAGTTCATGGGTGCAGGCTTGCCCAGCTGGCCCTGGTGGTGGCAGGTGGGTGGGTCCTGCTGGCCCCTCGAAGCTGTCTATGCTGCCTGAGGCTGATCCCTCCATGAGGGGTCCTAGGTGGGCTCCATGAGGTGGTGGTGGGGTTGGGGACCACAGGTTCTAAAAGGTGATATCCTATTTCAGAGCATCTGTTTATCCCTTTGTTAGGGCACTTGTGCCCCCTCCCCCTCCAGGACAGAGTCCCTCCTTCAAGGGGCTCCTTACCTCTCCATCTAAGGAGTCAATAGACCAGGGCAAAGACTGCCGCATGCTCAAGACCGCAAACCTCACAGTCTCTTGGGGGGAATGAGAGAGCGATCGGACACCTGTTGAGCCGACACAAGGTACACAGGACCCGAGTCTAACCTCTGGCCAAGGGTTGTCATCTTGGCAGCTAGTTTAATACCATCACCCATATTTATGACAGCATTAACATGACAACTCAAATCACTTTGCAGTTTTACAAAGGCTTCTGCCTCCATGGTTTCATTTGATGCTGACGAGGACTTGGGGGCCACGTACGAACTTCCTCCTCATTTTACCCACGAGGAAGCAGAGACTCAGGGAAGCAAGCTGCAGCCAAGTAGGTGGTAACTGATGAAGCCAGACCCTGTTGGAACTTTGAGCCTTAAGACCTGGCTCTGGCTCTGACTCTGTTTGGGGACAATGGCTCTTCTTGGGACAACTGTGCACTTGCAGGAGGGTTGGTGCCCTGGCCAGGCCCGCAGTTCCATCCGTGAACTCTTGGCCTGCCCCTAAGAACCAAGAATATCATTTGTCAGATGGCCAGCAAGGGCCACGTGTTGCCTTGGGATCCATTTGGTTAAGGCTCAAACGAATAAGTCCCATATAACCAATTCCTTTGGTCAAGGACTCCCAGTCCACCTTTTGTATCCTGTTCCATTGCCCACCCCACCCAGTCTGCCTCAGCCTGGGGGGTTTTCTGGGCATCTGGTTCTAGTCTTGGCTCACCCCACATGCCCCTGGGCTGTGGTTTTGATTCCCGGAATAGACTTCTTCAAGATCTGGCAGTCCCCTGCATGGGAGGTATCCATGAAGAAATGGACAAAATTCCATCATCACACAGATTCTTTGTACCTGCTGTGGCCTGAACATTTGAGTCCCCTACCCCTCAAGTTCACATGTTCAAATCTTAATGCCTGATGTGATGATGGTCTTGGGAGGTGGGGACTTGGATAATTGATTAGGTCGTGAGGGTGAAGCCCTCATGAGCAGGATCAGGGCCCTTATAAAAGAGACCCCAGAGAGCTCCCTGCCCCTTCTTCCATGTGAGGACCCAGCAAGAAGGCACCGTCTGTGAACCAGGAAGAGACTCTCAGCAGACACCGAATCTCCCATAGCCTTGATCTTGGACTTCCAGCCTCCAGAAGCGTGAGAAACGAATGTCTGTTTTATCTTAGCTGCCGGGTCTCTGGCATCTTCAGTTGCCTGAACCAAGAGGTTATCTATTTACATTTTATATATTTTCAGCCTGGGCCACTTCATGGTGGGAGTGAGAAGAAATTGATCTCACAGGTTGACAATCTATTGCATAAGGCAGTGCTATTTTCTTATTTCCCTCTTACTGATGGTGCGGAGCTCCCCTTGGGTACAGGGCTTGGGGTTTGTGTAAACACATCTGAGCCCAGCCTTTCTCCGGCTCAGCCACCAGCTTTCACTGCCATCATGAGCCGTCGTCCCCCGCGTTGGCCCCACCCAGCACCCCTGCTTCCGTTCAGTTTTGGTCTCTTGTCTCGTCAGCCAGGTGACCACGGGGCAGGAGGGAGTAGACCCCTCTTCCGTCCACTTTGGGTAGTTGCCAAGTTTCCCCAGGGCCTCTAAGGTCTTAGCCTTGCTTGATTCAGCACTTGTGAGTGCACAGGCCCCCTTTGGGGCTGGGTGGGCAGGGGCTGTGAGAGGGGGCTGTGGACAGAGTGACGAAAATGCCCCGGAAGCAGATGCCTTGACCTGACTCCTCAGTCCTCCAGGTCCTGGGACTGGCCAGTCAGTCACATGCCAGCTGCACTTAGACCCTTAGCTAAGTCTCATGCGGGAGATTGCATCTAAATGGTGTAGGTATGTATTTATGTCTCTGTGTGCAGTATCACTATGAATTTTCCACCTGAAGACTTTCAAAGGGCTTTCCTGGTAGTCCAGTGGTTAAGAATCCACCTGCCAATGCAGGGATGCAGGTTCGATCCCTGGTGGGAGAACTGAGAGCCCATGTGCCCCAGGGCAGCTAAGGTCTCACCCTGCAACTGCTGAGCCCTCACAGCAAAATTTAAAAAAAAAAAGAAAAAGATTTTCACGACTCAGGGATCTGAAGCATCCTTGTTTTCACTATCCTTCCCCTCCCCAAGCCTTACCCACCTGCCCTACCACCCCCCACCCCCTACTCCCTACCCCCCACCTCCCCACCCCCCCCCACCTTCCTTGGTCAATTCCCCTTCCCTCCTGCTTGTTTCAGGGCGACTGGGTCCCTGTGGTCCCTGGAATCTGCCAACGAGGGCTGGCATCTGTCAGGGTGCAGGATGCACCTTGTAGGAACACAGACCCGAACAGCTGGAAGAATGGAGACTTCAAATCTGCTTTTTTGGTGCTGAACATGGAATTCAAATGCAGACAGGTCTTCTCATCACTGGAATCCATGGCAGAGAGTGGAGCACAAGTAAAACAGCGGTTTGTTGGAAGGCAGTCTTTCCTCCAGTGGTTCTGCATTTCTGTGTGTGACCTGGGCTGAGATTAGCTCCTATCTATCCTCAAGCATCCCTGAAAGGAGGCATGAAAGTGTAGGGAGGCAAAGGTGGGGCAGGATGTGGCCTTGGAGATGCAGGGTGGATCGAACTGATGGGGGAGAGTCCCACCTCCAGCTTTGAGTGAGTGAACGTAGGAACTGATGGTTTTCATGCAAATCGGAGTGGCCCTATTGACAAGTCAGGCAGGGAAGTTAATGGGGAAATAAGCTAGAAGACAGCAAATAGAATCAGAAGTGTGTGTTTTCTATGTACAACTTAACTGCATTTAAGGGATGTTGCCCTCCCCTGCCCTAGCTTCCCAGAGGTTCCGAGGTGGCTCCATTATTACAGTCACCTGTTAGGTGACTTTAGGGTGTGGGGACCTTTCATTCCTCCGTGACTTCAGTCTCCACTACCACCTCTGCCTAAACAGCTGGAAGGCCAGCCACCCAGCATGTCTGGAAGCCTTAAGAGGTTCCTGCTGGCTCCCCTGGACTGAGGCTGACCCCTGCCCAGCATCCACCCTATCCCACACCAGGTATAGGATGGGGGGCTCCAGGAGAAGACTCTGCCTCCTTGATTCAGCATGATTTTAGGACAAGGATCATCATCCATGTCTCATCCTCTCCCTGTGTCCCAAAGTGCAGAAGAAAAAGTCGGGCCATTTCAGCAGACTCCAGCATGAGACAGGGTCAGGGCATCATGGCTCTTACATTTTGTTTTTAAAACAATAAGGCAGGATTTAGACATTGGCAACTGACTGTTCTACGTTTGGTTGAAACAGGATGGAATCTTTGACAGCAGCATTTACTCAAAACCTGGCTCAGTGGGAAAAAAGATTTTGGCTCATCGGAGGCTGTGCTGGGGGAGGGGTGGGGGGAATTCCGGGAAACCAAAATTGGGTTTCAGCATCTCCAGTCCAAACATTTGGGGAGCCGTTGGTTTCCACGTCTGTTGGGGAACAGGATGACCTCATCCTGATGCATGTGGCCTGACCTTGCTGCTGCAGAAGAGGCTGTGTGTTGGGGGGAAGTGCTCACCATTTCTTATCTGTAGGGAAAGGTACCCACCGTGCATATCAGAAGTTAGAAGATGTAAGTAAAGCAATAGCAAGCTGTCACTCTAGGCCTTCAGAACTTCACTGTGGCCAAAAGGAATTTATTTTAAGATTCTGATGTCATAACCTCGGCAGTTTATTTTCTGAGCAATGTGCCTTGTCTTGGAGACGCGGACACCTCACTACAGCGTTGGGTCATTACCACAGACCTCAGATGAAAGCCAGGTGTGAGGTCACTGGCTGGCTGCTACCGAGGCCAGATTTACAACTGAGCTGTGGGCCACTTAGTCGGGCAGCCGCCATCTCCGCTGCTTTATTACTCTTACTGATTCTAGGTGATACTTTCTGGCACACGAGGTGCTGGGCTGTGAGGAGGTGAGGTCCAGGGGAACGGAGCTGTACAAACACCGGGAGATAGTGGATGCTCCTGTCCTCTGGGAGCGCAGGAAAATACCCAATTATTTCCTTTCTTCCACAGTAACAAGGTCTTTATACTTAGAAATATCTCTTAATAGCAGTCTTCCCTGTTTGCTTAGATGGTAAAGAATCTGCCTGCAATGCAGGAGACCTGTCTTCCATCCCTGGGTTGGGAAGATCCCCTGGAGAAGGAAATGGCAACCCACTCTAGTATTCTTGCCTGGAGAATCCCATGGACAGAGGAGCCTGGCGGGCTATAATCCATGAGTTTGCAAAGAGTGGACATGACTGAGTGGCTATTGCTTAACAAGGTGGGGGAGAGTCAGGTTCTCTGGAAACTTGCTTGCATCCAACTGACCTCTTTTGTAACTGTCTGTTAGCTGCTTGTCAGATGCCAGGGACAGGTCAGTTGTAAGTGGTGGGAATTTGTGCTGCAACTTCGGCATTTACACCTGTAATGGAATTCATTGCTCGTGGATGGATGTCCGTGATTAAAACTCCATCACCTATCTTTTTTCTTTTTTCCCCATAGCAAGCATCCTCTAAACGAGTTGCTACTCAAACATTCATGTGCCCATGAGTCATCTGGAGGGCTTATGAAATGGCAGCTTCTGATGTAGTGGGTGTGAGGCCAGCCTGGGTCAGTGTGGACTAACCATGATGCTGTTGCCAATGGCCCAGGGACCACACTTTGAGTAGCCAAACCTGAAACCTCCTTGGGCCCCAGGAGACTTCTAGACTGCTTTCTGATATGGTTTCCTCCATAACACCTGAGGTCCACAATCCTGACAGGTGAGTGAACAGACAGCCTCCGTGGCCTGGCTGATGGCACAAATGTGCATGGACAGTGAGTTCCTATTGGTGAGAAGCAAGGGAAAGACAGACTTACCTGTCAGCTGGGAAGGTGTGGATGGGAGACCCTAAGGTCAGGAGGAGAGAAAGCCTCTCGGGGCCTGAGACTCAGAAGGCAGAGGGGCTCTTGCACAGAAGGTGGGGGTCAGCAGGGTCCATCTCAGAAAGGAGAAGAGAAGACAGATGGTGTAGGGGAACCGAGCCAGACCTGGATACCCTCAAAGAGACCTTAGTGGACCCCGGAAGTGGGAAGCCAGGGGTTCATCTGTCAGAACACCATGTGCAGCCTGGTGATATCTTCAGGTCAGAACCCAAGAGGGAACTTGCACTGGCCCTACTGTCCAGGGACCCTCTGCTCCCAAGGTGTGTGGCCTGCATGTCCCCACTCATCACAGTCACTGAGGTCCCCGTAAAGCCCAGCAGACAGCAGCCCATGAGAACTTATTGCAGGCTTTTGACTCTATTGTTGCTGTTGTTCAGTTGCTAACTTGTGTCCAACTCTTTGCGACCCCATGGACTGCAGCACACCAGGCTTCCCCATCCTTTACCATCTCCCAGAGTTTGCTCCAACTCATGTCCATTGAGTTGGTGATGCCATCCAACCATCTCATCCTCTTTCGCCCTCTTGTCTTCCTGCCTTCAATTTTTCCCAGCATCGGGGTCTTTTCCAATGACTTGGCTCTTCATATAAGATGGACAGAGTATTGAAGCTTCAGATTCAGCATAACTGCCCTTTAAACCGCCCATGCTTATGAACGCCAAACAGGTGTCTCAGCTTGTAGGAGTCTTCAGGGCAGCTGGCCTGGACAAATACTGCCCCATGAGAGATCACCTTTCTATGTTCCCAGGTCAGCCCAAGGGGTCAAGGTAGTGTGTTGCCATTTTGATGATTTAAAAACTTCTCACTGTGGTATATAATTTCAGCCTTAGGAAAAAAGTTGCAAGAATAGGGCAAAAAATTCCTGTACTTTCAACTGATTCACCAGCTGGTGGAATTTTGCTCTACACACTCTCTCTAGTTTAATCTCTATGTATATATCTTTTCTTATATTTATATAGCATAATCTATGTCTATATATTTTCATGTATATAGTATAATCCCTATCTGCACATGGATATCTTTTCTTAGATATTTATAGTATAATCTATCTCTCTATATATTTCCTTTTATATATACATTACAGAATGGTCTATTTATGTATATACTTTTCATATATATATAGTATAATCTGTTTTATATATATATGGCAGAAAGTGAAGAAGAACTAAAGAGCCTCTTGATGATAGTGAAAGAAAGGAGTGAAACAGTGAAAAAGCTGACTTAAAACCCAAAATTCAAAAAAATGAAGATCATGGCATCTGGTCTCATCACTCTATGGCAAATAGAAGGGGAAACAATGGAAACAGTAATGTAATTTCTTTTCTTGGGCTCCAAAATCACTGTGGACAGTGACGGCAGCCATGAAATTAGAAGATGCTTGCCTCTTGGAAGGAAAGCTGTGGCAAACCTAGACAGCATACTGAAAAGTAAAGACATAACTTTGCTGACAAAGGCCCGTATAGTCAAAGCTATGGTTTTTCCAGTAGTCATGTTACTGATGTGAGATTTGAACCATAAAGAAGGCTGAGAACTGAGGAACTGATGATTTTGAACTTGCTGGAGAAGACTGTTGAGAGTCTCTTGAACTGCAAGGAGGTCAAACCAGTCCATCCTAAAGGAAATCAGTCCTGAATATTCATTGGAAGGACCGATGCTGAAGCTGAGGCTCCAATACTTTGGCCACCTGATGTGAAGAGCTGACTCATTGGAAAAGACCCTGATGCTGGGAAAGATTGAAGGCAGGAGGAGAAGGGGACGACAGAGGATGAGATGGTTGGATGGCATCACCGACTCAATGGACATGAGTGTGAGCAAGTTTTGGAAGTTAGTGAAGGATGGGGAAGCCTGGTGTGCTGCAGTCCATGGGATCACTAAGAGTTGGACATGACTTAACAACTAAACAAACAAAAAATACATAGTATAACCTTTATGCTATGCTATATACATATACGTATATGAGTATGTATAGTATAAACTCTGTGCTATGGTCTGAATGTTTTTTTGTCCTCCCAAAATTCCTATGTTGAAATTTAATTTGCCAATGTGATGGTCTTAGGAGGTGGGGCCTTTGGGAGGTAATGAGGTCATGAGGGTAGAGCCTCATGGGAGGTCATGAGGTCACGAGGTCATGAGGTAGCCCTTCCTGCCTTATAGGAAGAGGTCCCATAGAGGTTCCTCACCCTCTACCATGTGAGGATGCAGTGAGAAGATGCCCCCTACAAACCAGAAAGTTGGTCCTCATCAGACACTGCATCTGCTGGAGTCTTGATCTAGAATTCTCAAGCCTCCAGAACTGTGAGATATAAATGTCCATGGTTTATAAGTCACCCACCTAGTCTCCGGTGGCTCAGACATCTGCCTGGGATGAAGTAGACCCAGGCTTGATCTCTGGGTCAGGAAGACCCCCTGGAGAAGGAAATGGCAGCCCACTCCAGTATTCTTGCCTGGAGAATCCCATGGACAGAGGAGCTGACAGACTACAGTCCAGGGGGTCTCAAAAGAACTGGACACCACTGAGCAACTGACACTTTCACTTTTTCAACTAGTCTAGGTATTCTGTTTTAGCAGCCTGGATGGACTAAGATACTTTGTCTAAACATGTATCTTTTCATATACATATTGTAATCTTTATATATATCTTTACATATGTCTTTTCATATGTACAAATAACATCTCTGTTTCATCTATGTTTTCATATGTGTGTGTGTACCAAATGCATCCTCTTGTATCACCAGGGTACATTTATTAAAATCAGGAGACAACATTGCTACATTCTAGTCTCTCATCTGTCATCTGTATTGAAAAGTAATGTCTTTTTTCATGTTAAAAAATGTAAATCTGGTTAATAGCATGACTATCTGATACTGATCAGTTACCACTTCCACCATTGATGCATAGGAGCAAATTAAAATGATGGTGGCTTGTTCCTATGAACAGGATGACTTTAAGTGAAACAACTTTGCTGTGACCTCTTCCTGGTGGGTCAAAGCTGCTGGCTGGCTGGTCCCTTGTCATCATCCTCACAAGTTCCCTCCCCAGGACGAGTAAGGGAGGTGCTCTTGCCTGATTCTATTCCTTGGAAAAGGTTTAAAGAGTTTGACAAACATTCAGATAATTACATGTTCTGAGATTACTTCCTTTGGAAAACAGAGGGATCCTTTCTGTGGGGAAGATATTGTCACTGGGGATGAGTGGAAGTAAAGAAGTCCTACAAATGAGCTGAACATTTTTGTAGCTTATAAAATACAAAATTGCAAAACAGAGGAGGGTCACAGATGTAGAAAGCAGACTTACGGTTACCAAGGGGGAAGGTGGGGAGGAATAAATTGGGATTAACATATACACACTATTACATATGAAATAGATAACTTATAAGGACCTACTGGGGCTTCCCTGGTAGCTCAGGTAGTTGAGAATCTGTCTGCAATGCAGGAGACCAAGGTTCAGTCTTTGGATTGGGAAGATGCCTGGGAGAAGGAAATGACAACCCACTCCAGTATTCTTGCCTGGGAAATCCCATGGACAGAGGAGCCTGGCAGGCTGTGGAGTCACAGAGAGTCAAACATGACCTATTGACTAAACCTCCACCAAGGACCTACTGTCTAGCACAGGGAAATCTACTCAATACTCTGTAATGACCTATATGGGATAAGAACCTGAAGAGTGGACATATGTATATGTATGACTGATTCACCTTGCTGTACCCCTGAGACTCATTTAACATTTTAAATTGACTATACTTCAGTAGAAATTAATTTAAAAATATTGCTGTTGTTTAGTCAGTAAGTCGTGGCTGACACTTGTGTGACCTCATAGATTGTAGCCCACCAGGCTCCTCTGTCCATGGCAGGAGTATTAGAGTGGGTTGCCATATTCTTCTTCAGGGGACCTTTCCAACCCAGGGACTGAATCCACATCTCCTGCATTGGCAGGCAGATTCTTTACCACTGAGCCACAAGGGAAGCCCAGGTAAAAAATAAATATGCCCTTTACAACGACTTCTTTTGGGTCCAGAATCCTTTTCAGAACCACATATTACTTTTAGTTTTATGATCATAATGATATTGAGGAAAAATGTCTTCACTTTCTTTAGTAAAGGAAAATGGAAAACTAGAGTCAATGGCATAAATATTGCTTTATTTAAAGACTTGGAATCCACAAACTCTTTCTATAGATCAGCAAAAATCTAAAACAATCAGCCTGGGCAAACCTCCCATGATTGACATGGGGAAGCAGGGGTACTAGGACCTGAGTTCTTTCTTTCTTTTTTTTTTTTTAGGACCCGATATCAGGTGTGTTCACGGTGCATGCCATCCTGACCCCAGCCTGGCCTGAGTCTGGGAGGTAGTGCCTAGTTCTCTGCCCTTGAACCTGGTTTGAGACTCTGCTCTTGTGTTAAAAGGCAGATTTCTGACCACGCTCTTCCATCATGAGGTTGATTATAAAGTTCTCCCTAGCCATGAAGGAATGAAAGCTCCCCAGCTAAGTTTAAACCACAAGTCACTGGGTTTCAACGGGATCCGCCGTCTTCCCATAAAGTGAAAAAGTGAAAGTCGCTCAGTCATGTCTGATTCTTTGCAACCCCATGGGCTATATAGTCCATGGAATTCTCCAGGCCAGACTATTGGATTGGGTAGCCTATCCCTTCTCCAGCGGATATTACTGACCCAGGAATTGAACCGGGATTTCCTTCACTGCAGGCGGACTCTTTACCAACTGAGCCATCAGGGAAGCCCATAACTGAATAATAATTCTTGATGTCAGTCACCCCAACCTCAAAGTCCTGTCCCTTTGTGGGGAGGCGCTATCACCGAGGGCCTGAGTGATTTAAGGGACAAGAGAGGCAACAGTGGGATGGTTCTTGGCCACACTCTTCCAGCCCTAAGCCAGGGCAGAATTGAGACCAGAGTCTCTGAGCACTCTCAGGCTGGGACCTCCTGCATTCCAGCCTCCAGCAGGAGAGACAGTGAAGCACCACCCAGAAAATGAAGATGTGTTTTCAGCCTGTCTTTTATCTAAAAAACAAAACAAAACAAAAACCAACCAAACATTTGTAATGTTTATTAAATGTTTTACCTATTAGCAAAATGTCCAGGATGCTTCATGGGTGAACAGAGTATACTTACAAGGTAAATAAACCTGGCTCAAGTCACACACTGGATTTCTCCATGTGGAGTTTTGAGGTGGTCTCACCTTCCTAAATGTGCTTTGATAGCAGTAGCAAAAAAAATTTCCCATGACGCGTGTCCTCTTTTGCAGGTGAGGAAGCAGGGTCTCACGGTGGGCGGGAAGTTTGTCCAAGGTGACTTGGTTAGCACAGGGCAGTGCCAGGCTGTTTCAGAGGCTAACATTTTCAGAGGTCACTAGTACCTCAGAGGTCATCACCTGCAGTATCATCACTTTTGAGGCCACCGGTTCAGAGGTCATCATCCCAGAGGTCACCAGCTCAGAGGTGACTAGGGCACGACCTGGTACCGGAGGTTGTGGGGATGCTTTGTGAGCCAGAAGCCTGTCCCCTGGCAGGCGGACTTGGGCACAGCCTCTGCATCTGATCGGCCCCGCCTTCGCCCTGATCTTCCAGGCGTGTCTTGCTGCGTTCCCTTTGATGATTAACCGCTAAGAGATTCCAGAACGTCGCTCCCGTGCATCTGCTCTTCTGCCCAAAGCACCCAATTCCCTGTTGAGGCAGGATGGGGTGTGGAATCAGATGGTCTGAGTCTGAATCCTTGTTTTCTGTCTGGAAACGAGCACGCAAGCATGTTTCCTGTCCACTCTCTCAGCTGTTTTAAGGAATTCATGCACAAGAAAGCGACAATACTATGGTCTGCATCTTAACAGCATGAAGGAACCCGGCCAGGCTTTTGCAACTGCTGTCTATACACCTTTTGAGGGGTTAGAACTTTTGGGAACCAGCATTGTTTCTTTTCCAAATTTTAAAAAAATTTATTTTTAATTGGGAGACAATTGCTTTACAATCTTGTGTTGACTTCTGCCAAAGGATAACATGAATCAGCTGTAAGTGTGCATATATCCTCTCCCTGGAAGCCAGCTTTTTTATCCTAAGCATTTTATTATGAAAATTTTTAGACATACAGAAAGGTTGGCACAAACTGTGGCAGTGAGTACTCTAGATTCTACAATTAAGGCTTGCTACACTCATCTTCTTACATCTCTAGTATCTATTTCCCTCCATCCTTCAGACTGTGCCGTCTTAATACAAAGTGACTTGAAGATGTGGAAGCATTTCACCCTGAATATTTCACTGTGGGTAACATTAGAGCCCAACATTTGTTTACAGCTTTTTATCTTTAAAAAATAAAATTTAGATACATTGATATGCACAAATGTTACATGTACATTCACTGAATCTTGATGAATTGTCAACATTAGTGGCGCCCGAGGATGTCTCTGGCCCCTGAATGTCCTTCCGTGATCCAAGTTCACATTGTTGTTCTGCTGCTGTACTCTCTTCCCAAAGCTCCCTCCCACTCACTGGACAAACCCACTTTCCCCTTCAGGGACTTTCCTGTGAATCAGTGTCTAAGACTGTTGCCCCGGGCAAAGGCTCAGCCTGTCTGGGCAGCATGGGGCCAGCCTGCAATCCTCCAACTTTTAGGACCATACATGGTCTGCAGTCTGCTTGAATACTCCCAGTGTTGGGGAGCTCATTACCACCCTTGGCAGCCATCTACCCTGACCTAAACATGAGAAGGAGAATTCCATGGACAGATGAGCCTGGTGGGTTATAGTCCATGGGGTTGCAAAGAGTTGGACACAACTGCTTGACTAACATTTTCACTTTGGGTCTTCCTAGGTGGCACTATTGGTAAAGAGCCCACCTGCCAATGCAGCATACATGAGAAATGTGGGTTCAGTCCCTGTGTTGGGAAGATCCCCTAAAAGGAGGGCATGGCAACCCACTCCAGTATTCTTGCCTGGGAAATCCCATGGACAGAGGAGCCTGGAGGGCTACAGTCCATGGGGTTGCAGAGAGTCGGACAAGACTGAAGCAATTTAGCACACACACAAGCATGAGAAACCTCTTCCTGAGCTAAGCCAAAACCCACCTGGGGATAACCTCCAGCCATCATCTCTTGTCTTACTTTTTGACTTTCTACCAAATAAATACGTGCTGCTTCTCCATGACAGATGTCCAAACATTTGACATTGGCCATCAGGCCTGCTTTTGATCTTTTCTGAGGGAGCTATTTCCATACGTGGGCACCATAGCTGTTGTGCTCACTCCTGACTCCCTTCTAGCGAGCCCAGATTCCATCAATCTTTTCTCCTCTGGCATAGACATCAATTAACTAGTAGCTGGCCCTGTGCTTCCAGGAAGATCTGGATTTCCAGCTGACGTTGGCAGAGGGGGGTACAGACCAGGACTGGGTGTCCACGGTGAAGTGGGGTCAGTGTGGCAGGCTGTGGAAGGTGGGCTAGCCTGGCCATGCCCTCACCCCACACCACATGAGTGGAGTGGAATGAGTTGGAGGGGGCAGGTGTTGTGAGTCTGGGCCAGCAGGAAGATGCTGAGACTGGGGAATGGGGGGAGGACCCAAAGAAAGGGTAGAGTGAGACTTAGCACCTGCCTCCCAGCCCTGCCCTGGGCATTGCGGAGCCAGCCTGGCACAGATGAATGACTTGGATGTCAGCTGGGTAGGACGTCTCCTTACTTGGGACCTTCTGTGCGGGGAACATAGGGTGCAGGGCCTAGGGGGTTGATCTCTCAGGGAAGGGGCCTCTCCTGGTGTCCCCCCACACTTCACCTCTGGGGTGTTGGGTCCCTGGGTGCTAGATGGGTCTCATCCTCCCCACAGAGATGAGGCCCAAAGGCAAAGTCACTGGTGTCTCTGCTGGAACTCCAAGGCCAGGGCTGGACTCACTAGCCCAGGGCAGTGGGGGGTGGCACCATGGGGGAACAGCATGAGCGTGCAGGAAGGTGGCTCTGAACCCCAGGGAATAGCTGTCTCTCTGGGAGCTTTTCCCTCCTCTCTGCCTCCTTCTCTCCCATCCAGTCTTCCTTCTTTCCTTCCATTCTTCTAAGAAAGTATCTCCAGGAGAATAAACTGGATGATCACAAGGCCAATTTATTTCTATTTCATAAAAATTGAGAAAAGGGACATTCAAAATTATTGTGCATCCCTGGGTTTCAGCTCTGCAGGGCCCAAGGCAAGGTATGGTTGAATCCCTCAGTGGCCGTGTCTCTGGTTTAAGCCCCTTTGGCCATGCAAGGCCAGACCTAGCCCAGCTGGTCCTGCCCCCCGGCCATGCTCCCTTTCTTGGGCGCTTAGTGACCACCTTGTTCTTCCCTTGGCTCATTGGCCGGGGGAGAGGAGATTCCTCAGCCTGGAAGCAGAGTCCGATCTCAGTTTCAGAATTCCTCGCTCCATCCTCTGCTCCCACCACTGCCTGCTCAACAGTTTCCTTGTCTCATTTTCTCAAAATAGTTTGGGAAACCTGAGGGCAAACCACTTGAAAACTGCACTAGTTCTGTGTCCAGAGGCCCTCAGTTACTGTGTGCAAACATATCTCAGCAGGAGAACCATCCCCTTCCTGTGGTTTGCCTCGGAGGGAGCCTTAACACATGCTTCTACCTTAAGACATCTGTGGATGTGCCCGCAAAGACTCAGGGGTGGGACCCGCCTGAGACCTGTGGGTTTCTCTAATCCCTTTCCTTTGTAATAGTGTCCTGGGGCTGTTGCAACAAATTACCACAATGTCTGTGGCTTAAAACAGCAGAAATTTATTGTCCCGAACTGTGGAGGATGTCCGCAGGACCATGCT